>NC_084847.1:33433970-33782304 GCF_033115175.1 Lepus europaeus
CAAAACCATTTTTACTATGATTTGCTTGGTCTATTGCATACAAATTCCACACCACTTTGTCCGGATATGACTGCATGAAACTGGAAATATCCGGTTTTGTTTTGGCTAACTCAATCCCAGATTGCCACAGCCTCTGTGTTTGTGTTTTCTGGATATTTTCAATGGTCATTATTGTTTGGAACGTTTTTTTTAATCAGGGAGCATTTAATTTTGTACAGGGAAACAATCACTGGATCCACATGCAGAAACCAGTTCTTCCTATTCGTGTATTCTAGGGAGAAAACTAGAGGAACTGCGGCAAATAAACATGATATTTCTGTTTGTATACATGACATTTTATGCACTTGTCCAACGAAAAGACTTTGCTTTTCTCCAAAACCGTTTTTACTATGATTTGCTTGGTCTATTGCATACAAATTCGACACCACTTTGTCCGGATATGACTGCATGAAACTGGAAATATCCGGTTTTGTTTTGGCTAACTCAATCCCAGATATTGCCACAGCCCCTGTGTTTGTGTTTTCTGGATATTATCAATGGTCATTATTGTTTGGAACGTTTTATTTTTAATCAGGGAGCATTTCATTCTGTACAGGGAAACAATCACTGCTTCCAAATGCAGAAACCAGTTCTTCCTATTCGTGTATTCTAGGGAGAATACTAGAGGAACTGCGGCAAACAAACATGATATTTCTGTTTGTATACATGACATTTTATGCACTTGTCCAATGAAAAGACTTTGCTTTTCTCCAAAACCATTTTTACTATGATTTGCTTGGTCTATTGCATACAAATTCCACACCACTTTTTCCGGATATGACTGCAAGAAACCAGAAATATCCGGTTTTGTTTTGGCTAACTCAATCCCAGATTGCCACAGCCTCTGTGTTTGTGTTTTCTGGATATTATCAATGGTCATTATTGTTTGGAACGTTTTTTTAAATCAGGGAGCATTTAATTTTGTACAGGGAAACAATCACTGGATCCACATGCAGAAACCAGTTCTTCCTATTCGTGTATTCTAGAAGAAAACTAGAGGAACTGCGGCAAATAAACATGATATTTCTGTTTGTATACATGACCTTTTATGCACTTGTCCAACGAAAAGACTTTGCTTTTCTCCAAAACCATTTTACTATGATTTTCTCGGTCTATTGCATACAAATTCCACACCACTTTGTCCGGATATGACTGCATGAAACCGGAAATATCCGGTTTTGTTTTGCCTAACTCAATCCCAGATATTGCCACAGCCCCTGTGTTTGTGTTTTCTGGATATTATCAATGGTCATTATTGTTTGGAACGTTTTTTTTTAATCAGGGAGCATTTCATTCTGTACAGGGAAACAATCTCTGGTTCCACATGCGGAAACCAGTTCTTCCTATTCGTGTATTCTAGGGAGAAAACTAGAGGAACTGCGGCAAGCAAACATGATATTTCTGTTTGTATACATGACATTTTATGCACGTGCCTAAAGAAAGGACTATGCTTTTCTCCAAAACCATTTTTACTATGATTTGCTTGGTCTATTGCATACAAATTCCACACCACTTTGTCCGGATATGACTGCATGAAACCGGAAATATCCGGTTTTGTTTTGGCTAATTCAATCCCAGATTGCCACAGCCTCTGTGTTTGTGTTTTCTGGATATTACAAATGGTCATTATTGTTTTGAACCTTTTATTTTCATCAGGGAACATTTAATTTTGTTCTGGGAAACACTCAGTGGTTCCACATGGAGACATCAGCTCTACACATTCGTATTTTCTAAGCGAGAAACTGGAGGAACTCCGGCAAACAAACATGATATTTCTGTTTGTATACATGACATTTTATGCACTTGCCTAAAGAAAGAATTTGCTTTTCTCCAAAACCATTTTTACTATGATTTGCTTGTTCTATTGCATACAAATTCCACACCACTTTGTCCGGATATGACTGCATGAAACCGGAAATATCCGGTTTTGTTTTGGCTAACTCTATCGCAGATATTGCCACAGCCCATGTGTTTGTGTTTTCTGGATGTTATCAATGGTCATTATTGTTTGGAACGTTTTTTTTTTAATCAGGGAGCATTTCATTCTGTACAGGAAAACAATCACTGGTTCCACATGCAGAAACCAGTTCTTCCTATTCGTGTATTCTAGGGAGAAAACTAGAGGAACTGCGGCAAACAAACATGATATTTCTGTTTGTATACATGACATTTTATTTACTTGCCTAAAGAAAGGAGTTTGCTTTTCTCCAAAACCGTTTTTACTATGATTTGCTTGGTCTATTGCATACAAATTCCACACCACTTTGTCCGGATATGACTGCATGAAACCGGAAATATCCGGTTTTGTTTTGGCTAACTCAATCCCAGATTGCCACAGCCTCTGTGTTTGTGTTTTCTGGATATTATCAATGGTCATTATTGTTTGGAACGTTTTTATAAATCAGGGAGCATTTAATTTTGTACAGGGAAACAATCACTGGATCCACATGCAGAAAGCAGTTCTTCCTATTCGTGTATTCTAGGGAGAAAACTAGAGGAACTGCGGCAAATAAACATGATATTTCTGTTTGTATACATGACCTTTTATGCACTTGTCCAACGAAAAGACTTTGCTTTTCTCCAAAACCATTTTTACTATGATTTGCTTGGTCTATTGCATACAAATTCCACACCATTTTGTCCGGATATGACTGCATGAAACCTGAAATATCCGGTTTTGTTTTGGCTAACTCAATCCCAGATATTGCCACAGCCCCTGTGTTTGTGTTTTCTGGATATTATCAATGGTCATTATTGTTTGGAACGTTTTTTTTTTAATCAGGGAGCATTTCATTCTGTACAGGGAAACAATCTCTGGTTCCACATGCAGAAACCAGTTCTTCCTATTCGTGTATTCTAGGGAGAAAACTAGAGGAACTGCGGCAAGCAAGCATGATATTTCTGTTTGTATACATGACATTTTATGCACTTGCCTAAAGAAAGGAGTTTGCTTTTCTCCAAAACCATTTTACTATGATTTTCTCGGTCTATTGCATACAAATTCCACACCACTTTGTCCGGATATGACTGCATGAAACCGGAAATATCCGGTTTTGTTTTGGCTAACTCAATCCCAGATATTGCCACAGCCCCTGTGTTTGTGTTTTCTGGATATTATCAATGGTCATTATTGTTTGGAACTTTTTTTTAATCAGGGAGCATTTCATTCTGTACAGGGAAACAATCTCTGGTTCCACATGCAGAAACCAGTTCTTCCTATTCGTTTATTCTAGGGAGAAAACTAGAGGAACTGCGGCAAGCAAACATGATATTTCTGTTTGTATACATGACATTTTATGCACTTGCCTAAAGAAAGGACTTTGCTTTTCTCCAAAACCATTTTTACTATGATTTGCTTGGTCGATTACATACAAATTCCACACCACTTTGTCAGGATATGACTGCATGAAACCGGAAATATCCGGTTTTGTTTTGGCTAATTCAATCCCAGATTGCCACAGCCTCTGTGTTTGTGTTTTCTGGATATTACAAATGGTCATTATTGTTTTGAAAGTTTTTTTTTTTTAATCAGGGAACATTTAATTTTGTTCTGGGAAACACTCAGTGGTTCCACATGGAGACATCAGCTCTACACATTCGTATTTTCTAAGTGAGAAACTAGAGGAACTGTGGCAAACAAACATGATATTTCTGTTTGTATACATGACATTTTATGCACTTGTCCAACGAAAAGACTTTGCTTTTCTCCAAAACCATTTTTACTATGATTTGCTTGGTCTATTGCATACAAATTCCACACCACTTTGTCCGGATATGACTGCATGAAACCGGAAATATCCGGTTTTGTTTTGGCTAACTCAATCCCAGATTGCCACAGCCTCTGTGTTTGTGTTTTCTGGATATTTTCAATATTCATTATTGTTTGGAACGTTTTTTTTAATCAGGGAGCATTTAATTTTGTACAGGGAAACAATCACTGGATCCACATGCAGAAACCAGTTCTTCCTATTCGTGTATTCTAGGGAGAAAACTAGAGGAACTGCGGCAAATAAACATGATATTTCTGTTTGTATACATGACATTTTATGCACTTGTCCAACGAAAAGACTTTGCTTTTCTCCAAAACCATTTTTACTATGATTTGCTTGGTCTATTGCATACAAATTCCACACCACTTTGTCCGGATATGACTGCATGAAACCGGAAATATCCGGTTTTGTTTTGGCTAACTCAATCCCAGATATTGCCACAGCCCCTGTGTTTGTGTTTTCTGGATATTATCAATGGTCATTATTGTTTGGAACGTTTTATTTTTAACCGGGGAGCATTTCATTCTGTACAGGGAAACAATCACTGCTTCCAAATGCAGAAACCAGTTCTTCCTATTCGTGTATTCTAGGGAGAATACTAGAGGAACTGCGGCAAACAAACATGATATTTCTGTTTGTATACATGACATTTTATGCACTTGTCCAACGAAAAGACTTTGCTTTTCTCCAAAACCATTTTTACTATGATTTGCTTGGTCTATTGCATTCAAATTCCACACCACTTTGTCCGGATATGACTGGATGAAACCGGAAATATCCGGTTTTGTTTTGGCTAATTCAATCCCAGATTGCCACAGCCTCTGTGTTTGTGTTTTCTGGATATTACAAATGGTCATTATTGTTTTGAAAGTTTTTTTTTAATCAGGGAACATTTAATTTTGTTCTGGGAAACACTCAGTGGTTCCACATGGAGACATCAGCTCTACACATTCGTATTTTCTAAGCGAGAAACTAGAGGAACTGCGGCAAACAAACATGATATTTCTGTTTCTATACATGACATTTTATGCACTTGCCTAAAGAAAGGAGTTTGCTTTTCTCCAAAACCATTTTTACTATGATTTGCTTGGTCTATTGCATACAAATTCCACACCACTTTGTCCGGATATGACTGCATGAAACCGGAAATATCCGGTTTTGTTTTGGCTAACTCAATCCCAGATTGCCACAGCCTCTGTGTTTGTGTTTTCTGGATATTATCAATGGTCATTATTGTTTGGAACGTTTTTATAAATCAGGGAGCATTTAATTTTGTACAGGGAAACAATCACTGGATCCACATGCAGAAAGCAGTTCTTCCTATTCGTGTATTCTAGGGAGAAAACTAGAGGAACTGCGGCAAATAAACCTGATATTTCTGTTTGTATACATGACCTTTTATGCACTTGTCCAACGAAAAGACTTTGCTTTTCTCCAAAACCATTTTTACTATGATTTGCTTGGTCTATTGCATACAAATTCCACACCATTTTGTCCGGATATGACTGCATGAAACCGGAATATCCGGTTTTGTTTTGGCTAATTCAATCCCAGATTGCCACAGCCTCTGTGTTTGTGTTTTCTGGATATTACAAATGGTCATTATTGTTTTGAAAGTTTTTTTTTTTAATCAGGGAACATTTAATTTTGTTCTGGGAAACACTCAGTGGTTCCACATTGAGACATCAGCTCTACACATTCGTATTTTCTAAGCGAGAAACTAGAGGAACTGCGGCAAACAAACATGATATTTCTGTTTCTATACATGACATTTTATGCACTTGCCTAAAGAAAGGACTTTGCTTTTCTCCAAAACCATTTTTACTATGATTTGCTTGGTCGATTACATACAAATTCCACACCACTTTGTCAGGATATGACTGCATGAAACCGGAAATATCCGGTTTTGTTTTGGCTAATTCAATCCCAGATTGCCACAGCCTCTGTGTTTGTGTTTTCTGGATATTACAAATGGTCATTATTGTTTTGAAAGTTTTTTTTTTTAATCAGGGAACATTTAATTTTGTTCTGGGAAACACTCAGTGGTTCCACATGGAGACATCAGCTCTACACATTCGTATTTTCTAAGTGAGAAACTAGAGGAACTGTGGCAAACAAACATGATATTTCTGTTTGTATACATGACATTTTATGCACTTGTCCAACGAAAAGACTTTGCTTTTCTCCAAAACCATTTTTACTATGATTTGCTTGGTCTATTGCATACAAATTCCACACCACTTTGTCCAGATATGACTGCATGAAACCGGAAATATCCGGTTTTGTTTTGGCTAACTCAATCCCAGATTGCCACAGCCACTGTGTTTGTGTTTTCTGGATATTTTCAATATTCATTATTGTTTGGAACGTTTTTTTTAATCAGGGAGCATTTAATTTTGTACAGGGAAACAATCACTGGATCCACATGCAGAAACCAGTTCTTCCTATTCGTGTATTCTTGGGAGAAAACTAGAGGAACTGCGGCAAATAAACATGATATTTCTGTTTGTATACATGACCTTTTATGCACTTGTCCAACGAAAAGACTTTGCTTTTCTCCAAAACCATTTTTACTATGATTTTCTCGGTCTATTGCATACAAATTCCACACCACTTTGTCCGGATATGACTGCATGAAACCGGAAATATCCGGTTTTGTTTTGGCTAACTCAATCCCAGATATTGCCACAGCCCCTGTGTTTGTGTTTTCTGGATATTATCAATGGTCATTATTGTTTGGAACGTTTTTTTTTAATCAGGGAGCATTTCATTCTGTACAGGGAAACAATCTCTGGTTCCACATGCAGAAACCAGTTCTTCCTATTCGTGTATTCTAGGGAGAAAACTAGAGGAACTGCGGCAAGCAAACATGATATTTCTGTTTGTATACATGATATGTTATGCACTTGCCTAAAGAAAGGAATTTGCTTTTCTCCAAAACCATTTTACTATGATTTTCTCGGTCTATTGCATACAAATTCCACACCACTTTGTCCGGATATGACTGCATGAAACGTGAAATATCCGGTTTTGTTTTGGCTAACTCAATCCCAGATATTGCCACAGCCCCTGTGTTTGTGTTTTCTGGATATTATCAATGGTCATTATTGTTTGGAACTTTTTTTTTAATCAGGGAGCATTTCATTCTGTACAGGGAAACAATCTCTGGTTCCACATGCAGAAACCAGTTCTTCCTATTCGTTTATTCTAGGGAGAAAACTAGAGGAACTGCGGCAAGCAAACATGATATTTCTGTTTGTATACATGACATTTTATGCACTTGCCTAAAGAAAGGACTTTGCTTTTCTCCAAAACCATTTTTACTATGATTTGCTTGGTCTATTGCATACAAATTCCACACCACTTTGTCCGGATATGACTGCATGAAACTGGAAATATCCGGTTTTGTTTTGGCTAATTCAATCCCAGATTGCCACAGCCTCTGTGTTTGTGTTTTCTGGATATTACAAATGGTCATTATTGTTTTGAAAGTTTTTTTTTAATCAGGGAACATTTAATTTTGTTCTGGGAAACACTCAGTGGTTCCACATGGAGACATCAGCTCTACACATTCGTATTTTCTAAGCGAGAAACTAGAGGAACTGCGGCAAACAAACATGATATTTCTGTTTGTATACATGACATTTTATGCACTTGCCTAAAGAAAGGACTTTGCTTTTCTCCAAAACCATTTTTACTATGATTTGCTTGGTCGATTACATACAAATTCCACACGACTTTGTCAGGATATGACTGCATGAAACCGGAAATATCCGGTTTTGTTTTGGCTAATTCAATCCCAGATTGCCACAGCCTCTGTGTTTGTGTTTTCTGGATATTACAAATGGTCATTATTGTTTTGAAAGTTTTTTTTTTTTTAATCAGGGAACATTTAATTTTGTTCTGGGAAACACTCAGTGGTTCCACATGGAGACATCAGCTCTACACATTCGTATTTTCTAAGTGAGAAACTAGAGGAACTGTGGCAAACAAACATGATATTTCTGTTTGTATACATGACATTTTATGCACTTGTCCAACGAAAAGACTTTGCTTTTCTCCAAAACCATTTTTACTATGATTTGCTTGGTCTATTGCATACAAATTCCACACCACTTTGTCCGGATATGACTGCATGAAACCGGAAATATCCGGTTTTGTTTTGGCTAACTCAATCCCAGATTGCCACAGCCTCTGTGTTTGTGTTTTCTGGATATTTTCAATATTCATTATTGTTTGGAACGTTTTTTTTAATCAGGGAGCATTTAATTTTGTACAGGGAAACAATCACTGGATCCACATGCAGAAACCAGTTCTTCCTATTCGTGTATTCTTGGGAGAAAACTAGAGGAACTGCGGCAAATAAACATGATATTTCTGTTTGTATACATGACCTTTTATGCACTTGTCCAACGAAAAGACTTTGCTTTTCTCCAAAACCATTTTTACTATGATTTGCTTGGTCTATTGCATACAAATTCCACACCACTTTGTCCGGATATGACTGCATGAAAACGAAAATATCCGGTTTTGTTTTGGCTAACTCAATCCCAGATATTGCCACAGCCCCTGTGTTTGTGTTTTCTGGATATTATCAATGGTCATTATTGTTTGGAACGTTTTATTTTTAATCAGGGAGCATTTCATTCTGTACAGGGAAACAATCACTGCTTCCAAATGCAGAAACCAGTTCTTCCTATTCGTGTATACTAGGGAGAATACTAGAGGAACTGCCGCAAACAAACATGATATTTCTGTTTGTATACATGACATTTTATGCACTTGTCCAACGAAAAGACTTTGCTTTTCTCCAAAACCATTTTTACTATGATTTGCTTGGTCTATTGCATTCAAATTCCACACCACTTTTTCCGGATATGACTGCATGAAACCAGAAATATCCGGTTTTGTTTTGGCTAACTCAATCCCAGATTGCCACAGCCTCTGTGTTTGTGTTTTCTGGATATTATCAATGGTCATTATTGTTTGGAACGTTTTTTTAAATCAGGGAGCATTTAATTTTGTACAGGGAAACAATCACTGGATCCACATGAGGAAACCAGTTCTTCCTATTCGTGTATTCTAGGGAGAAAACTAGAGGAACTGCGGCAAGCAAACATGATATTTCTGTTTGTATACATGACATTTTATGCACTTGCCTAAAGAAAGGACTTTGCTTTTCTCCAAAACCATTTTTACTATGATTTGCTTGGTCTATTGCATACAAATTCCACACCACTTTGTCCGGATATGACTGCATGAAACCGGAAATATCCGGTTTTGTTTTGGCTAATTCAATCCCAGATTGCCACAGCCTCTGTGTTTGTGTTTTCTGGATATTACAAATGGTCATTATTGTTTTGAAAGTTTTTTTTTAATCAGGGAACATTTAATTTTGTTCTGGGAAACACTCAGTGGTTCCACATGGAGACATCAGCTCTACACATTCGTATTTTCTAAGCGAGAAACTAGAGGAACTGCGGCAAACAAACATGATATTTCTGTTTCTATACATGACATTTTATGCACTTGCCTAAAGAAAGGACTTTGCTTTTCTCCAAAACCATTTTTACTATGATTTGCTTGGTCGATTACATACAAATTCCACACCGCTTTGTCAGGATATGACTGCATGAAACCGGAAATATCCGGTTTTGTTTTGGCTAATTCAATCCCAGATTGCCACAGCCTCTGTGTTTGTGTTTTCTGGATATTACAAATGGTCATTATTGTTTTGAAAGTTTTTTTTTCATCAGGGAACATTTAATTTTGTACTGGGAAACACTCAGTGGTTCCACATGGAGACATCAGCTCTACACATTCGTATTTTCTAAGTGAGAAAGTAGAGTAACTATGGCAAACAAACATGATATTTCTGTTTGTATACATGACATTTTATGCACTTGTCCAACGAAAAGACTTTGCTTTTCTCCAAAACCATTTTTACTATGATTTGCTTGGTCTATTGCATACAAATTCCACACCACTTTGTCCGGATATGACTGCATGAAACTGGAAATATCCGGTTTTGTTTTGGCTAACTCAATCCCAGATTGCCACAGCCTCTGTGTTTGTGTTTTCTGGATATTTTCAATGGTCATTATTGTTTGGAACGTTTTTTTTAATCAGGGAGCATTTAATTTTGTACAGGGAAACAATCACTGGATCCACATGCAGAAACCAGTTCTTCCTATTCGTGTATTCTAGGGAGAAAACTAGAGGAACTGCGGCAAATAAACATGATATTTCTGTTTGTATACATGACCTTTTATGCACTTGTCCAACGAAAAGACTTTGCTTTTCTCCAAAACCGTTTTTACTATGATTTGCTTGGTCTATTGCATACAAATTCCACACCACTTTGTCCGGATATGACTGCATGAAACCGGAAATATCCGGTTTTGTTTTGGCTAACTCAATCCCAGATTGCCACAGCCTCTGTGTTTGTGTTTTCTGGATATTACCAAAGGTCATTATTGTTTTGAACCTTTTATTTTCATCAGGGAACATTTAATTTTGTTCTGGGAAACACTCAGTGGTTCCACATGGAGACATCAGCTCTACACATTCGTATTTTCTAAGCGAGAAACTAGAGGAACTGCGGCAAACAAACATGATATTTCTGTTTGTATACATGACATTTTATGCACTTGTCCAATGAAAAGACTTTGCTTTTCTCCAAAACCATTTTTACTATGATTTGCTTGGTCTATTGCATACAAATTCCACACCACTTTGTCCGGATATGACTGCATGAAACCGGAAATATCCGGTTTTGTTTTGGCTAATTCAATTCCAGATTGCCACAGCCTCTGTGTTTGTGTTTTCTGGATATTACAAATGGTCATTATTGTTTTGAAAGTTTTTTTTTCATCAAGGAACATTTAATTTTGTTCTGGGAAACACTCAGTGGTTCCACAAGGAGACATCAGCTCTACACATTCGTATTTTCTCAGCGAGAAACTAGAGGAACTGTGGCAAGCAAACATGATATTTCTGTTTGTATACATGACATTTTATGCACTTGTCCAACGAAAAGACTTTGCTTTTCTCCAAAACCGTTTTTACTATGATTTGCTTGGTCTATTGCATACAAATTCCACACCACTTTGTCCGGATATGACTGCATGAAACCGTAAATATCCGGTTTTGTTTTGGCTAACTCAATCCCAGATATTGCCACAGCCCCTGTGTTTGTGTTTTCTGGATATTATCAATGGTCATTATTGTTTGGAACTTTTTTTTTAATCAGGGAGCATTTCATTCTGTACAGGGAAACAATCTCTGGTTCCACATGCAGAAACCAGTTCTTCCTATTCGTTTATTCTAGGGAGAAAACTAGAGGAACTGCGGCAAGCAAACATGATATTTCTGTTTGTATACATGACATTTTATGCACTTGCCTAAAGAAAGGACTTTGCTTTTCTCCAAAACCATTTTTACTATGATTTGCTTGGTCTATTGCATACAAATTCCACACCACTTTGTCCGGATATGACTGCATGAAACCGGAAATATCCGGTTTTGTTTTGGCTAATTCAATCCCAGATTGCCACAGCCTCTGTGTTTGTGTTTTCTGGATATTACAAATGGTCATTATTGTTTTGAAAGTTTTTTTTTTTTTTTAATCAGGGAACATTTAATTTTGTTCTGGGAAACACTCAGTGGTTCCACATGGAGACATCAGCTCTACACATTCGTATTTTCTAAGCGAGAAACTAGAGGAACTGCGGCAAACAAACATGATATTTCTGTTTCTATACATGACATTTTATGCACTTGCCTAAAGAAAGGACTTTGCTTTTCTCCAAAACCATTTTTACTATGATTTGCTTGGTCGATTACATACAAATTCCACACCACTTTGTCAGGATATGACTGCATGAAACCGGAAATATCCGGTTTTTTTTTGGCTAATTCAATCCCAGATTGCCACAGCCTCTGTGTTTGTGTTTTCTGGATATTACAAATGGTCATTATTGTTTTGAAAGTTTTTTTTTTTAATCAGGGAACATTTAATTTTGTTCTGGGAAACACTCAGTGGTTCCACATGGAGACATCAGCTCTACACATTCGTATTTTCTAAGTGAGAAACTAGAGGAACTGTGGCAAACAAACATGATATTTCTGTTTGTATACATGACATTTTATGCACTTGTCCAACGAAAAGACTTTGCTTTTCTCCAAAACCATTTTTACTATGATTTGCTTGGTCTATTGCATACAAATTCCACACCACTTTGTCCGGATATGACTGCATGAAACCGGAAATATCCGGTTTTGTTTTGGCTAACTCAATCCCAGATTGCCACAGCCTCTGTGTTTGTGTTTTCTGGATATTTTCAATATTCATTATTGTTTGGAACGTTTTTTTTAATCAGGGAGCATTTAATTTTGTACAGGGAAACAATCACTGGATCCACATGCAGAAACCAGTTCTTCCTATTCGTGTATTCTTGGGAGAAAACTAGAGGAACTGCGGCAAATAAACATGATATTTCTGTTTGTATACATGACCATTTATGCACTTGTCCAACGAAAAGACTTTGCTTTTCTCCAAAACCATTTTTACTATTATTTGCTTGGTCTATTGCATACAAATTCCACACCACTTTGTCCGGATATGACTGCATGAAAACGAAAATATCCGGTTTTGTTTTGGCTAACTCAATCCCAGATATTGCCACAGCCCCTGTGTTTGTGTTTTCTGGATATTATCAATGGTCATTATTGTTTGGAACGTTTTATTTTTAATCAGGGAGCATTTCATTCTGTACAGGGAAACAATCACTGCTTCCAAATGCAGAAACCAGTTCTTCCTATTCGTGTATTCTAGGGAGAATACTAGAGGAACTGCGGCAAACAAACATGATATTTCTGTTTGTATACATGACATTTTATGCACTTGTCCAACGAAAAGACTTTGCTTTTCTCCAAAACCATTTTTACTATGATTTGCTTGGTCTATTGCATACAAATTCCACACCACTTTGTCCGGATATGACTGCATGAAACCAGAAATATCCGGTTTTGTTTTGGCTAACTCAATCCCAGATTGCCACAGCCTCTGTGTTTGTGTTTTCTGGATATTATCAATGGTCATTATTGTTTGGAACGTTTTTTTAAATCAGGGAGCATTTAATTTTGTACAGGGAAACAATCACTGGATCCACATGCAGAAACCAGTTCTTCCTATTCGTGTATTCTAGGGAGAAAACTAGAGGAACTGCGGCAAATAAACATGATATTTCTGTTTGTATACATGACCTTTTATGCACTTGTCCAACGAAAAGACTTTGCTTTTCTCCAAAACCGTTTTTACTATGATTTGCTTGGTCTATTGCATACAAATTCCACACCACTTTGTCTGGATATGACTGCATGAAACCGGAAATATCCGGTTTTGTTTTGGCTAACTCAATCCCAGATTGCCACAGCCTCTGTGTTTGTGTTTTCTGGATATTACCAAAGGTCATTATTGTTTTGAACCTTTTATTTTCATCAGGGAACATTTAATTTTGTTCTGGGAAACACTCAGTGGTTCCACATGGAGACATCAGCTCTACACATTCGTATTTTCTAACCGAGAAACTAGAGGAACTGCGGCAAATAAACATGATATTTCTGTTTGTATACATGACCTTTTATGCACTTGTCCAACAAAAAGACTTTGCTTTTCTCCAAAACCGTTTTTACTATGATTTGCTTGGTCTATTGCATACAAATTCCACACCACTTTGTCAGGATATGACTGCATGAAACCGGAAATATCCGGTTTTGTTTTGGCTAACTCAATCCCAGATTGCCACAGCGTCTGTGTTTGTGTTTTCTGGATATTACCAAAGGTCATTATTGTTTTGAACCTTTTATTTTCATCAGGGAACATTTAATTTTGTTCTGGGAAACACTCAGTGGTTCCACATGGAGACATCAGCTCTACACATTCGTATTTTCTAAGTGAGAAACTAGAGTAACTGTGGCAAACAAACATGATATTTCTGTTTGTATACATGACATTTTATGCACTTGTCCAACGAAAAGACTTTGCTTTTCTCCAAAACCATTTTTACTATGATTTGCTTGGTCTATTGCATACAAATTCCACACCACTTTGTCCGGATATGACTGCATGAAACCGGAAATTTCCGGTTTTGTTTTGGCTAACTCAATCCCAGATTGCCACAGCCTCTGTGTTTGTGTTTTCTGGATATTATCAATGGTCATTATTGTTTGGAACGTTTTTATAAATCAGGGAGCATTTAATTTTGTACAGGGAAACAATCACTGGATCCACATGCAGAAACCAGTTCTTCCTATTCGTGTATTCTAGGGAGAAATCTAGAGGAACTGCGGCAAATAAACCTGATATTTCTGTTTGTATACATGACCTTTTATGCACTTGTCCAACGAAAAGACTTTGCTTTTCTCCAAAACCATTTTTACTATGATTTGCTTGGTCTATTGCATACAAATTCCACACCACTTTGTCCGGATATGACTGCATGAAACCGGAAATATCCGGTTTTGTTTTGGCTAACTCAATCCCAGATATTGCCACAGCCCCTGTGTTTGTGTTTTCTGGATATTATCAATGGTCATTATTGTTTGGAACGTTTTATTTTTAATCAGGGAGCATTTCATTCTGTACAGGGAAACAATCACTGCTTCCAAATGCAGAAACCAGTTCTTCCTATTCGTGTATTCTAGGGAGAATACTAGAGGAACTGCGGCAAGCAAACATGATATTTCTGTTTGTATACATGACCTTTTATGCACTTGTCCAACGAAAAGACTTTGCTTTTCTCCAAAACCATTTTTACTATGATTTGCTTGGTCTATTGCATTCAAATTCCACACCACTTTTTCCGGATATGACTGCATGAAACCAGAAATATCCGGTTTTGTTTTGGCTAACTCAATCCCAGATTGCCACAGCCTCTGTGTTTGTGTTTTCTGGATATTATCAATGGTCATTATTGTTTGGAACGTTTTTTTAAATCAGGGAGCATTTAATTTTGTACAGGGAAACAATCACTGGATCCACATGCAGAAACCAGTTCTTCCTATTCGTGTATTCTAGGGAGAAAACTAGAGGAACTGCGGCAAATAAACATGATATTTCTGTTTGTATACATGACCTTTTATGCACTTGTCCAACGAAAAGACTTTGCTTTTCTCCAAAACCGTTTTTACTATGATTTGCTTGGTCTATTGCATACAAATTCCACACCACTTTGTCCGGATATGACTGCATGAAACCGGAAGTATCCGGTTTTGTTTTGGCTAACTCAATCCCAGATTGCCACAGCCTCTGTGTTTGTGTTTTCTGGATATTACCAAAGGTCACTATTGTTTTGAACCTTTTATTTTCATCAGGGAACATTTAATTTTGTTCTGGGAAACACTCAGTGGTTCCACATGGAGACATCAGCTCTACACATTCGTATTTTCTAACCGAGAAACTAGAGGAACTGCGGCAAATAAACATGATATTTCTGTTTGTATACATGACCTTTTATGCACTTGTCCAACGAAAAGACTTTGCTTTTCTCCAAAACCGTTTTTACTATGATTTGCTTGGTCTATTGCATACAAATTCCACACCACTTTGTCCGGATATGACTGCATGAAACCGGAAATTTCCGGTTTTGTTTTGGCTAACTCAATCCCAGATTGCCACAGCCTCTGTGTTTGTGTTTTCTGGATATTATCAATGGTCATTATTGTTTGGAACGTTTTTATAAATCAGGGAGCATTTAATTTTGTACAGGGAAACAATCACTGGATCCACATGCAGAAACCAGTTCTTCCTATTCGTGTATTCTAGGGAGAAATCTAGAGGAACTGCGGCAAATAAACCTGATATTTCTGTTTGTATACATGACCTTTTATGCACTTGTCCAACGAAAAGACTTTGCTTTTCTCCAAAACCATTTTTACTATGATTTGCTTGGTCTATTGCATACAAATTCCACACCACTTTGTCCGGATATGACTGCATGAAACCGGAAATATCCGGTTTTGTTTTGGCTAACTCAATCCCAGATATTGCCACAGCCCCTGTGTTTGTGTTTTCTGGATATTATCAATGGTCATTATTGTTTGGAACGTTTTATTTTTAATCAGGGAGCATTTCATTCTGTACAGGGAAACAATCACTGCTTCCAAATGCAGAAACCAGTTCTTCCTATTCGTGTATTCTAGGGAGAATACTAGAGGAACTGCGGCAAGCAAACATGATATTTCTGTTTGTATACATGACCTTTTATGCACTTGTCCAACGAAAAGACTTTGCTTTTCTCCAAAACCATTTTTACTATGATTTGCTTGGTCTATTGCATTCAAATTCCACACCACTTTTTCCGGATATGACTGCATGAAACCAGAAATATCCGGTTTTGTTTTGGCTAACTCAATCCCAGATTGCCACAGCCTCTGTGTTTGTGTTTTCTGGATATTATCAATGGTCATTATTGTTTGGAACGTTTTTTTAAATCAGGGAGCATTTAATTTTGTACAGGGAAACAATCACTGGATCCACATGCAGAAACCAGTTCTTCCTATTCGTGTATTCTAGGGAGAAAACTAGAGGAACTGCGGCAAATAAACATGATATTTCTGTTTGTATACATGACCTTTTATGCACTTGTCCAACGAAAAGACTTTGCTTTTCTCCAAAACCGTTTTTACTATGATTTGCTTGGTCTATTGCATACAAATTCCACACCACTTTGTCCGGATATGACTGCATGAAACCGGAAGTATCCGGTTTTGTTTTGGCTAACTCAATCCCAGATTGCCACAGCCTCTGTGTTTGTGTTTTCTGGATATTACCAAAGGTCACTATTGTTTTGAACCTTTTATTTTCATCAGGGAACATTTAATTTTGTTCTGGGAAACACTCAGTGGTTCCACATGGAGACATCAGCTCTACACATTCGTATTTTCTAACCGAGAAACTAGAGGAACTGCGGCAAATAAACATGATATTTCTGTTTGTATACATGACCTTTTATGCACTTGTCCAACGAAAAGACTTTGCTTTTCTCCAAAACCGTTTTTACTATGATTTGCTTGGTCTATTGCATACAAATTCCACACCACTTTGTCAGGATATGACTGCATGAAACCGGAAATATCCGGTTTTGTTTTGGCTAACTCAATCCCAGATTGCCACAGCGTCTGTGTTTGTGTTTTCTGGATATTACCAAAGGTCATTATTGTTTTGAACCTTTTATTTTCATCAGGGAACATTTAATTTTGTTCTGGGAAACACTCAGTGGTTCCACATGGAGACATCAGCTCTACACATTCGTATTTTCTAAGTGAGAAACTAGAGTAACTGTGGCAAACACACATGATATTTCTGTTTGTATACATGACATTTTATGCACTTGTCCAACGAAAAGACTTTGCTTTTCTCCAAAACCATTTTTACTATGATTTGCTTGGTCTATTGCATACAAATTCCACACCACTTTGTCCGGATATGACTGCATGAAACCGGAAATATCCGGTTTTGTTTTGGCTAACTCAATCCCAGATTGCCACAGCCTCTGTGTTTGTGTTTTCTGGATATTTTCAATGGTCATTATTGTTTGGAACGTTTTTATAAATCAGGGAGCATTTAATTTTGTACAGGGAAACAATCACTGGATCCACATGCAGAAACCAGTTCTTCCTATTCGTGTATTCTAGGGAGAAATCTAGAGGAACTGCGGCAAATAAACCTGATATTTCTGTTTGTATACATGACCTTTTATGCACTTGTCCAACGAAAAGACTTTGCTTTTCTCCAAAACCATTTTTACTATGATTTGCTTGGTCTATTGCATACAAATTCCACACCACTTTGTCCGGATATGACTGCATGAAACCGGAAATATCCGGTTTTGTTTTGGCTAACTCAATCCCAGATATTGCCACAGCACCTGTGTTTGTGTTTTCTGGATATTATCAATGGTCATTATTGTTTGGAACGTTTTATTTTTAATCAGGGAGCATTTCATTCTGTACAGGGAAACAATCACTGCTTCCAAAGGCAGAAACCAGTTCTTCCTATTCGTGTATTCTAGGGAGAATACTAGAGGAACTGCGGCAAACACACATGATATTTCTGTTTGTATACATGACATTTTATGCACTTGTCCAACGAAAAGACTTTGCTTTTCTCCAAAACCATTTTTACTATGATTTGCTTGGTCTATTGCATTCAAATTCCACACCACTTTTTCCGGATATGACTGCATGAAACCAGAAATATCCGGTTTTGTTTTGGCTAACTCAATCCCAGATTGCCACAGCCTCTGTGTTTGTGTTTTCTGGATATTATCAATGGTCATTATTGTTTGGAACGTTTTTTTAAATCAGGGAGCATTTAATTTTGTACAGGGAAACAATCACTGGATCCACATGCAGAAACCAGTTCTTCCTATTCGTGTATTCTAGGGAGAAAACTAGAGGAACTGCGGCAAATAAACATGATATTTCTGTTTGTATACATGACATTTTATGCACTTGCCTAAAGAAAGGACTTTGCTTTTCTCCAAAACCATTTTTACTATGATTTGCTTGGTCTATTGCATACAAATTCCACACCACTTTGTCCGGATATGACTGCATGAAACCGGAAATATCCGGTTTTGTTTTGGCTAATTCAATCCCAGATTGCCACAGCCTCTGTGTTTGTGTTTTCTGGATATTACAAATGGTCATTATTGTTTTGAAAGTTTTTTTTTTAATCAGGGAACATTTAATTTTGTTCTGGGAAACACTCAGTGGTTCCACATGGAGACATCAGCTCTACACATTCGTATTTTCTAAGCGAGAAACTAGAGGAACTGCGGCAAATAAACATGATATTTCTGTTTCTATACATGACATTTTATGCACTTGCCTAAAGAAAGGACTTTGCTTTTCTCCAAAACCATTTTTACTATGATTTGCTTGGTCGATTACATACAAATTCCACACCACTTTGTCAGGATATGACTGCATGAAACCGGAAATATCCGGTTTTGTTTTGGCTAATTCAGTCCCAGATTGCCACAGCCTCTGTGTTTGTGTTTTCTGGATATTACAAATGGTCATTATTGTTTTGAAAGTTTTTTTTCATCAGGAAACATTTAATTTTGTACTGGGAAACACTCAGTGGTTCCACATGGAGACATCAGCTCTACACATTCGTATTTTCTAAGTGAGAAACTAGAGTAACTATGGCAAACAAACATGATATTTCTGTTTGTATACATGACATTTTATGCACTTGTCCAACGAAAAGACTTTGCTTTTCTCCAAAACCATTTTTACTATGATTTGCTTGGTCTATTGCATACAAATTCCACACCACTTTGTCCGGATATGACTGCATGAAACCGGAAATATCCGGTTTTGTTTTGGCTAACTCAATCCCAGATTGCCACAGCCTCTGTGTTTGTGTTTTCTGGATATTTTCAATGGTCATTATTGTTTGGAACGTTTTTTTAATCAGGGAGCATTTAATTTTGTACAGGGAAACAATCACTGGATCCACATGCAGAAACCAGTTCTTCCTATTCATGTATTCTAGGGAGAAAACTAGAGGAACTGCGGCAAATAAACATGATATTTCTGTTTGTATACATGACCTTTTATGCACTTGTCCAACGAAAAGACTTTGCTTTTCTCCAAAACCGTTTTTACTATGATTTGCTTGGTCTATTGCATACAAATTCCACACCACTTTGTCAGGATATGACTGCATGAAACCGGAAATATCCGGTTTTGTTTTGGCTAACTCAATCCCAGATTGCCACAGCGTCTGTGTTTGTGTTTTCTGGATATTACCAAAGGTCATTATTGTTTTGAACCTTTTATTTTCATCAGGGAACATTTAATTTTGTTCTGGGAAACACTCAGTGGTTCCACATGGAGACATCAGCTCTACACATTCGTATTTTCTAAGTGAGAAACTAGAGTAACTGTGGCAAACAAACATGATATTTCTGTTTGTATACATGACATTTTATGCACTTGTCCAACGAAAAGACTTTGCTTTTCTCCAAAACCATTTTTACTATGATTTGCTTGGTCTATTGCATACAAATTCCACACCACTTTGTCCGGATATGACTGCATGAAACCGGAAATATCCGGTTTTGTTTTGGCTAACTCAATCCCAGATTGCCACAGCCTCTGTGTTTGTGTTTTCTGGATATTATCAATGGTCATTATTGTTTGGAACGTTTTTATAAATCAGGGAGCATTTAATTTTGTACAGGGAAACAATCACTGGATCCACATGCAGAAACCAGTTCTTCCTATTCGTGTATTCTAGGGAGAAATCTAGAGGAACTGCGGCAAATAAACCTGATATTTCTGTTTGTATACATGACCTTTTATGCACTTGTCCAACGAAAAGACTTTGCTTTTCTCCAAAACCATTTTTACTATGATTTGCTTGGTCTATTGCATACAAATTCCACACCACTTTGTCCGGATATGACTGCATGAAACCGGAAATATCCGGTTTTGTTTTGGCTAACTCAATCCCAGATATTGCCACAGCCCCTGTGTTTGTGTTTTCTGGATATTATCAATGGTCATTATTGTTTGGAACGTTTTATTTTTAATCAGGGAGCATTTCATTCTGTACAGGGAAACAATCACTGCTTCCAAATGCAGAAACCAGTTCTTCCTATTCGTGTATTCTAGGGAGAATACTAGAGGAACTGCGGCAAACACACATGATATTTCTGTTTGTATACATGACCTTTTATTCACTTGTCCAACGAAAAGACTTTGCTTTTCTCCAAAACCATTTTTACTATGATTTGCTTGGTCTATTGCATTCAAATTCCACACCACTTTTTCCGGATATGACTGCATGAAACCAGAAATATCCGGTTTTGTTTTGGCTAACTCAATCCCAGATTGCCACAGCCTCTGTGTTTGTGTTTTCTGGATATTATCAATGGTCATTATTGTTTGGAACGTTTTTTTTTTAATCAGGGAGCATTTAATTTTGTACAGGGAAACAATCACTGGATCCACATGCAGAAACCAGTTCTTCCTATTCGTGTATTCTAGGGAGAAAACTAGAGGAACTGCGGCAAATAAACCTGATATTTCTGTTTGTATACATGACCTTTTATGCACTTGTCCAACGAAAAGACTTTGCTTTTCTCCAAAACTGTTTTTAATATGATTTGCTTGGTCTATTGCATACAAATTCCACACCACTTTGTCCGGATATGACTGCATGAAACCGGAAATATCCGGTTTTGTTTTGGCTAACTCAATCCCAGATTGCCACAGCCTATGTGTTTGTGTTTTCTGGATATTACCAAAGGTCATTATTGTTTTGAACCTTTTATTTTCATCAGGGAACATTTAATTTTGTTCTGGGAAACACTCAGTGGTTCCACATGGAGACATCAGCTCTACACATTCGTATTTTCTAAGCGAGAAACTAGAGGAACTGCGGCAAACACACATGATATTTCTGTTTGTATACATGACATTTTATGCACTTGTCCAACGAAAAGACTTTGCTTTTCTCCAAAACCATTTTTGCTATTATTTGCTTGGTCTATTGCATACAAATTCCACACCGCTTTGTCCAGATATGACTGCAGGAAACCAGAAATATCCGGTTTTGTTTTGATAACTCAATCCCAGTTTGCCACAGCCTCTGTGTTTGTGTTTTCTGGATATTATCAATGGTCATTATTGTTTGGAACGTTTTTTTAAATCAGGGAGCATTTAATTTTGTACAGGGAAACAATCACTGGATCCACATGCAGAAACCAGTTCTTCCTATTCGTGTATTCTAGGGAGAAAACTAGAGGAACTGCGGCAAATAAACCTGATATTTCTGTTTGTATACATGACCTTTTATGCACTTGTCCAACGAAAAGACTTTGCTTTTCTCCAAAACCGTTTTTACTATGATTTGCTTGGTCTATTGCATACAAATTCCACACCACTTTGTCCGGATATGACTGCATGAAACCGGAAATATCCGGTTTTGTTTTGGCTAACTCAATCCCAGATTGCCACAGCCTCTGTGTTTGTGTTTTCTGGATATTATCAATGGTCATTATTGTTTGGAACGTTTTTATAAATCAGGGAGCATTTAATTTTGTACAGGGAAACAATCACTGGATCCACATGCAGAAACCAGTTCTTCCTATTCGTGTATTCTAGGGAGAAAACTAGAGGAACTGCGGCAAATAAACATGATATTTCTGTTTGTATACATGACCTTTTATGCACTTGTCCAACGAAAAGACTTTGCTTTTCTCCAAAACCATTTTTACTATGATTTGCTTGGTCTATTGCATACAAATTCCACACCATTTTGTCCGGATATGACTGCATGAAACCGGAAATATCCGGTTTTGTTTTGGCTAACTCAATCCCAGATATTGCCACAGCCCCTGTGTTTGTGTTTTCTGGATATTATCAATGGTCATTATTGTTTGGAACGTTTTTTTTTTAATCAGGGAGCATTTCATTCTGTACAGGGAAACAATCTCTGGTTCCACATGCAGAAACCAGTTCTTCCTATTCGTGTATTCTAGGGAGAAAACTAGAGGAACTGCGGCAAGCAAGCATGATATTTCTGTTTGTATACATGACATTTTATGCACTTGCCTAAAGAAAGGAGTTTGCTTTTCTCCAAAACCATTTTATTATGATTTTCTCGGTCTATTGCATACAAATTCCACACCACTTTGTCCGGATATGACTGCATGAAACGTGAAATATCCGGTTTTGTTTTGGCTAACTCAATCCCAGATATTGCCACAGCCCCTGTGTTTGTGTTTTCTGGATATTATCAATGGTCATTATTGTTTGGAACTTTTTTTTTAATCAGGGAGCATTTCATTCTGTACAGGGAAACAATCTCTGGTTCCACATGCAGAAACCAGTTCTTCCTATTCGTGTATTCTAGGGAGAAAACTAGAGGAACTGCGGCAAGCAAACATGATATTTCTGTTTGTATACATGACATTTTATGCACTTGCCAAAAGAAAGGACTTTGCTTTTCTCCAAAACCATTTTTACTATGATTTGCTTGGTCTATTGCATACAAATTCCACACCACTTTGTCCGGATATGACTGCATGAAACCGGAAATATCCGGTTTTGTTTTGGCTAATTCAATCCCAGATTGCCACAGCCTCTGTGTTTGTGTTTTCTGGATATTACAAATGGTCATTATTGTTTTGAAAGTTTTTTTTTTAATCAGGGAACATTTAATTTTGTTCTGGGAAACACTGAGTGGTTCCACATGGAGACATCAGCTCTACACATTCGTATTTTCTAAGCGAGAAACTAGAGGAACTGCGGCAAACAAACATGATATTTCTGTTTGTATACATGACATTTTATGCACTTACCTAAAGAAAGGACTTTGCTTTTCTCCAAAACCATTTTTACTATGATTTGCTTGGTCGATTACATACAAATTCCACACCACTTTGTCAGGATATGACTGCATGAAACCGGAAATATCCGGTTTTGTTTTGGCTAATTCAATCCCAGATTGCCACAGCCTCTGTGTTTGTGTTTTCTGGATATTACAAATGGTCATAATTGTTTTGAAAGTTTTTTTTTTTAATCAGGGAACATTTAATTTTGTTCTGGGAAACACTGAGTGGTTCCACATGGAGACATCAGCTCTACACATTCGTATTTTCTAAGCGAGAAACTAGAGGAACTGCGGCAAACAAACATGATATTTCTGTTTGTATACATGACATTTTATGCAATTGTCCAACGAAAAGACTTTGCTTTTCTCCAAAACCATTTTTACTATGATTTGCTTGGTCTATTGCATTCAAATTCCACACCACTTTTTCCGGATATGACTGCATGAAACCAGAAATATCCGGTTTTGTTTTGGCTAACTCAATCCCAGATTGCCACAGCCTCTGTGTTTGTGTTTTCTGGATATTATCAATGGTCATTATTGTTTGGAACGTTTTTTTAAATCAGGGAGCATTTAATTTTGTACAGGGAAACAATCACTGGATCCACATGCAGAAACCAGTTCTTCCTATTCGTGTATTCTAGGGAGAAAACTAGAGGAACTGCGGCAAGCAAACATGATATTTCTGTTTGTATACATGACATTTTATGCACTTGCCTAAAGAAAGGACTTTGCTTTTCTCCAAAACCATTTTTACTATGATTTGCTTGGTCTATTGCATACAAATTCCACACCACTTTGTCCGGATATGACTGGATGAAACCGGAAATATCCGTTTTTGTTTTGGCTAATTCAATCCCAGATTGCCACAGCCTCTGTGTTTGTGTTTTCTGGATATTACAAATGGTCATTATTGTTTTGAAAGTTTTTTTTTTAATCAGGGAACATTTAATTTTGTTCTGGGAAACACTCAGTGGTTCCACATGGAGACATCAGCTCTACACATTCGTATTTTCTAAGCGAGAAACTAGAGGAACTGCGGCAAACAAACATGATATTTCTGTTTCTATACATGACATTTTATGCACTTGCCTAAAGAAAGGAGTTTGCTTTTCTCCAAAACCATTTTTACTATGATTTGCTTGGTCTATTGCATACAAATTCCACACCACTTTGTCCGGATATGACTGCATGAAACCGGAAATATCCGGTTTTGTTTTGGCTAACTCAATCCCAGATTGCCACAGCCTCTGTGTTTGTGTTTTCTGGATATTATCAATGGTCATTATTGTTTGGAACGTTTTTATAAATCAGGGAGCATTTAATTTTGTACAGGGAAACAATCACTGGATCCACATGCAGAAAGCAGTTCTTCCTATTCGTGTATTCTAGGGAGAAAACTAGAGGAACTGCGGCAAATAAACCTGATATTTCTGTTTGTATACATGACATTTTATGCACTTGTCCAACGAAAAGACTTTGCTTTTCTCCAAAACCATTTTTACTATGATTTGCTTGGTCTATTGCATACAAATTCCACACCATTTTGTCCGGATATGACTGCATGAAACCGGAAATATCCGGTTTTGTTTTGGCTAACTCAATCCCAGATATTGCCACAGCCCCTGTGTTTGTGTTTTCTGGATATTATCAATGGTCATTATTGTTTGGAACGTTTTTTTTTTAATCAGGGAGCATTTCATTCTGTACAGGGAAACAATCTCTGGTTCCACATGCAGAAACCAGTTCTTCCTATTCGTGTATTCTAGGGAGAAATCTAGAGGAACTGCGGCAAGCAAACATGATATTTCTGTTTGTATACATGACATTTTATGCACTTGCCTAAAGAAAGGAGTTTGCTTTTCTCCAAAACCATTTTACTATGATTTTCTCGGTCTATTGCATACAAATTCCACACCACTTTGTCCGGATATGACTGCATGAAACGTGAAATATCCGGTTTTGTTTTGGCTAACTCAATCCCAGATATTGCCACAGCCCCTGTGTTTGTGTTTTCTGGATATTATCAATGGTCATTATTGTTTGGAACTTTTTTTTTAATCAGGGAGCATTTCATTCTGTACAGGGAAACAATCTCTGGTTCCACATGCAGAAACCAGTTCTTCCTATTCGTTTATTCTAGGGAGAAAACTAGAGGAACTGCGGCAAGCAAACATGATATTTCTGTTTGTATACATGACATTTTATGCACTTGCCTAAAGAAAGGACTTTGCTTTTCTCCAAAACCATTTTTACTATGATTTGCTTGGTCTATTGCATACAAATTCCACACCACTTTGTCCGGATATGACTGCATGAAACCGGAAATATCCGGTTTTGTTTTGGCTAATTCAATCCCAGATTGCCACAGCCTCTGTGTTTGTGTTTTCTGGATATTACAAATGGTCATTATTGTTTTGAAAGTTTTTTTTTTTTTAATCAGGGAACATTTAATTTTGTTCTGGGAAACACTCAGTGGTTCCACATGGAGACATCAGCTCTACACATTCGTATTTTCTAAGCGAGAAACTAGAGGAACTGCGGCAAACAAACATGATATTTCTGTTTCTATACATGACATTTTATGCACTTGCCTAAAGAAAGGACTTTGCTTTTCTCCAAAACCATTTTTACTATGATTTGCTTGGTCGATTACATACAAATTCCACACCACTTTGTCAGGATATGACTGCATGAAACCGGAAATATCCGGTTTTTTTTTGGCTAACTCTATCCCAGATTGCCACAGCCTCTGTGTTTGTGTTTTCTGGATATTTTCAATATTCATTATTGTTTGGAACGTTTTTTTTAATCAGGGAGCATTTAATTTTGTACAGGGAAACAATCACTGGATCCACATGCAGAAACCAGTTCTTCCTATTCGTGTATTCTTGGGAGAAAACTAGAGGAACTGCGGCAAATAAACATGATATTTCTGTTTGTATACATGACCATTTATGCACTTGTCCAACGAAAAGACTTTGCTTTTCTCCAAAACCATTTTTACTATTATTTGCTTGGTCTATTGCATACAAATTCCACACCACTTTGTCCGGATATGACTGCATGAAACCGGAAATATCCGGTTTTGTTTTGGCTAATTCAATCCCAGATTGCCACAGCCCCTGTGTTTGTGTTTTCTGGATATTATCAATGGTCATTATTGTTTGGAACGTTTTATTTTTAATCAGGGAGCATTTCATTCTGTACAGGGAAACAATCACTGCTTCCAAATGCAGAAACCAGTTCTTCCTATTCGTGTATACTAGGGAGAATACTAGAGGAACTGCGGCAAACAAACATGATATTTCTGTTTGTATACATGACATTTTATGCACTTGTCCAACGAAAAGACTTTGCTTTTCTCCAAAACCATTTTTACTATGATTTGCTTGGTCTATTGCATTCAAATTCCACACCACTTTTTCCGGATATGACTGCATGAAACCAGAAATATCCGGTTTTGTTTTGGCTAACTCAATCCCAGATTGCCACAGCCTCTGTGTTTGTGTTTTCTGGATATTATCAATGGTCATTATTGTTTGGAACGTTTTTTTAAATCAGGGAGCATTTAATTTTGTACAGGGAAACAATCACTGGATCCACATGCAGAAACCAGTTCTTCCTATTCGTGTATTCTAGGGAGAAAACTAGAGGAACTGCGGCAAGCAAACATGATATTTCTGTTTGTATACATGACATTTTATGCACTTGCATAAAGAAAGGACTTTGCTTTTCTCCAAAACCATTTTTACTATGATTTGCTTGGTCTATTGCATACAAATTCCACACCACTTTGTCCGGATATGACTGCATGAAACCGGAAATATCCGGTTTTGTTTTGGCTAATTCAATCCCAGATTGCCACAGCCTCTGTGTTTGTGTTTTCTGGATATTGCAAATGGTCATTATTGTTTTGAAAGTTTTTTTTTTAATCAGGGAACATTTAATTTTGTTCTGGGAAACACTCAGTGGTTCCACATGGAGACATCAGCTCTACACATTCGTATTTTCTAAGCGAGAAACTAGAGGAACTGCGGCAAACAAACATGATATTTCTGTTTCTATACATGACATTTTATGCACTTGCCTAAAGAAAGGACTTTGCTTTTCTCCAAAACCATTTTTACTATGATTTGCTTGGTCGATTACATACAAATTCCACACCACTTTGTCAGGATATGACTGCATGAAACCGGAAATATCCGGTTTTGTTTTGGCTAATTCAATCCCAGATTGCCACAGCCTCTGTGTTTGTGTTTTCTGGATATTACAAATGGTCATTATTGTTTTGAAAGTTTTTTTTTTCATCAGGGAACATTTAATTTTGTACTGGGAAACACTCAGTGGTTCCACATGGAGACATCAGCTCTACACATTCGTATTTTCTAAGTGAGAAAGTAGAGTATCTATGGCAAACACACATGATATTTCTGTTTGTATACATGACATTTTATGCACTTGTCCAACGAAAAGACTTTGCTTTTCTCCAAAACCATTTTTACTATGATTTGCTTGGTCTATTGCATACAAATTCCACACCACTTTGTCCGGATATGACTGCATGAAACTGGAAATATCCGGTTTTGTTTTGGCTAACTCAATCCCAGATTGCCACAGCCTCTGTGTTTGTGTTTTCTGGATATTTTCAATGGTCATTATTGTTTGGAACGTTTTTTTTAATCAGGGAGCATTTAATTTTGTACAGGGAAACAATCACTGGATCCACATGCAGAAACCAGTTCTTCCTATTCGTGTATTCTAGGGAGAAAACTAGAGGAACTGCGGCAAATAAACATGATATTTCTGTTTGTATACATGACCTTTTATGCACTTGTCCAACGAAAAGACTTTGCTTTTCTCCAAAACCGTTTTTACTATGATTTGCTTGGTCTATTGCATACAAATTCCACACCACTTTGTCCGGATATGACTGCATGAAACGTGAAATATCCGGTTTTGTTTCGGCTAACTCAATCCCAGATATTGCCACAGCCCCTGTGTTTGTGTTTTCTGGATATTATCAATGGTCATTATTGTTTGGAACGTTTTATTTTTAATCAGGGAGCATTTCATTCTGTACAGGGAAACAATCACTGCTTCCAAATGCAGAAAACAGTTCTTCCTATTCGTGTATTCTAGGGAGAATACTAGAGGAACTGCGGCAAACAAACATGATATTTCTGTTTGTATACATGACATTTTATGCACTTGTCCAACGAAAAGACTTTGCTTTTCTCCAAAACCATTTTTACTATGATTTGCTTGGTCTATTGCATTCAAATTCCACACCACTTTTTCCGGATATGACTGCATGAAACCAGAAATATCCGGTTTTGTTTTGGCTAACTCAATCCCAGATTGCCACAGCCTCTGTGTTTGTGTTTTCTGGATATTATCAATGGTCATTATTGTTTGGAACGTTTTTTTAAATCAGGGAGCATTTAATTTTGTACAGGGAAACAATCACTGGATCCACATGCAGAAACCAGTTCTTCCTATTCGTGTATTCTAGGGAGAAAACTAGAGGAACTGCGGCAAATAAACCTGATATTTCTGTTTGTATACATGACCTTTTATGCACTTGTCCAACGAAAAGACTTTGCTTTTCTCCAAAACCGTTTTTACTATGATTTGCTTGGTCTATTGCATACAAATTCCACACCACTTTGTCCGGATATGACTGCATGAAACCGGAGATATCCGGTTTTGTTTTGGCTAAATCAATCCCAGATTGCCACAGCCTCTGTGTTTGTGTTTTCTGGATATTACCAAAGGTCATTATTGTTTTGAACCTTTTATTTTCATCAGGGAACATTTAATTTTGTTCTGGGAAACACTCAGTGGTTCCACATGGAGACATCAGCTCTACACATTCGTATTTTCTAACCGAGAAACTAGAGGAACTGCGGCAAATAAACATGATATTTCTGTTTGTATACATGACCTTTTATGCACTTGTCCAACGAAAAGACTTTGCTTTTCTCCAAAACCGTTTTTAGTATGATTTGCTTGGTCTATTGCATACAAATTCCACACCACTTTGTCAGGATATGACTGCATGAAACCGGAAATATCCGGTTTTGTTTTGGCTAACTCAATCCCAGATTGCCACAGCCTCTGTGTTTGTGTTTTCTGGATATTACCAAAGGTCATTATTGTTTTGAACCTTTTATTTTCATCAGGGAACATTTAATTTTGTTCTGGGAAACACTCAGTGGTTCCACATGGAGACATCAGCTCTACACATTCGTATTTTCTAAGTGAGAAACTAGAGTAACTGTGGCAAACAAACATGATATTTCTGTTTGTATACATGACATTTTATGCACTTGTCCAACGAAAAGACTTTGCTTTTCTCCAAAACCATTTTTACTATGATTTGCTTGGTCTATTGCATACAAATTCCACACCACTTTGTCCGGATATGACTGCATGAAACCGGAAATATCCGGTTTTGTTTTGGCTAACTCAATCCCAGATATTGCCACAGCCCCTGTGTTTGTGTTTTCTGGATATTATCAATGGTCATTATTGTTTGGAACGTTTTATTTTTAATCAGGGAGCATTTCATTCTGTACAGGGAAACAATCACTGCTTCCAAATGCAGAAACCAGTTCTTCCTATTCGTGTATTCTAGGGAGAATACTAGAGGAACTGCGGCAAACAAACATGATATTTCTGTTTGTATACATGACATTTTATGCACTTGTCCAACGAAAAGACTTTGCTTTTCTCCAAAACCATTTTTACTATGATTTGCTTGGTCTATTGCATTCAAATTCCACACCACTTTTTCCGGATATGACTGCATGAAACCGGAAATATCCGGTTTTGTTTTGGCTAACTCAATCCCAGATTGCCACAGCCTCTGTGTTTGTGTTTTCTGGATATTATCAATGGTCATTATTGTTTGGAACGTTTTTATAAATCAGGGAGCATTTAATTTTGTACAGGGAAACAATCACTGGATCCACATGCAGAAACCAGTTCTTCCTATTCGTGTATTCTAGGGAGAAATCTAGAGGAACTGCGGCAAATAAACCTGATATTTCTGTTTGTATACATGACCTTTTATGCACTTGTCCAACGAAAAGACTTTGCTTTTCTCCAAAACCCTTTTTACTATGATTTGCTTGGTCTATTGCATACAAATTCCACACCACTTTGTCCGGATATGACTGCATGAAACCAGAAATATCCGGTTTTGTTTTGGCTAACTCAATCCCAGATTGCCACAGCCTCTGTGTTTGTGTTTTCTGGATATTGTCAATGGTCATTATTGTTTGGAACATTTTTTTTTAGTCAGGGAGCATTTAATTTTGTACAGGGAAACAATCACTGGATCCACATGCAGAAACCAGTTCTTCCTATTCGTATATTCTAGGGAGAAAACTAGAGGAACTGCGGCAAATAAACCTGATATTTCTGTTTGTATACATGACCTTTTATGCACTTGTCCAACGAAAAGATTTTGCTTTTCTCCAAAACCATTTTTACTATGATTTGCTTGGTCTATTGCATACAAATTCCACACCACTTTTTCCGGATATGACTGCATGAAACCGGAAATATCCGGTTTTGTTTTGGCTAACTGAATCCCAGATATTTCCACAGCCTCTGTGTTTGTGTTTTCTGGATATTATCAATGGTCATTATTGTTTGGAACGTTTTATTTTTAATCAGGGAGCATTTCATTCTGTACAGGGAAACAATCACTGCTTGCAAATGCAGAAACCAGTTCTTCCTATTCGTGTATTCTAGGGAGAAAACTAGAGGAACTGCGGCAAATAAACATGATATTTCTGTTTGTATACATGACATTTTATGCACTTGTCCAACGAAAAGACTTTGCTTTTCTACAAAACCATTTTTACTATGATTTGCTTGGTCTATTGCATTCAAATTCCACACCACTTTTTCTGGATATGACTGCATGAAACCAGAAATATCCGGTTTTGTTTTGGCAACTCAATCCCAGATTGCCACAGCCTCTGTGTTTGTGTTTTCTGGATATTATCAATGGTCATTATTGTTTGGAACGTTTTTTTTAATCAGGGAGCATTTAATTTTGTACAGGGAAACAATCACTGGATCCACATGCAGAAATCAGTTCTTCCTATTCGTGTATTCTAGGGAGAAAACTAGAGGAACTGCGGCAAATAAACCTGATATTTCTGTTTGTATACATGACATTTTATGCACTTGTCCAACGAAAAGACTTTGCTTTTCTCCAAAACCGTTTTTACTATGATTTGCTTGGTCTATTGCATACAAATTCCACACCACTTTGTCCGGATATGACTGCATGAAACCAGAAATATCCGGTTTTTTTTTGGCTAACTCAATCCCAGATTGCCACAGCCTCTGTGTTTGTGTTCTCTGGATATTATCAATGGTCATTATTGTTTGAAACTTTTTTTTTTAATCAGGGAGCATTTAATTTTGTACAGGGAAACAATCACTGGATCCACATGCAGAAACCAGTTCTTCCTATTCGTATATTCTAGGGAGAAAACTAGAGGAACTGCGGCAAATAAACCTGATATTTCTGTTTGTATACATGACCTTTTATGCACTTGTCCAACGAAAAGACTTTGCTTTTCTCCAAAACCATTTTTACTATGATTTGCTTGGTCTATTGCATACAAATTCCACACCACTTTGTCCGGATATGACTGCATGAAACCGGAAATATCCGGTTTTGTTTTGGCTAACTCAATCCCAGATATTGCCACAGCCCCTGTGTTTGTGTTTTCTGGATATTGTCAATGGTCATTATTGTTTGGAACGTTTTTTTTTAGTCAGGGAGCATTTAATTTTGTACAGGGAAACAATCACTGGATCCACATGCAGAAACCAGTTCTTCCTATTCGTATATTCTAGGGAGAAAACTAGAGGAACTGCGGCAAATAAACCTGATATTTCTGTTTGTATACATGACCTTTTATGCACTTGTCCAACGAAAAGACTTTGCTTTTCTCCAAAACCATTTTTACTATGATTTGCTTGGTCTATTGCATACAAATTCCACACCACTTTGTCCGGATATGACTGCATGAAACCGGAAATATCCGGTTTTGTTTTGGCTAACTCAATCCCAGATATTGCCACAGCCCCTGTGTTTGTGTTTTCTGGATATTATCAATGGTCATTATTGTTTGGAACGTTTTATTTTTAATCAGGGAGCATTTCATTCTGTACAGGGAAACAATCACTGCTTGCAAATGCAGAAACCAGTTCTTCCTATTCGTGTATTCTAGGGAGAATACTAGAGGAACTGCGGCAAACAAACATGATATTTCTGTTTGTATACATGACATTTTATGCACTTGTCCAACGAAAAGACTTTGCTTTTCTCCAAAACCATTTTTACTATGATTTGCTTGGTCTATTGCATTCAAATTCCACACCACTTTTTCCGGATATGACTGCATGAAACCAGAAATATCCGGTTTTGTTTTGGCTAACTCAATCCCAGATTGCCACAGCCTCTGTGTTTGTGTTTTCTGGATATTATCAATGGTCATTATTGTTTGGAACGTTTTTTTTTAATCAGGGAGCATTTAATTTTGTACCGGGAAACAATCACTGGATCCACATGCAGAAACCAGTTCTTCCTATTCGTATATTCTAGGGAGAAAACTAGAGGAACTGCGGCAAATAAACCTGATATTTCTGTTTGTATACATGACCTTTTATGCACTTGTCCAACGAAAAGACTTTGCTTTTCTCCAAAACCATTTTTACTATGATTTGCTTGGTCTATTGCATACAAATTCCACACCACTTTGTCCGGATATGACTGCATGAAACCGGAAATATCCGGTTTTGTTTTGGCTAACTCAATCCCAGATATTGCCACAGCCCCTGTGTTTGTGTTTTCTGGATATTATCAATGGTCATTATTGTTTGGAACGTTTTATTTTTAATCAGGGAGCATTTCATTCTGTACAGGGAAACAATCACTGCTTCCAAATGCAGAAACCAGTTCTTCCTATTCGTGTATTCTAGGGAGAATACTAAAGGAACTGCGGCAAACAAACATGATATTTCTGTTTGTATACATGACATTTTATGCACTTGTCCAACGAAAAGACTTTGCTTTTCTCCAAAACCATTTTTACTATGATTTGCTTGGTCTATTGCATTCAAATTCCACACCACTTTTTCCGGATATGACTGCATGAAACCAGAAATATCCGGTTTTGTTTTGGCTAACTCAATCCCAGATTGCCACAGCCTCTGTGTTTGTGTTTTCTGGATATTATCAATGGTCATTATTGTTTGGAACGTTTTTTTTAATCAGGGAGCATTTAATTTTGTACAGGGAAACAATCACTAGATCCACATGCAGAAATCAGTTCTTCCTATTCGTGTATTCTAGGGAGAAAACTAGAGGAACTGCGGCAAATAAACCTGATATTTCTGTTTGTATACATGACCATTTATGCACTTGTCCAACGAAAAGACTTTGCTTTTCTCCAAAACCGTTTTTAATATGATTTGCTTGGTCTATTGCATACAAATTCCACACCACTTTGTCCGGATATGACTGCATGAAACCGGAAATATCCGGTTTTGTTTTGGCTAACTCAATCCCAGATTGCCACAGCCTATGTGTTTGTGTTTTCTGGATATTACCAAAGGTCATTATTGTTTTGAACCTTTTATTTTCATCAGGGAACATTTAATTTTGTTCTGGGAAACACTCAGTGGTTCCACATGGAGACATCAGCTCTACACATTCGTATTTTCTAAGCGAGAAACTAGAGGAACTGCGGCAAACAAACATGATATTTCTGTTTGTATACATGACATTTTATGCACTTGCATAAAGAAAGGACTTTGCTTTTCTCCAAAACCATTTTTACTATGATTTGCTTGGTCTATTGCATACAAATTCCACACCACTTTGTCCGGATATGACTGCATGAAAGGGGAAATACCCGGTTATATTTTGGCTAACTCAATCCCAGATTGCCACAGCCTCTGTGTTTGTGTTTTCTGGATATTATCAATGGTCATTATTGTTTGGAACGATTTTTCTAATCAGGGAGCATTTAATTTTGTACAGGGAAACAATCACTGGATCCACATGCAGAAACCAGTTCTTCCTATTCGTGTATTCTAGGGAGAAAACTAGAGGAACTGCGGCAAATAAACATGATATTTCTGTTTGTATACATGACCTTTTATGCACTTGTCCAACGAAAAGACTTTGCTTTTCTCCAAAACCGTTTTTACTATGATTTGCCTTGTCTATTGCATACAAATTCCACATCACTTTGTCCGGATATGACTGCATGAAACCGGAAATATCCGGTTTTGTTTTGGCTAACTCAATCCCAGATAATGCCACAGCCCCTGTGTTTGTGTTTTCTGGATATTACCAATGGTCATTATTGTTTTGAAAGTTTTTTTTTTCATCAGGGAACATTTAATTTTGTTCTGGGAAACACTCAGTGGTTCCACATGGAGACATCTGCTCTACACATTCGTATTTTCTAAGCGAGAAACTAGAGAAACTGCGGCAAACAAACATGATATTTCTGTTTGTATACATGACCTTTTAAGCATTTGTCCAATGAAAAGACTTTGCTTTTCTCCAAAACCGTTTTTACTATGATTTGCTTGGTCTATTGCATACAAATTCCACACCTCTTTGTCCGGATATGACTGCATGAAACCGGAAATATCCGGTTTTATTTTGGCTAACTCAATCCCAGATATAGCCACAGACCCTGTGTTTGTGTTTTCTGGATATTATCAATGGTCATTATTGTTTGGAACGTTTTATTTTTAATCAGGGAGCATTTAATTTTGTACTGGGAAACTATCACTGCTTCCAAATGCAGAAACCAGTTCTTCCTATTCATGTATTCTAGGGAGAAAACTAGAGGAAATGCGGCAAACAAACATGATATTTCTGTTTGTATACATGACATTGTATGCACTTGCCTAAAGAAAGAATTTGCTTTTCCGCAAAACCATTTTTACTATGATTTGCTTGGTCTATTGCATACAAATTCCACACCACTTTGTCCAGATATGACTGCATGAAAACGGAAATATCCGGTTTTGTTTTGGCTAACTCAATCCCAGATTGCCACAGTCTATGTGTTTGTGTTTTCTGGATATTATCAATGGTCATTATTGTTTGGAACGTTTTTTTCTAATCAGGGTGCATTTAATTTTGTACAGGGAAACAATCACTGGTTCCACATGCAGAAACCAGTTCTTCCTATTCGTGTATTCTAGGGAGAAAACTAGAGGAACTGCGGCAAGCAAACATGATATTTCTGTTTGTATACATGACATTTTATGCACTTGTCCAACGAAAAGACTTTGCTTTTCTCCAAAACCATTTTTACTATGATTTGCTTGGTCTATTGCATACAAATTCCACACCACTTTGTCCGGATATGACTGCATGAAACCGGAAATATCCGGTTTTGTTTTGGCTAATTCAATCCCAGATTGCCACAGCCTCTGTATTTGTGTTTTCTGGATATTACAAATGGTCATTATTGTTTTGAAAGTTTTTTTTTTCATCAGGGAACATTTAATTTTATTCTGGGAAACACTCAGTGGTTCCACATGGAGACATCAGCTCTACACATTCGTATTTTCTATGCGAGAAACTAGAGGAACTGTGGCAAGCAAACATGATATTTCTGTTTGTATACATGACTTTTGTGCACTTGCCTAAAGAAAGGACTTTGCTTTTCTCCAAAACCATTTTTACTATGATTTGCTTGGTCTATTGCATACAAATTCCACACCACTTTGCCCGGATATGACTGCATGAAACCGGAAATATCCGGTTTTGTTTTGGCTAACTCAATCCCAGATATTGCCACAGCCTCTGTGTTTGTGTTTTCTGGATATAATCAATGGTCATTATTGTTTGGAACGTTTTTTTTTAATCAGGGAGCATTTAATTTTGTACAGGGAAACAATCACTGGATCCACATGCAGAAACCAGTTCTTCCTATTCGTGTATTCTAGGGAGAAAACTAGAGGAACTGCGGCAAATAAACCTGATATTTCTGTTTGTATACATGACCTTTTATGCACTTGTCCAACGAAAAGCCTTTGCTTTTTTCCAAAACCGTTTTTACTATGATTTGCTTGGTCTATTGCATACAAATTCCACACTACTTTTTCCGGATATGACTGCATGAAACCGGAAATATCCGGTTTTGTTTTGGCTAACTCAATCCCAGATTGCCACAGCCCCTGTGTTTGTGTTTTCTGGATATTATCAATGGTCATTATTGTTTGGAACGTTTTATTTTTAATCAGGGAGCATTTCATTCTGTACAGGGAAACAATCACTGCTTCCAAATGCAGAAACCAGTTCTTCCTATTCGTGTATTCTAGGGAGAATACTAGAGGAACTGCGGCAAACAAACATGATATTTCTGTTTGTATACATGACATTTTATGCACTTGTCCAACGAAAAGACTTTCCTTTTCTCCAAAACCAATTTACTATGATTTACTTGGTCTATTGCATACAAATTCCACACCACTTTGTCCGGATATGACTGCATGAAACCAGAAATATCCGGTTTTGTTTTGGCTAACTCAATCCCAGATTGCCACAGCCTCTGTGTTTGTGTTTTCTGGATATTATCAATGGTCATTATTGTTTGGAACGTTTTTTTTAATCAGGGAGCATTTAATTTTGTACAGGGAAACAATCACTGGATCCACATGCAGAAACCAGTTCTTCCTATTCGTGTATTCTAGGGAGAAAACTAGAGGAACTGCGGCAAATAAACATGATATTTCTGTTTGTATACATGACCTTTTATGCACTTGTCCAACGAAAAGACTTTGCTTTTCTCCAAAACCGTTTTTACTATGATTTGCTTGGTCTATTGCATACAAATTCCACACCACTTTGTCCGGATATGACTGCATGAAACCGGAAATATCCGGTTTTGTTTTGGCTAACTCAATCCCAGATTGCCACAGCCTCTGTGTTTGTGTTTTCTGGATATTACAAATGGTCATTATTGTTTTGAAAGTTTTTTTTTCATCAAGGAACATTTAATTTTGTTCTGGGAAACACTCAGTGGTTCCACATGGAGACATCAGCTCTACACATTCGTATTTTCTCAGCGAGAAACTAGAGGAACTGCGGCAAACAAACATGATATTTCTGTTTGTATACATGACATTTTATGCACTTGTCCAACGAAAAGACTTTGCTTTTCTCCAAAACCGTTTTTACTATGATTTGCTTGGTCTATTGCATACAAATTCCACACCACTTTGTCCGGATATGACTGCATGAAACCGGAAATATCCGGTTTTGTTTTGGCTAACTCAATCCCAAATTGCCACAGCCTATGTGTTTGTGTTTTCTGGATATTACCAAAGGTCATTATTGTTTTGAACCTTTTATTTTCATCAGGGACCATTTAATTTTGTTCTGGGAAACACTCGGTGGTTCCACATGGAGACATCAGCTCTACACATTCGTATTTTCTAAGCGAGAAACTAGAGGAACTGCGGCAAACACACATGATATTTCTGTTTGTATACATGACATTTTATGCACTTGTCCAACGAAAAGACTTTGCTTTTCTCCAAAACCATTTTTGCTATTATTTGCTTGGTCTATTGCATACAAATTCCACACCACTTTGTCCAGATATGACTGCATGAAACCGGAAATATCCGGTTTTGTTTTGGCTAACTCAATCCCAGATTGCCACAGCCTCTGTGTTTGTGTTTTCTGGATATTATCAATGGTCATTATTGTTTGGAACGTTTTTTTTAATCAGGGAGCATTTAATTTTGTACAGGGAAACAATCAGTGGATCCACATGCAGAAACCAGTTCTTCCTATTCGTGTATTCTAGGGAGAAAACTAGAGGAACTGCGGCAAACAAACATGATATTTCTGTTTGTATACATGAACTTTATGCACTTGTCCAACGAAAAGACTTTGCTTTTCTCCAAAACCGTTTTTACTATGATTTGCTTGGTCTATTGCATACAAATTCCACACGACTTTGTCCGGATATGACTGCATGAAACCGGAAATATCCGGTTTTGTTTTGGCTAATTCAATCCCAGATTGCCACAGCCTCTGTGTTTGTGTTTTCTGGATATTATCAATGGTCATTATTGTTTGGAACGTTTTTTTTAATCAGGGAGCATTTAATTTTGTACAGGGAAACAATCACTGGATCCACATGCAGAAACCAGTTCTTCCTATTCGTGTATTCTAGGGAGAAAACTAGAGGAACTGCGGCAAGCAAACATGATATTTCTGTTTGTATACATGAACTTTTATGCACTTGTCCAACGAAAAGACTTTGCTTTTCTCCAAAACCGTTTTTACTATGATTTGCTTGGTCTATTGCATACAAATTCCACACCACTTTGTCCGGATATGACTGCATGAAACCGGAAATATCCGGTTTTGTTTTGGCTAACTCAATCCCAGATTGCCACAGCCTATGTGTTTGTGTTTTCTGGATATTACCAAAGGTCATTATTGTTTTGAACCATTTATTTTCATCAGGGAACATTTAATTTTGTTCTGGGAAACAATCCTGGATCCACATGCAGAAACCAGTTCTTCCTATTCGTGTATTCTAGGGAGAAAACTAGAGGAAATGCGGCAAACAAACATGATATTTCTGTTTGTATACATGACATTTTATGCACTTGCCTAAAGAAAGAAATTGCTTTTCTGCAAAACCATTTTTACTATGATTTGCTTGGTCCATTGCATACAAATTCCACACCACTGTGTCCGGATATGACTGCATGAAACCGGAAATATCCGGTTTTGTTTTGGCTAACTCAATCCCAGATTGCCACAGCCTATGTGTTCGTGTTTTCTGGATATTACCAAAGGTCATTATTGTTTTGAACCATTTATTTTCATCAGGGAACATTTAATTTTGTTCTGTGAAACACTCAGTGGTTCCACATGGAGACATCAATCTACACATTCGTATTTTCTAAGCGAGAAACTAGAGGAACTGCGGCAAACAACCATGATATTTCTGTTTGTATACATGACCTTTTAAGCACTTGTCCAATGAAAAGACTTTGCTTTTCTCCAAAACCGTTTTTACTATGATTTACTTGGTCTATTGCATACAAATTCCACACCACCTGTCCGGATATGACTGCATGAAACCGGAAATATCCGGTTTTGTTTTGGCTAACTCAATCCCAGATATAGCCACAGCCCCTGTGTTTGTGATTTCTGGATATTATCAATGGTCATTATTGTTTGGAACGTTTTATTTTTAATCAGGGAGCATTTAATTTTGTACTGGGAAACTATCACTGCTTCCAAATGCAGAAACCAGTTCTTCCTATTCGTGTATTCTAGGGAGAAAACTAGAGGAAATGCGGCAAACAAACATGATATTTCTGTTTGTATACATGCTATTTTATGCACTTGCCTAAAGAAAGAATTTGCTTTTCTGCAAAACCATTTTTACTATGATTTGCTTGGTCCATTGCATACAAATTCCACACCACTTTGACCGGATATGACTGCATGAAACCGGAAATATCCGGTTTTGTTTTGGCTAACTCAATCCCAGATATTGCCAAAGCCCCTGTGTTTGTGCTTTGTGGATATTATCAATGGACATTATTGTTTTGAAAGTTTTTTTTAATCAGGGAACATTTAATTTTGTACTGGGAAACACTCAGTGGTTCCACATGGAGACATCAGCTCTACACATTCGTATTTTCTAAGTGAGAAACTAGAGGAACTGTGGCAAGCAACCATGATATTTCTGTTTGTATACATGACATTTTATGCACTTGTCCAACGAAAAGACATTGCTTTTCTCCAAAACCATTTGTACTATGATTTACTTGGTCTATTGCATACAAATTCCACACCACTTTGTCCGGATATGACTGCATGAAACCAGAAATATCCGGTTTTGTTTTGGCTAACTCAATCCCAGATTGCCACAGCCTCTGTGTTTGTGTTTTCTGGATATTATCAATGGTCATTATTGTTTGGAACGTTTTTTTTAATCAGGAAGCATTTAATTTTGTACAGGGAAACAATCACTGGATCCACATGCAGAAACCAGCTCTTCCTATTCGTGTATTCTAGGGAGAAAACTAGAGGAACTGCGGCAAATAAACATGATATTTCTGTTTGTATACATGACTTTTATGCACTTGTCCAACGAAAAGACTTTGCTTTTCTCCAAAACCGTTTTTACTATGATTTGCTTGGTCTATTGCATACAAATTCCACACCACTTTACCGGATATGAATGCATGAAACCGGAAATATCCGGTTTTGTTTTGGCTAATTCAATCCCAGATTGCCACAGCCTCTGTGTTTGTGTTTTCTGGATATTACAAATTGTCATTATTGTTTTGAAAGTTTTTTTTTTTCATTAGGGAACATTTAATTTTGTTCTGGGAAACACTCAGTGGTTCCACATGGAGACATCAGCTCTACACATTCGTATTTTCTAAGCGAGAAACTAGAGGAACTGTGGCAAGCAAACATGATATTTCTGTTTGTATACATGACATTTTATGCACTTGCCTAAAGAAAGGACTTTGCTTTTCTCCAAAACCATTTTTACTATGATTTGCTTGGTCTATTGCATACAAATTCCACACCACTTTGTCCGGATATGACTGCATGAAACCGGAAATATCCGGTTTTGTTTTGGCTAATTCAATCCCAGATTGCCACAGCCTCTGTGTTTGTGTTTTCTGGATATTACCAAAGGTCATTATTGTTTTGAAAGTTTTTTTTTTTCATCAGGGAACATTTAATTTTGTTCTGGGAAACACTCAGTGGTTCCACATGGAGACATCAGCTCTACACATTCGTATTTTCTCAGCGAGAAACTAGAGGAACTGCGGCAAACAAACATGATATTTCTGTTTGTATACATGACATTTTATGCACTTGTCCAACGAAAAGACTTTGCTTTTCTCCAAAACCGTTTTTACTATGATTTGCTTGGTCTATTGCATACAAATTCCACACCACTTTGTCCGGATATGACTGCATGAAACCGGAAATATCCTGTTTTGTTTTGGCTAACTCAATCCCAGATTGCCACAGCCTCTGTGTTTGTGTTTTCTGGATATTATCAATGGTCATTATTGTTTGGAATGTTTTTTTTAATCAGGGAGCATTTAATTTTGTACAGGGAAACAATCACTGGATCCACATGCAGAAACCAGTTCTTCCTATTCGTGTATTCTAGGGAGAAAACTAGAGGAACTGCGGCAAATAAACATGATATTTCTGTTTGTATACATGACCTTTTATGCACTTGTCCAACGAAAAGACTTTGCTTTTCTCCAAAACCATTTTTACTATGATTTGCTTGGTCTATTGCATACAAATTCCACACCACTTTGTCCGGATATGACTGCATGAAACCGGAAATATCCGGTTTTGTTTTGGCTAACTCAATCCCAGATTGCCACAGCCTATGTGTTTGTGTTTTCTGGATATTACCAAAGGTCATTATTGTTTTGAACCTTTTATTTTCATCAGGGAACATTTAATTTTGTTCTGGGAAACACTCAGTGGTTCCACATGGAGACATCAGCTCTACACATTCGTATTTTCTAAGCGAGAAACTAGAGGAACTGCGGCAAACACACATGATATTTCTGTTTGTATACATGACATTTTATGCACTTGTCCAACGAAAAGACTTTGCTTTTCTCCAAAACCATTTTTGCTATTATTTGCTTGGTCTATTGCATACAAATTCCACACCACTTTGTCCAGATATGACTGCATGAAACCGGAAATATCCGGTTTTGTTTTGGCTAACTCAATCCCAGATTGCCACAGCCTCTGTGTTTGTGTTTTCTGGATATTATCAATGGTCATTATTGTTTGGAACGTTTTTTTTAATCAGGGAGCATTTAATTTTGTACAGGGAAACAATCACTGGATCCACATGCAGAAACCAGTTCTTCCTATTCGTGTATTCTAGGGAGAAAACTAGAGGAACTGCGGCAAACAAACATGATATTTCTGTTTGTATACATGAACTTTTATGCACTTGTCCAATGAAAAGACTTTGCTTTTCTCCAAAACCGTTTTTACTATGATTTGCTTGGTCTATTGCATAGAAATTCCACACGACCTTGTCCGGATATGACTGCATGAAACCGGAAATATCCGGTTTTGTTTTGGCTAATTCAATCCCAGATTGCCACAGCCTCTGTGTTTGTGTTTTCTGGATATTACCAATTGTCATTATTGTTTTGAAAGTTTTTTTTTTCATCAGGGAACATTTAATTTTGTTCTGGGAAACACTCATTGGTTCCACATGGAGACATCAGCTCTACACATTCGTATTTTCTAAGCGAGAAACTAGAGGAACTGTGGCAAACAAACATGATATTTCTGTTTGTATACATGACATTTTATGCACTTGTCCAACGAAAAGACTTTGCTTTTCTCCAAAACCATTTTTACTATGATTTGCTTGGTCTATTGCATACAAATTCCACACCACTTTGTCCGGATATGACTGCATGAAACCGGATATATCCGGTTTTGTTTTGGCTAATTCATTCCCAGATTGCCACAGCCTCTATGTTTGTGTTTTCTGGATATTATCAATGGTCATTATTTTTGGAACTTTTTTTTAATCAGGGAGCATTTAATTTTGTACAGGGAAACAATCACTGGATCCACATGCAGAAACCAGTTCTTCCTATTCGTGTATTCTAGGGAGAAAACTAGAGGAACTGCGGCAAATAAACATGTATTTCTGTTTGTATACATGACCTTTTATGCACTTGTCCAACGAAAAGACTTTGCTTTTCTCCAAAACCATTTTTACTATGATTTGCTTGGTCTATTGCATACAAATTCCACACCACTTTGTCCGGATATGACTGCATGAAACCGGAAATATCCGGTTTTGTTTTGGCTAACTCAATCCCAGATTGCCACAGCCTATGTGTTTGTGTTTTCTGGATATTACCAAAGGTCATTATTGTTTTGAACCATTTATTTTCATCAGGGAGCATTTAATTTTGTTCTGGGAAACACTCAGTGGTTCCACATGGAGACATCAGCTCTACACATTCGTATATTCTAAGCGAGAAACTAGAGGAACTGCGGCAAACAAACATGATATTTCTGTTTGTATACATGACGTTTTAAGCACTTGTCCAATGAAAAGACTTTGCTTTTCTCCAAAACCGTTTTTAATATGATTTGCTTGGTCTATTGCATACAAATTCCACACCACTTTGTCCGGATATGACTGCATGAAACCGGAAATATCCGGTTTTGTTTTGGCTAACTCAATCCCAGATATAGCCACAGCCCCTGTGTTTGTGTTTTCTGGATATTATCAATGGTCATTATTGTTTGGAACATTTTATTTTTAATCAGGGAGCATTTAATTTTGTACTGGGAAACTATCACTGCTTCCAAATGCAGAAACCAGTTCTTCCTATTCGTGTATTCTAGGGAGAAAACTAGAGGAAATGCGGCAAACAAACATGATATTTCTGTTTGTATACATGACATTTTATGCACTTGCCTAAAGAAAGAATTTGCTTTTCTGCAAAACCATTTTTCCTATGATTTGCTTGGTCTATTGCATACAAATTCCACACCACTTTGACCGGATATGACTGCATGAAACCGGAAATATCCGGTTTTGTTTTGGCTAACTCAATCCCAGATATTGCCAAAGCCCCTGTGTTTGTGCTTTGTGGATATTATCAATGGACATTATTGTTTTGAAATTTTTTTTTAATCAGGGAACATTTAATTTTTTACTGGGAAACACTCAGTGGTTCCACATGGAGACATCAGCTCTACACATTCTTATTTTCTAAGTGAGAAACTAGAGGAACTGTGGCAAACAACCATATTTCTGTTTGTATACATGACATTTTATGCACTTGTCCAACGAAAAGACATTGCTTTTCTCCAAAACCATTTGTACTATGATTTACTTGGTCTATTGCATACAAATTCCACACCACTTTGTCCAGATATGACTGGATGAAAACGGAAATATCCGGTTTTGTTTTGGCTAACTCAATCCCAGATTGCCACAGTCTATGTGTTTGTGTTTTCTGGATATTATCAATGGTCATTATTGTTTGGAACGTTTTTTTTTAATCAGGGAGCATTTAATTTTGTACAGGGAAACAATCACTGGTTCCACATGCAGAAACCAGTTCTTCCTATTCGTGTATTCTAGGGAGAAAACTAGAGGAACTGCGGCAAGCAAACATGATATTTCTGTTTGTATACATGACATTTTATGCACTTGTCCAACGAAAAGACTTTGCTTTTCTCCAAAACCATGTTTGCTATGATTTGCTTGGTCTATTGCATACAAATTCCACACCACTTTGTTCAGATATGACTGCATGAAACCGGAAATATCCGTTTTTGTTTTGGCTAACTCAATCCCAGATTGCCACAGCCTCTGTGTTTGTGTTTTCTGGATATTATCAATGGTCATTATTTTTTGGAAAATTTTTTTTTAATCAGGGAGCATTTAATTTTGTACAGGGAAACAATCACTGGATCCACATGCAGAAACCAGTTCTTCCTATTCGTGTATTCTAGGGAGAAAACTAGAGGAACTGCGGCAAATAAACATGATATTTCTGTTTGTATACATGACCTTTTATGCACTTGTCCAACGAAAAGACTTTGCTTTTCTCCAAAACCGTTTTTACTATGATTTGCTTGGTCTATTGCATACAAATTCCACACCACTTTGTCCGGATATGACTGCATGAAACCGGAAATATCCGGTTTTGTTTTGGCTAACTCAATCCCAGATATTGCCACAGCCCCTGTGTTTGTGTTTTCTGGATATTATCAATGGTCATTATTGTTTGGAACGTTTTTTTTTTTTAATCAGGGAGCAATTAATATTGTACTGGGAAACAATCACTGGTTCCACATGCAGAAACCAGTTCTTCCTATTCGTGTATTCTAGGGAGAAAACTAGAGGAACTGCGCCAAACAAACATGATATTTCTGTTTGTATACATGACATTTTATGCACTTGCCTAAAGAAAGGACTTTGCTTTTCTCCAAAACCATTTTTACTATGATTTGCTTGGTCTATTGCATACAAATTCCACACCACTTTGTCCGGATATGACTGCATGAAACCGGAAATATCCGGTTTTGTTTTGGCTAATTCAATCCCAGATTGCCACAGCCTCTGTGTTTGTGTTTTCTGGATATTACAAATGGTCATTATTGTTTTAAAAGTTTTTTTTTCATCAGGGAACATTTAATTTTGTTCTGGGAAACACTCAGTGGTTCCACATGGAGACATCAGCTCTACACATTCGTATTTTCTATGCGAGAAACTAGAGGAACTGTGGCAAGCAAACATGGTATTTCTGTTTGTGTACATGACATTTTATGCACTTGCCTAAAGAAAGGACTTTGCTTTTCTCCAAAACCATTTTTACTATGATTTGCTTGGTCTATTGCATACAAATTCCACACCACTTTGTCCGGATATGACTGCATGAAACCGGAAATATCCGGTTTTGTTTTGGCTAATTCAATCCCAGATTGCCACAGCCTCTGTGTTTGTGTTTTCTGGATATTACAAATGGTCATTATTGTTTTGAAAGTTTTTTTTTTCATCAGGGAACATTTAATTTTGTTCTGGGAAACACTCAGTGGTTCCACATGGAGACATCAGCTCTACACATTCGTATTTTCTAAGCGAGAAACTAGAGGAACTGTGGCAAGCAAACATGATATTTCTGTTTGTATACATGACATTTTATGCACTTGCCTAAAGAAAGGACTTTGCTTTTCTCCAAAACCATTTTTACTATGATTTGCTTGGTCTATTGCATACAAATTCCACACCACTTTGTCCGGATATGACTGCATGAAACCGGAAATATCCGGTTTTGTTTTGGCTAATTCAATCCCAGATTGCCACAGCCTCTGTGTTTGTGTTTTCTGGATATTACAAATGGTCATTATTGTTTTGAAAGTTTTTTTTTTCATCAGGGAACATTTAATTTTGTTCTGGGAAACACTCAGTGGTTCCACATGGAGACATCAGCTCTACACATTCGTATTTTCTATGCGAGAAACTAGAGGAACTGTGGCAAGCAAACATGATATTTCGGTTTGTATACATGACATTTTATGCACTTGCCTAAAGAAAGGACTTTGCTTTTCTCCAAAACCATTTTTACTATGATTTGCTTGGTCTATTGCATACAAATTCCACACCACTTTGCCCGGATATGACTGCATGAAACCGGAAATATCCGGTTTTGTTTTGGCTAACTCAATCCCAGATTGCCACAGCCTCTGTGTTTGTGTTTTCTGGATATTATCAATGGTCATTATTGTTTGGAACGTTTTTTTTTTAATCAGGGAGCATTTCACTCTGTACAGGGAAACAATCTCTGGTTCCACATGCAGAAACCAGTTCTTCCTATTCGTGTATTGTAGGGAGAAACCTAGAGGAACTGCGGCAAGCAAACATGATATTTCTGTTTGTATACATGACATTTTATGCACTTGCCTAACGAAAGGACTTTGCTTTTCTCCAAAACCATTTTTACTATGATTTGCTTGGTCTATTGCATACAAATTCCACACCACTTTGTCCGGATATGACTACATGAAACCTGAAATATCCGGTTTTGGTTTGGCTAATTCAATCCCAGATTGCCACAGCCTCTGTGTTTGTGTTTTCTGGATATTACAAATGGTCATTATTGTTTTGAAAGTTTTTTTTTTCATCAGGGAACATTTAATTTTGTTCTAGGAAACACTCAGTGGTTCCACATGGAGACATCAGCTCTACACATTCGTATTTTATAAGCGAGAAACTAGAGGAACTGTGGCAAGCAAACATGATATTTCTGTTTGTATACATGACATTTTATGCACTTGCCTAAAGAAAGGACTTTGCTTTTCTCCAAAACCATTTTTACTATGATTTGCTTGGTCTATTGCATACAAATTCCACACCACTTTGTCCGGATATGACTGCATGAAACCGGAAATATCCGGTTTTGTTTTGGCTAATTCAATCCCAGATTGCCACAGCCTCTGTGTTTGTGTTTTCTGGATATTACAAATGGTCATTATTGTTTTGAAAGTTTTTTTTTTCTTCAGGGAACATTTAATTTTGTACTGGGAAACACTCAGTGGTTCCACATGGAGACATCTGCTCTACACATTCGTATTTTCTCAGCGAGAAACTAGAGGAACTGCGGCAAATAAACATGATATTTCTGTTTGTATACATGACCTTTTATGCACTTGTCCAACGAAAAGACTTTGCTTTTCTCCAAAACCGTTTTTACTATGATTTGCTTGGTCTATTGCATACAAATTCCACACAGCTTTGTCCAGATATGACTGCATGAAACCGGAAATATCCAGTTGTGTTTTGGCTAACTCAATCCCAGATATTGCCACAGCCCCTGTGTTTGTGTTTTCTGGATATTATCAATGGTCATTATTGTTTGGAACATTTTATTTTTAATCAGGGAGCATTTCATTCTGTACAGGGAAACAATCACTGCTTCCAAATGCAGAAACCAGTTCTTCCTATTCGTTTATTCTAGGGAGAATACTAGAGGAACTGCGGCAAACAAACATGATATTTCTGTTTGTATACATGACCTTTTATGCACTTGTCCAACGAAAAGACTTTGCTTTTCTCCAAAACCATTTTTACTATGATTTACTTGGTCTATTGCATACAAATTCCACACCACTTTGTCCGGATATGACTGCATGAAACCAGAAATATCCGGTTTTGTTTTGGCTAACTCAATCCCAGATTGCCACAGCCCCTGTGTTTGTGTTTTCTGGATATTATCAATGGTCATTATTGTTTGGAACGTTTTTTTTTTAATCAGGGAGCATTTAATTTTGTACAGGGAAACAATCACTGGATCCACATGCAGAAACCAGTTCTTCCTATTCGTGTATTCTAGGGAGAAAACTGGAGGAACTGCGGCAAATAAACATGATATTTCTGTTTGTATACATGACCTTTTATGCACTTGTCCAACGAAAAGCCTTTGCTTTTCTCCAAAACCGTTTTTACTATGATTTGCTTGGTCTATTGCATACAAATTCCACACCACTTTGTCCGGATATGACTGCATGAAACCAGAAATATCCGGTTTTGTTTTGGCTAACTCAATCCCAGATTGCCACAGCCCCTGTGTTTGTGTTTTCTGGATATTACCAAAGGTCATTATTGTTTTGAACCTTTTATTTTCATCAGGGAACATTTAATTTTGTTCTGGGACACACTCAGTGGTTCCACATGGAGACATCAGCTCTACACATTCGTATTTTCTAAGCGAGAAACTAGAGGAACTGCGGCAAACAAACATGATATTTCTGTTTGTATACATGACATTTTATGCACTTGTCCAACGAAAAGACTTTGCTTTTCTCCAAAACCCTTTTTACTATGATTTACTTGGTCCATTGCATACAAATTCCACACCACTTTGTCCGGATATGACTGCATGAAACCAGAAATATCCGGTTTTGTTTTGGCTAACTCAATCCCAGATTGGCACAGCCTCTGTGTTTTTGTTTTCTGGATATTATCAATGGTCATTATTGTTTGGAACGTTTTTTTAAATCAGGGAGCTTTTAATTTTGTACAGGGAAACAAACACTGGATCCACATGCAGAAACCAGTTCTTCCTATTCGTGTATTCTAGGGAGAAAACTAGAGGAACTGCGGCAAATAAACCTGATATTTCTGTTTGTATACATGACTTTTATGCACTTGTCCAACGAAAAGACTTTGCTTTTCTCCAAAACCGTTTTTACTATGATTTGCTTGGTCTATTGCATACAAATTCCACACGACTTTGTCCGGATATGACTGCATGAAACCGGAAATATCCGGTTTTGTTTTGGCTAACTCAATCCCAGATATTGCCACAGCCCCTGTGTTTGGGTTTTCTGTATATTATCAATGGTCATTATTGTTTGAACGCTTTTTTTTTTAAATCAGGGAGCATTTAATTTTCTACTGGGAAACAATCACTGGTCCACATGCAGAAACCAGTTCTTCTTATTCGTGTATTCTAGGGAGAAAACTAGAGGAACTGCGGCAAACAAACATGATATTTCTGTTTGTATACATGACATTTTATGCACTTGCCTAAAGAAAGGACTTTGCTTTTCTCCAAAACCATTTTTACTATGATTTGCTTGGTCTATTGCATACAAATTCCACACCACTTTGTCCGGATATGACTGCATGAAACCGGAAATACCCGGTTTTTGTTTTGGCTAATTCAATCCCAGATTGCCACAGCCTCTGTGTTTGTGTTTTCTGGATATTACAAATGGTCATTATTGTTTTGAAAGTTTTTTTTTTCATCAGGGAACATTTAATTTTGTTCTGGGAAACACTCAGTGGTTCCACATGGAGACATCAGCTCTACACATTCGTATTTTCTAAGCGAGAAACTAGAGGAACTGTGGCAAGCAAACATGATATTTCTGTTTGTATACATGACATTTTATGCACTTGCCTAAAGAAAGGACTTTGCTTTTCTCCAAAACCATTTTTACTATGATTTGCTTGGTGTATTGCATACAAATTCCACAACACTTTGTCCGGATATGACTGCATGAAACCGGAAATATCCGGTTTTGTTTTGGCTAATTCAATCCCAGATTGCCACAGCCTCTGTGTTTGTGTTTTCTGGATATTACAAATGGTCATTATTGTTTTGAAAGTTTTTTTTTCATCAGGGAACATTTAATTTTGTTCTGGGAAACACTCAGTGGTTCCACATGGAGACATCAGCTCTACACATTCGTATTTTCTATGCGAGAAACTAGAGGAACTGTGGCAAGCAAACATGATATTTCTGTTTGTATACATGACATTTTATGCACTTGCCTAAAGAAAGGACTTTGCTTTTCTCCAAAACCATTTTTACTATGATTTGCTTGGTCTATTGCATACAAATTCCACACCACTTTCCCGGATATGACTGCATGAAACTGGAAATATCCGGTTTTGTTTTGGCTAACTCAATCCCAGATTGCCACAGCCCCTGTGTTTGTGTTTTCTGGATATTATCAATGGTCATTATTGTTTGGAACGTTTTTTTAATGAGGGAGCATTTAATTTTGTACAGAGACACAATCACTGGATCCACATGCAGAAACCAGTTCTTCCTATTCGTGTATTCTAGGGAGAAAACTAGAGGAACTGCGGCAAATAAACATGATATTTCTGTTTGTATACATGAACTTTTATGCACTTGTCCAACGAAAAGACTTTGCTTTTCTCCAAAACCGTTTTTACTATGATTTGCTTGGTCTATTGCATACAAATTCCACACCACTTTGTCCGGATATGACTGCATGAAACCGGAAATATCCGGTTTTGTTTTGGCTAACTCAATCCCAGATTGCCACAGCCCCTGTGTTTGTGTTTTCTGGATATTATCAATGGTCATTATTGTTTGGAACGTTTTATTTTTAATCAGGGTGCATTTCATTCTGTACAGGGAAACAATCACTGCTTCCAAATACAGAAACCAGTTCTTCCTATTCGTGTATTCTAGGGAGAATACTAGAGGAACTGCGGCAAACAAACATGATATTTCTGTTTGTATACATGACATTTTATGCACTTGCATAAAGAAAGGACTTTGCTTTTCTCCAAAACCATATTTACTATGATTTGCTTGGTCTATTGCATACAAATTCCACACCACTTTGTCCGGATATGACTGCATGAAACCGGAAACATCCGGTTTTGTTTTGGCTAACTCAATCCCAGATTGCCACAGCCTCTGTGTTTGTGTTTTCTGGATATTATCAATGGTCATTATTGTTTGGAACATTTTATTTTTAATCAGGGAGCATTTCATTCTGTACAGGGAAACAATCACTGGATCCACATGCAGAAACCAGTTCTTCCTATTCGTGTATTCTAGGGAGAAAACTAGAGGAACTGCGGCAAATAAACATGATATTTCTGTTTGTATACATGACCTTTTATGCACTTGTCCAACGAAAAGACTTTGCTTTTCTCCAAAACCATTTTTACTATGATTTGCTTGGTCTATTGCATACAAATTCCACACCACTTTGTCCGGATATGACTGCATGAAACCGGAAATATCCGGTTTTGTTTTGGCTACTTCAATCCCAGATTGCCACAGCCTCTGTGTTTGTGTTTTCTGGATATTACAAATGGTCATTATTGTTTTGAAAGTTTTTTTTTTTTTCATCAGGGAACATTTAGTTTTGTTCTGGGAAACACTCAGCGGTTCCACATGGAGACATCAGCTCTACACATTCGTATTTTCTAAGTGAGAAACTAGAGGAACTGTGGCAAGGAAACATGATATTTCTGTTTGTATACATGACATTTTATGCACTTGCCTAAAGAAAGGACTTTGCTTTTCTCCAAAACCATTTTTACTATGATTTGCTTGGTCTATTGCATACAAATTCCACACCACTTTGCCCGGATATGACTGCATGAAACTGGAAATATCCGGTTTTGTTTTGGCTAATTCAATCACAGATATTGCGACAGCCGATGTGTTTGTGTTTTCTGGATATTACAAATGGTCATTATTGTTTTGAAAGTTTTTTTTTTAATCAGAGAGCATTTAATTTTGTGCAGGGAAACAATCACTGGATCCACATGCAGAAACCAGTTCTTCCTATTCGTGTATTCTAGGGAGAAAACTAGAGGAACTGCGGCAAATACACCTGATATTTCTGTTTGTATACATGACCTTTTATGCACTTGTCCAACGAAAAGCCTTTGCTTTTCTCCAAAACCGTTTTTACTATGATTTGCTTGGTCTATTGCATACAAATTCCACACCACTTTGTCCGGATATGACTGCATGAAACCGGAAATATCCGGTTTTGTTTTGGCTAACTCAATCCCAGATATTGCCACAGCCCCTGTGTTTGTGTTTTCTGGATATTATCAATGGTCATTATTGTTTGGAACGTTTTTTTTTAATCAGGGAGCATTTCATTCTGTACAGGGAAACAATCTCTGGTTCCACATGCAGAAACCAGTTCTTCCTATTCGTGTATTCTAGGGAGAAAACTAGAGGAACTGCGGCAAGCAAACATGATATTTCTGTTTGTATACATGACATTTTATGCACTTGCCTAAAGAAAGGACTTTGCTTTTCTCCAAAACCATTTTTACTATGATTTGCTTGGTCTATTGCATACAAATTCCACACCACTTTGTCCGGATATGACTGCATGAAACCGGAAATTTCCGGTTTTTTTTTTTTTGGCTAATTCAATCACAGATATTGCAACAGCCTCTGTGTTTGTGTTTTCTGGATATTACAAATGGTCATTATTGTTTTGAAAGTTTTTTTTTTCATCAGGGAACATTTAGTTTTGTTCTGGGAAACACTCAGCGGTTCCACATGGAGACATCAGCTCTACACATTCATATTTTCTAAGCGAGAAACTAGAGGAACTGTGGCAAGGAAACATGATATTTCTGTTTGTATACATGACATTTTATGCACTTGCCTAAAGAAAGGACTTTGCTTTTCTCCAAAACCATTTTTACTATGATTTGCTTGGTCTATTGCATACAAATTCCACACCACTTTGTCCGGATATGACTGCATGAAACCGGAAATATCCGGTTTTGTTTTGGCTAATTCAATCCCAGATTGCCACAGCCTCTGTGTTTGTGTTTTCTGGATATTACAAATGGTCATTATTGTTTTGAAAGTTTTTTTTTTTCATCAGGGAACATCTAGTTTTGTTCTGGGAAACACTCAGCGGTTCCACATGGAGACATCAGCTCTACACATTCGTATTTTCTAAGCGAGAAACTAGAGGAACTGTGGCAAGGAAACATGATATTTCTGTTTGTATACATGACATTTTATGCACTTGCCTAAAGAAAGGACTTTGCTTTTCTCCAAAACCATTTTTACTATGATTTGCTTGGTCTATTGCATACAAATTCCACACCACTTTGCCCGGATATGACTGCATGAAACCGGAAATATCCGGTTTTGTTTTGGCTAATTCAATCCCAGATTGCCACAGCCTCTGTGTTTGTGTTTTCTGGATATTACAAATGGTCATTATTGTTTTGAAAGTTTTTTTTTAATCAGAGAGCATTTAATTTTGTACAGGGAAACAATCACTGGATCCACATGCAGAAACCAGTTCTTCCTATTCGTGTATTCTAGGGAGAAAACTAGAGGAACTGCGGCAAATACACCTGATATTTCTGTTTGTATACATGACTTTTAATGCACTTGTCCAACGAAAAGCCTTTGCTTTTCTCCAAAACCGTTTTTACTATGATTTGCTTGGTCTATTGCATACAAATTCCACACCACTTTGTCCGGATATGACTGCATGAAACCGGAAATATCCGGTTTAGTTTTGGCTAACTCAATCCCAGATATTGCCACAGCCCCTGTGTTTGTGTTTTCTGGATATTATCAATGGTCATTATTGTTTGGAACGTTTTTTTTTTAATCAGGGAGCATTTCATTCTGTACAGGGAAACAATCTCTGGTTCCACATGCAGAAACCAGTTCTTCCTATTCGTGTATTCAAGGGAGAAAACTAGAGGAACTGCGGCAAGCAAACATGATATTTCTGTTTGTATACATGACATTTTATGCACTTGCCTAAAGAAAGGACTTTGCTTTTCTCCAAAACCATTTTTACTATGATTTGCTTGGTCTATTGCATACAAATTCCACACGACTTTGTCCGGATATGACTGCATGAAACCGGAAATATCCGGTTTTGTTTTGGCTAATTCAATCCCAGATTGCCACAGCCTCTGTGTTTGTGTTTTCTGGATATTACAAATGGTCATTATTGTTTTGAAAGTTTTTTTTTTCATCAGGGAACATTTAATTTTGTTCTGGGAAACACTCAGTGGTTCCACATGGAGACATCAGCTCTACACATTCATATTTTCTCAGCGAGAAACTAGAGTAACTGTGGCAAACAAACATGATATTTCTGTTTGTATACATGACATTTTATGCACTTGTCCAACGAAAAGACTTTGCTTTTCTCCAAAACCATTTTTACTATGATTTGCTTGGTCTATTGCATACAAATTCCACACCACTTTGTCCGGATATGACTGCATGAAACCAGAAATATCCGGTTTTGTTTTGGCTAACTCAATCCCAGATTGCCACTGCCTCTGTGTTTGTGTTTTCTGGATATTATCAATGGTCATTATTGTTTGGAACATTTATTTAAATCAGGGAGCATTTAATTTTGTACAGGGAAACAATCACTGGATCCACATGCAGAAACCAGTTCTTCCTATTCGTGTATTCTAGGGAGAAAACTAGAGGAACTGCGGCAAATAAACCTGATATTTCTGTTTGTATACATGACCTTTTATGCACTTGTCCAACGAAAAGACTTTGCTTTTCTCCAAAACCATTTTTACTATGATTTGCTTGGTCTATTGCATACAAATTCCACACCACTTTGTCCGGATATGACTGCATGAAACCGGAAATATCCGGTTTAGTTTTGGCTAACTCAATCCTAGATTGCCACAGCCTATGTGTTTGTGTTTTCTGGATATTACCAAAGGTCATTATTGTTTTGAACCTTTTATTTTCATCAGGGAACATTTAATTTTGTTCTGGGAAACACTCAGTGGTTCCACATGGAGACATCAGCTCTACACATTCGTATTTTCTAAGCGAGAAACTAGAGGAACTGCGGCAAACACACATTATATTTCTGTTTGTATACATGACATTTTACGCACTTGTCCAACGAAAAGACTTTGCTTTTCTCCAAAACCGTTTTTACTATGATTTGCTTGGTCTATTGCATACAAATTCCACACCACTTTGTCCAGATATGACTGCATGAAACCGGAAATATCCGGTTTTGTTTTGGCTAACTCAATCCCAGATTGCCACAGCCTATGTGTTTGTGTTTTCTGGATATTACCAAAGGTCATTATTGTTTTGAACCTTTTATTTTCATCAGGGAACATTTAATTTTCTTCTGGGACACACTCAGTGGTTCCACATGGAGACATCAGCTCTACACATTCGTATTTTCTAAGCGAGAAACTAGAGGAACTGCGGCAAACAAACATGATATTTCTGTTTGTATACATGACATTTTATGCACTTGTCCAACGAAAAGACTTTGCTTTTCTCCAAACACATTTTTACTATGATTTGCTTGGTCTATTGCATACAAATTCCACACCACTTTGTCCGGATATGACTGCATGAAACCAGAAATATCCGGTTTTGTTTTGGCTAACTCAATCCCAGATTGCCACAGCCTCTGTGTTTGTGTTTTCTGGATATTATCAATGGTCATTATTGTTTGGAACGTTTTTTTAAATCAGGGAGCATTTAATTTTGTACAGGGAAACAATCACTGGATCCACATGCAGAAACCAGTTCTTCCTATTCGTGTATTCTAGGGAGAAAACTAGAGGAACTGCGGCAAATAAACCTGATATTTCTGTTTGTATACATGACCTTTTATGCACTTGTCCAACGAAAAGACTTTGCTTTTCTCCAAAACCATTTTTACTATGATTTGCTTGGTCTATTGCATACAAATTCCACACCACTTTGTCCGGATATGACTGCATGAAACCGGAAATATCCGGTTTTGTTTTGGCTAATTCAATCCCAGATTGCCACAGCCTCTGTGTTTGTGTTTTCTGGATATTACAAATGGTCATTATTGTTTTGAAAGTTTTTTTTTTCATCAGGGAACATTTAGTTTTGTTCTGGGAAACACTCAGCGGTTCCACATGGAGACATCAGCTCTACACATTCATATTTTCTAAGCGAGAAACTAGAGGAACTGTGGCAAGGAAACATGATATTTCTGTTTGTATACATGACATTTTATGCACTTGCCTAAAGAAAGGACTTTGCTTTTCTCCAAAACCATTTTTACTATGATTTGCTTGGTCTATTGCATACAAATTCCACACCACTTTGTCCGGATATGACTGCATGAAACCGGAAATATCCGGTTTTGTTTTGGCTAATTCAATCCCAGATTGCCACAGCCTCTGTGTTTGTGTTTTCTGGATATTACAAATGGTCATTATTGTTTTGAAAGTTTTTTTTTTCATCAGGGAACATCTAGTTTTGTTCTGGGAAACACTCAGCGGTTCCACATGGAGACATCAGCTCTACACATTCGTATTTTCTAAGCGAGAAACTAGAGGAACTGTGGCAAGGAAACATGATATTTCTGTTTGTATACATGACATTTTATGCACTTGCCTAAAGAAAGGACTTTGCTTTTCTCCAAAACCATTTTTACTATGATTTGCTTGGTCTATTGCATACAAATTCCACACCACTTTGCCCGGATATGACTGCATGAAACCGGAAATATCCGGTTTTGTTTTGGCTAATTCAATCCCAGATTGCCACAGCCTCTGTGTTTGTGTTTTCTGGATATTACAAATGGTCATTATTGTTTTGAAAGTTTTTTTTTAATCAGAGAGCATTTAATTTTGTACAGGGAAACAATCACTGGATCCACATGCAGAAACCAGTTCTTCCTATTCGTGTATTCTAGGGAGAAAACTAGAGGAACTGCGGCAAATACACCTGATATTTCTGTTTGTATACATGACCTTTAATGCACTTGTCCAACGAAAAGCCTTTGCTTTTCTCCAAAACCGTTTTTACTATGATTTGCTTGGTCTATTGCATACAAATTCCACACCACTTTGTCCGGATATGACTGCATGAAACCGGAAATATCCGGTTTAGTTTTGGCTAACTCAATCCCAGATATTGCCACAGCCCCTGTGTTTGTGTTTTCTGGATATTATCAATGGTCATTATTGTTTGGAACGTTTTTTTTTTAATCAGGGAGCATTTCATTCTGTACAGGGAAACAATCTCTGGTTCCAAATACAGAAACCAGTTCTTCCTATTCGTGTATTCAAGGGAGAAAACTAGAGGAACTGCGGCAAGCAAACATGATATTTCTGTTTGTATACATGACATTTTATGCACTTGCCTAAAGAAAGGACTTTGCTTTTCTCCAAAACCATTTTTACTATGATTTGCTTGGTCTATTGCATACAAATTCCACACGACTTTGTCCGGATATGACTGCATGAAACCGGAAATATCCGGTTTTTTTTTTGGCTAATTCAATCACAGATATTGCGACAGCCTCTGTGTTTGTGTTTTCTGGATATTACAAATGGTCATTATTGTTTTGAAAGTTTTTTTTTTCATCAGGGAACATTTAGTTTTGTTCTGGGAAACACTCAGCGGTTCCACATGGAGACATCAGCTCTACACATTCGTATTTTCTAAGCGAGAAACTAGAGGATCTGTGGTAAACAAACATGATATTTCTGTTTGTATACATGACATTTTATGCACTTGTCCAACGAAAAGACTTTGCTTTTCTCCAAAACCATTTTTACTATGATTTGCTTGGTCTATTGCATACAAATTCCACACCACTTTGTCCGGTTATGACTGCATGAAACCAGAAATATCCGGTTTTGTTTTGGCTAACTCAATCCCAGATTGCCACAGCCTCTGTGTTTGTGTTTTCTGGATATTATCAATGGTCATTATTGTTTGGAACTTTTTTTTAATCAGGGAGCATTTAATTTTGTACAGGGAAACAATCACTGGATCCACATGCAGAAACCAGTTCTTCCTATTCGTGTATTCTAGGGAGAAAACTAGAGGAACTGCGGCAAGCAAACATGATATTTCTGTGTGTATACATGACATTTTATGCACTTGCCTAAAGAAAGGACTTTGCTTTTCTCCAAAACCATTTTTACTATGATTTGCTTGGTCTATTGCATACAAATTCCACACCACTTTGTCCGGATACGACTGCATGAAACCGGAAATATCCGGTTTTGTTTTGGCTAATTCTATCCCAGATTGCCACAGCCTCTGTGTTTGTGTTTTCTGGATATTACAAATGGTCATTATTGTTTTGAAAGTTTTTTTTTCATCAGGGAACATTTAATTTTGTTCTGGGAAACACTCAGTGGTTCCACATGGAGACATCAGCTCTACACATTCGTATTTTCTAAGCGAGAAACTAGAGGAACTGTGGCAAGCAAACGTGATATTTCTGTTTGTATACATGACATTTTATGCACTTGCCTAAAGAAAGGACTTTGCTTTCTCCAAAACCATTTTTACTATGATTTGCTTGGTCTATTGCATACAAATTCCACACCACTTTGCCCGGATATGACTGCATGAAACCGGAAATATCCGGTTTTGTTTTGGCTAATTCAATCCCAGATTGCCACAGCCTCTGTGTTTGTGTTTTCTGGATATTACAAATGGTCATTATTGTTTTGAAAGTTTTTTTTTTCATCAGGGAACATTTAATTTTGTTCTGGGAAACACTCAGTGGTTCCACATGGAGACATCAGCTCTACACATTCATATTTTCTCAGCGAGAAACTAGAGTAACTGTGGCAAACAAACATGATATTTCTGTTTGTATACATGACCTTTTATGCACTTGTCCAACGAAAAGACTTTGCTTTTCTCCAAAACCATTTTTACTATGATTTGCTTGGTCTATTGCATACAAATTCCACACCACTTTGTCCGGATATGACTGCATGAAACCGGAAATATCCGGTTTTGTTTTGGCTAATTCAATCCCAGATTGCCACAGCCTCTGTGTTTGTGTTTTCTGGATATTACAAATGGTCATTATTGTTTTGAAAGTTTTTTTTTTCATCAGGGAACATTTAGTTTTGTTCTGGGAAACACTCAGCGGTTCCACATGGAGACATCAGCTCTACACATTCATATTTTCTAAGCGAGAAACTAGAGGAACTGTGGCAAGGAAACATGATATTTCTGTTTGTATACATGACATTTTATGCACTTGCCTAAAGAAAGGACTTTGCTTTTCTCCAAAACCATTTTTACTATGATTTGCTTGGTCTATTGCATACAAATTCCACACCACTTTGTCCGGATATGACTGCATGAAACCGGAAATATCCGGTTTTGTTTTGGCTAATTCAATCCCAGATTGCCACAGCCTCTGTGTTTGTGTTTTCTGGATATTACAAATGGTCATTATTGTTTTGAAAGTTTTTTTTTTCATCAGGGAACATCTAGTTTTGTTCTGGGAAACACTCAGCGGTTCCACATGGAGACATCAGCTCTACACATTCGTATTTTCTAAGCGAGAAACTAGAGGAACTGTGGCAAGGAAACATGATATTTCTGTTTGTATACATGACATTTTATGCACTTGCCTAAAGAAAGGACTTTGCTTTTCTCCAAAACCATTTTTACTATGATTTGCTTGGTCTATTGCATACAAATTCCACACCACTTTGCCCGGATATGACTGCATGAAACCGGAAATATCCGGTTTTGTTTTGGCTAATTCAATCCCAGATTGCCACAGCCTCTGTGTTTGTGTTTTCTGGATATTACAAATGGTCATTATTGTTTTGAAAGTTTTTTTTTAATCAGAGAGCATTTAATTTTGTACAGGGAAACAATCACTGGATCCACATGCAGAAACCAGTTCTTCCTATTCGTGTATTCTAGGGAGAAAACTAGAGGAACTGCGGCAAATACACCTGATATTTCTGTTTGTATACATGACCTTTAATGCACTTGTCCAACGAAAAGCCTTTGCTTTTCTCCAAAACCGTTTTTACTATGATTTGCTTGGTCTATTGCATACAAATTCCACACCACTTTGTCCGGATATGACTGCATGAAACCGGAAATATCCGGTTTAGTTTTGGCTAACTCAATCCCAGATATTGCCACAGCCCCTGTGTTTGTGTTTTCTGGATATTATCAATGGTCATTATTGTTTGGAACGTTTTTTTTTTAATCAGGGAGCATTTCATTCTGTACAGGGAAACAATCTCTGGTTCCACATGCAGAAACCAGTTCTTCCTATTCGTGTATTCAAGGGAGAAAACTAGAGGAACTGCGGCAAGCAAACATGATATTTCTGTTTGTATACATGACATTTTATGCACTTGCCTAAAGAAAGGACTTTGCTTTTCTCCAAAACCATTTTTACTATGATTTGCTTGGTCTATTGCATACAAATTCCACACGACTTTGTCCGGATATGACTGCATGAAACCGGAAATATCCGGTTTTTTTTTTGGCTAATTCAATCACAGATATTGCGACAGCCTCTGTGTTTGTGTTTTCTGGATATTACAAATGGTCATTATTGTTTTGAAAGTTTTTTTTTTCATCAGAGAACATTTAGTTTTGTTCTGGGAAACACTCAGCGGTTCCACATGGAGACATCAGCTCTACACATTCGTATTTTCTAAGCGAGAAACTAGAGGATCTGTGGTAAACAAACATGATATTTCTGTTTGTATACATGACATTTTATGCACTTGTCCAACGAAAAGACTTTGCTTTTCTCCAAAACCATTTTTACTATGATTTGCTTGGTCTATTGCATACAAATTCCACACCACTTTGTCCGGATATGACTGCATGAAACCAGAAATATCCGGTTTTGTTTTGGCTAACTCAATCCCAGATTGCCACAGCCTCTGTGTTTGTGTTTTCTGGATATTATCAATGGTCATTATTGTTTGGAACTTTTTTTTAATCAGGGAGCATTTAATTTTGTACAGGGAAACAATCACTGGATCCACATGCAGAAACCAGTTCTTCCTATTCGTGTATTCTAGGGAGAAAACTAGAGGAACTGCGGCAAGCAAACATGATATTTCTGTGTGTATACATGACATTTTATGCACTTGCCTAAAGAAAGGACTTTGCTTTTCTCCAAAACCATTTTTACTATGATTTGCTTGGTCTATTGCATACAAATTCCACACCACTTTGTCCGGATACGACTGCATGAAACCGGAAATATCCGGTTTTGTTTTGGCTAATTCTATCCCAGATTGCCACAGCCTCTGTGTTTGTGTTTTCTGGATATTACAAATGGTCATTATTGTTTTGAAAGTTTTTTTTTCATCAGGGAACATTTAATTTTGTTCTGGGAAACACTCAGTGGTTCCACATGGAGACATCAGCTCTACACATTCGTATTTTCTAAGCGAGAAACTAGAGGAACTGTGGCAAGCAAACGTGATATTTCTGTTTGTATACATGACATTTTATGCACTTGCCTAAAGAAAGGACTTTGCTTTCTCCAAAACCATTTTTACTATGATTTGCTTGGTCTATTGCATACAAATTCCACACCACTTTGCCCGGATATGACTGCATGAAACCGGAAATATCCGGTTTTGTTTTGGCTAATTCAATCCCAGATTGCCACAGCCTCTGTGTTTGTGTTTTCTGGATATTACAAATGGTCATTATTGTTTTGAAAGTTTTTTTTTTTCATCAGGGAACATTTAATTTTGTTCTGGGAAACACTCAGTGGTTCCACATGGAGACATCAGCTCTACACATTCATATTTTCTCAGCGAGAAACTAGAGTAACTGTGGCAAACAAACATGATATTTCTGTTTGTATACATGACATTTTATGCACTTGTCCAACGAAAAGACTTTGCTTTTCTCCAAAACCATTTTTACTATGATTTGCTTGGTCTATTGCATACAAATTCCACACCACTTTGTCCGGATATGACTGCATGAAACCAGAAATATCCGGTTTTGTTTTGGCTAACTCAATCCCAGATTGCCACAGCCTCTGTGTTTGTGTTTTCTGGATATTATCAATGGTCATTATTGTTTGGAACATTTATTTAAATCAGGGAGCATTTAATTTTGTACAGGGAAACAATCACTGGATCCACATGCAGAAACCAGTTCTTCCTATTCGTGTATTCTAGGGAGAAAACTAGAGGAACTGCGGCAAATAAACATGATATTTCTGTTTGTATACATGACCTTTTATGCACTTGTCCAACGAAAAGACTTTGCTTTTCTCCAAAACCATTTTTACTATGATTTGCTTGGTCTATTGCATACAAATTCCACACCACTTTGTCCGGATATGACTGCATGAAACCGGAAATATCCGGTTTAGTTTTTGCTAACTCAATCCTAGATTGCCACAGCCTATGTGTTTGTGTTTTCTGGATATTACCAAAGGTCATTATTGTTTTGAACCTTTTATTTTCATCAGGGAACATTTAATTTTGTTCTGGGAAACACTCAGTGGTTCCACATGGAGACATCAGCTCTACACATTCGTATTTTCTAAGCGAGAAACTAGAGGAACTGCGGCAAACACACATTATATTTCTGTTTGTATACATGACATTTTACGCACTTGTCCAACGAAAAGACTTTGCTTTTCTCCAAAACCGTTTTTACTATGATTTGCTTGGTCTATTGCATACAAATTCCACACCACTTTGTCCAGATATGACTGCATGAAACCGGAAATATCCGGTTTTGTTTTGGCTAACTCAATCCCAGATTGCCACAGCCTATGTGTTTGTGTTTTCTGGATATTACCAAAGGTCATTATTGTTTTGAACCTTTTATTTTCATCAGGGAACATTTAATTTTGTTCTGGGACACACTCAGTGGTTCCACATGGAGACATCAGCTCTACACATTCGTATTTTCTAAGCGAGAAACTAGAGGAACTGTGGGAAACAAACATGATATTTCTGTTTGTATACATGACATTTTATGCACTTGTCCAACGAAAAGACTTTGCTTTTCTCCAAACACATTTTTACTATGATTTGCTTGGTCTATTGCATACAAATTCCACACCACTTTGTCCGGATATGACTGCATGAAACCAGAAATATCCGGTTTTGTTTTGGCTAACTCAATCCCAGATTGCCACAGCCTCTGTGTTTGTGTTTTCTGGATATTATCAATGGTCATTATTGTTTGGAACGTTTTTTTAAATCAGGGAGCATTTAATTTTGTACAGGGAAACAATCACTGGATCCACATGCAGAAACCAGTTCTTCCTATTCGTGTATTCTAGGGAGAAAACTAGAGGAACTGCGGCAAATAAACCTGATATTTCTGTTTGTATACATGACCTTTTATGCACTTGTCCAACGAAAAGACTTTGCTTTTCTCCAAAACCATTTTTACTATGATTTGCTTGGTCTATTGCATACAAATTCCACACCACTTTGTCCGGATATGACTGCATGAAACCGGAAATATCCGGTTTTGTTTTGGCTAATTCAATCCCAGATTGCCACAGCCTCTGTGTTTGTGTTTTCTGGATATTACAAATGGTCATTATTGTTTTGAAAGTTTTTTTTTTCATCAGGGAACATTTAGTTTTGTTCTGGGAAACACTCAGCGGTTCCACATGGAGACATCAGCTCTACACATTCATATTTTCTAAGCGAGAAACTAGAGGAACTGTGGCAAGGAAACATGATATTTCTGTTTGTATACATGACATTTTATGCACTTGCCTAAAGAAAGGACTTTGCTTTTCTCCAAAACCATTTTTACTATGATTTGCTTGGTCTATTGCATACAAATTCCACACCACTTTGTCCGGATATGACTGCATGAAACCGGAAATATCCGGTTTTGTTTTGGCTAATTCAATCCCAGATTGCCACAGCCTCTGTGTTTGTGTTTTCTGGATATTACAAATGGTCATTATTGTTTTGAAAGTTTTTTTTTTCATCAGGGAACATCTAGTTTTGTTCTGGGAAACACTCAGCGGTTCCACATGGAGACATCAGCTCTACACATTCGTATTTTCTAAGCGAGAAACTAGAGGAACTGTGGCAAGGAAACATGATATTTCTGTTTGTATACATGACATTTTATGCACTTGCCTAAAGAAAGGACTTTGCTTTTCTCCAAAACCATTTTTACTATGATTTGCTTGGTCTATTGCATACAAATTCCACACCACTTTGCCCGGATATGACTGCATGAAACCGGAAATATCCGGTTTTGTTTTGGCTAATTCAATCCCAGATTGCCACAGCCTCTGTGTTTGTGTTTTCTGGATATTACAAATGGTCATTATTGTTTTGAAAGTTTTTTTTTAATCAGAGAGCATTTAATTTTGTACAGGGAAACAATCACTGGATCCACATGCAGAAACCAGTTCTTCCTATTCGTGTATTCTAGGGAGAAAACTAGAGGAACTGCGGCAAATACACCTGATATTTCTGTTTGTATACATGACCTTTAATGCACTTGTCCAACGAAAAGCCTTTGCTTTTCTCCAAAACCGTTTTTACTATGATTTGCTTGGTCTATTGCATACAAATTCCACACCACTTTGTCCGGATATGACTGCATGAAACCGGAAATATCCGGTTTAGTTTTGGCTAACTCAATCCCAGATATTGCCACAGCCCCTGTGTTTGTGTTTTCTGGATATTATCAATGGTCATTATTGTTTGGAACGTTTTTTTTTAATCAGGGAGCATTTCATTCTGTACAGGGAAACAATCTCTGGTTCCACATGCAGAAACCAGTTCTTCCTATTCGTGTATTCAAGGGAGAAAACTAGAGGAACTGCGGCAAGCAAACATGATATTTCTGTTTGTATACATGACATTTTATGCACTTGCCTAAAGAAAGGACTTTGCTTTTCTCCAAAACCATTTTTACTATGATTTGCTTGGTCTATTGCATACAAATTCCACACGACTTTGTCCGGATATGACTGCATGAAACCGGAAATATCCGGTTTTTTTTTTGGCTAATTCAATCACAGATATTGCGACAGCCTCTGTGTTTGTGTTTTCTGGATATTACAAATGGTCATTATTGTTTTGAAAGTTTTTTTTTTTCATCAGGGAACATTTAGTTTTGTTCTGGGAAACACTCAGCGGTTCCACATGGAGACATCAGCTCTACACATTCGTATTTTCTAAGCGAGAAACTAGAGGATCTGTGGTAAACAAACATGATATTTCTGTTTGTATACATGACATTTTATGCACTTGTCCAACGAAAAGACTTTGCTTTTCTCCAAAACCATTTTTACTATGATTTGCTTGGTCTATTGCATACAAATTCCACACCACTTTGTCCGGATATGACTGCATGAAACCAGAAATATCCGGTTTTGTTTTGGCTAACTCAATCCCAGATTGCCACAGCCTCTGTGTTTGTGTTTTCTGGATATTATCAATGGTCATTATTGTTTGGAACTTTTTTTTAATCAGGGAGCATTTAATTTTGTACAGGGAAACAATCACTGGATCCACATGCAGAAACCAGTTCTTCATATTCGTGTATTCTAGGGAGAAAACTAGAGGAACTGCGGCAAATAAACCTGATATTTCTGTGTGTATACATGACCTTTTATGCACTTGTATAATGAAAAGACTTTGCTTTTCTCCAAAACCGTTTTTACTATGATTTGCTTGGTCTATTGCATACAAATTCCACACCACTTTGTCCGGATATGACTGCATGAAACCGGAAATATCCGGTTTTGTTTTGGCTAACTCAATCCCAGATATTGCCTAAGCCCCTGTGTTTGTACTTTGTGGATATTATCAATGGACATTATTGTTTTGAAAGTTTTTTTTTAATCAGGGAACATTTAATTTTGTACTGGGAAACACTCAGTGGTTCCACATGGAGACATCAGCTCTACACATTCGTATTTTCTAAGCGAGAAACTAGAGGAACTGTGGCAAACAAACATGATATTTCTGTTTGTATACATGACATTTTATGCACTTGCCTAAAGAAAGGACTTTGCTTTTCTCCAAAACCATTTTTACTATGATTTGCTTGGTCTATTGCATACAAATTCCACACCACTTTGTCCGGATATGACTGCATGAAACCGGAAATATCCGGTTTTGTTTTGGCTAATTCAATCCCAGATTGCCACAGCCTCTGTGTTTGTGTTTTCTGGATATTACAAATGGTCATTATTGTTTTGAAAGTTTTTTTTTCATCAGGGAACATTTAATTTTGTTCTGGGAAACACTCAGTGGTTCCACATGGAGACATCAGCTCTACACATTCGTATTTTCTAAGCGAGAAACTAGAGGAACTGTGGGAAACAAACATGATATTTCTGTTTGTATACATGACATTTTATGCACTTGACAACGAAAAGACTTTGCTTTTCTCCAAAACCGTTTTTACTATGATTTGCTTGGTCTATTGCATACAAATTCCACACCACTTTGTCCAGATATGACTGCATGAAACCGGAAATATCCGGTTTTGTTTTGGCTAACTCAATCCCAGATTGCCACAGCCTCTGTGTTTGTTTTTTCTGGATATTATCAATGGTCATTATTGTTTGGAACGTTTTATTTTTAATCAGGGAGCATTTCATTCTGTACAGGGAAACAATCACTGCTTCCAAATGCGGAAACCAGTTCTTCCTATTCGTGTATTCTAGGGAGAATACTAGAGGAACTGCGGCAAACACACATTATATTTCTGTTTGTATACATGAAATTTTATGCACTTGCCCAACGAAAAGACTTTGCTTTTCTCCAAAACCATTTTTTACTATGATTTGCTTGGTCTATTGCATACAAATTCCACACCACTTTCTCCGGATATGACTGCATTAAACCAGAAATATCCGGTTTTGTTTTGGCTAACTCAATCCCAGATTGCCACAGCCTCTGTGTTTGTGTTTTCTGGATATAATCAATGGTCATTATTGTTTGGAATGTTCTTTTAAATCAGGGAGCATTTAATTTTGTACAGGGAAACAATCACTGGATCCACATGCAGAAACCAGTTCTTCCTATTCGTGTATTCTAGGGAGAAAACTAGAGGAACTGCGGCAAATAAACGTGATATTTCTGTTTGTATACATGACCTTTTATGCACTTGTCCAACGAAAAGATTTTGCTTTTCTCCAAAACCGTTTTTACTATGATTTGCTTGGTCTATTGCATACAAATTCCACACCACTTTGTCCGGATATGACTGCATGAAACCGGAAATATCCGGTTTTGTTTTGGCTAACTCAAACCCAGATATTGCCAAAGACCCTGTGTTTGTGCTTTGTGGATATTATCAATGGACATTATTGTTTTGTAAGTTTTTTTTTTTTCATCAGGGAACATTTAGTTTTGTACTGGGAAACACTCAGTGGTTCCACATGGAGACACCAGCTCTACACATTCATATTTTCTAAGCGAGAAACTAGAGGAACTGTGGCAAACAAACATGATATTTCTGTTTGTATACATGACATTTTATGCACTTTTCCAACGAAATGACTTTGCTTTTCTCCAAAACCTTTTTTACTATGATTTGCTTGGTCTATTGCATACAAATTCCACACCACTTTGTCCAGATATGACTGCATGAAACCGGAAATATCCGGTTTTTTTTTTTTTGCCTAACTCAATCCCAGAATGCCACAGCCTCTGTGTTTGTGTTTTCTGGATATTATGAAAGGACTTTATTGTTTTGAATGTTTTTTATCAGGGAACATTTAATTTTGTTCTGGGAAACACTCAGTGGTTCCACATGGAGACATCAGCTCTACACATTCGTATTTTCTAAGCGAGAAACTAGAGGAACTGCGGCAAACAAACATGATATTTCCTTTTGTATACATGACATTTTATGCCCTTGTCCAACGAAACGACTTTGCTTTTCTCCAAAACCATTTTTACTATGATTTTCTTGGTCTATTGCATACAAATTCCACACCACTTTGTTCGGATATGACTGCATGAAACTGGAAATATCCAGTTTTGTTTTGGCTAACTCAATCCCAGATATTGCCAAAGCCCCTGTGTTTGTGCTTTGTGGATATTATCAATGGTCATTATTGTTTGGAAAGTTTTTTTTTATCAGGGAACATTTAATTTTGTACTGGGAAACACTCAGTGGTTCCACATGCAGACACCAGCTCTACACATTCGTATTTTCTAAGCGAGAAACTAGAAGAACTGCGGCAACAAACAGGATATTTCTGTTTGTATACATGACATTTTATGCACTTGCATAAAGAAAGGACTTAGCTTTTCTCCAAAACCATTTTTACTATTATTTGCTTGGTCTATTGCATACAAATTCCACACCACTTTGTCCGGATATGACTGCAGGAAACCGGAAATATCCGGTTTTGTTTTGGCTAACTCAATCCCAGATTGCCACAGCCTCTGTGTTTGTGTTTCTGGATATTACCAATGGTCATTATTGTTTTTAATTTTTTTTTCATCAGGGAACATTTAATTTTGTTCTCGGAAACACTCAGTGGTTCCACATGGAGACATCAGCTCTACACATTCGTATTTTCTAAGCGAGAAACTAGAGGAACTGTGGCAAGGAAACATGATATTTCTGTTTGTATACATGACATTTTATGCACTTGCCTAAAGAAAGGACTTTGCTTTTCTCCAAAACCATTTTTACTATGATTTGCTTGGTCTATTGCATACAAATTCCACACCACTTTGTCCGGATATGACTGCATGAAATCGGAAATATCCGGTTTTGTTTTGGCTAACTCAATCCCAGATTGCCGCAGCCTCTGTGTTTGTGTTTTCTGGATATTATCAAAGGACTTTATTGTTTTGAAACTTTTTTTTTATCAGGGAACATTTAATTTTGTACTGGTAAACCCTCAGTGTTTCCACATGGAGAACCCAGCTCTAAACATTTGTATTTTCTACGGAGAATTATAGAGGAACTGCAGCAAAAAAACATGATATTTCTGTTTGTATACATGACATTTTATGCACCTGCCTAATGAAATGACTTTGCTTTTCTCCAAAACCGTTTTTACTGTAATTCTTTCAGTCCATTGCATAGGAATTCCACACCACTTTGTCCAGATATGACTGGATGAAAGGGGAAATATCCGGTTTTGTTTTGGCTAACTCAATCACAGATATTGGGACAGCCTCTGTGTTGGTGTTTTCTGGATATTATGAAAGGACTTTATTGTTTTGAATGTTTTTTATCAGGGAACATTTAATTTTCTACTGGGAAACTCTAATTGGTTCCACATGGAGACATCAGCTCTACACATTCGTATTTTCTAAGCGAGAAACTAGAGGAACTGCGGCAAGCAAACATGATATTTCTGTTTGTATACATGACATTTTATGCACTTGCCTAAAGAAAGGACTTTGCTTTGCTCCAAAACCATTTTTACTATGATTTGCTTGGTCTATTGCATACAAATTCCACACCACTTTGTCCGGATATGACTGCTTGAAACCGGAAACATCCGGTTTTGTTTTGGCTAACTCAATCACAGATATTGCGACGGCCGATGTGTTTGTGTTTTCTGGATATTATCAAAGGACTTTATTGTTTTGAATGTTTTTTATCAGGGAACATTTAATTTTGTACTGGGAAACTCTAATTGGTTCCACATGGAGACACCAGCTCTACACATTCGTATTTTCTAGGAGAAAGCTAGAAGAACTGCGGCAAACAAACATGATATTTCTGTTTGTATAGATGGCATTTTATGCACTTGCCTAACGAAAAGACTTTGCTTTTCTCCAAAACCATTTTTACTATGATTTGCTTGGTCTATTGCATACAAATTCCACACCACTTTGTCCGGATATGACTGCATGAAACCGGAAATATCCGGTTTTGTTTTGGCTAACTCAATCCCAGATATTGCCACAGCCCCCTGTGTTTTTATTTTCTGGATATTATCAATGGACTTTATTGTTTTCAAAATTATTTTTATCAGGGAACATTTAATTTTGTACTGGGAAACACTCAGTGGTTCCACATGGAGACACCCGCTCTACACATTCGTATTTTCTAAGCGAGAAACTAGAGGAACTGCGGCAAACAAACATGATATTTCTGTTTGTATACATGACATTTTATGCACTTGTCTAAGGAAAAGACTTTGCTTTTCACCAAAACCATTTTTACTATGATTTTCTCAGTCCATTGCATAGGAATTCCACACCACTTTTTCCGGATTGAATGGATGAAACCGGAAATATCCGGTTTTGTTTTGGCTAACTCAATCCCAGATATTGCCACAGCCCCTGTGTTTGTGTTTTCTGGATATTATGAAAGGAATTTATTGTTTTGAATGTTTTTTATCAGGGAACATTTAATTTTCTACTGGGAAACTCTAATTGGTTCCACATGGAGACACCAGCTCTACACATTCGTATTTTCTAAGCGAGAAACTAGAGGAACAGCGGCAAGCAAACATGATATTTCTGTTTGTATACATAACATTTTATGCACTTGCCTAAAGAAAGGACTTTGCTTTACTCCAAAACCATTTTTACTATGATTTGCTTGGTCTATTGCATACAAATTCCACACCACTTTGTCCAGATATGACTGCATGAAACCGGAAATATCCGCTTTTGTTTTGGCTAACTTAATCACAATATTGCGACTGCCTCTGTGTTTGCGTTTTCTGGATATTATCAAAGGACTTTATTGTTTTGAATGTTTTTTATCAGGGAACATTTAATTTTGTACTGGGTAACTCTAATTGGTTCCACATGGAGACACCAGCTCTACACATTCATATTTTCTAGGAGAAAGCTAGAAGAACTGCGGCAAACAAACATGATATTTCTGTTTGTATAGATGGCATTTTATGCACTTGTCCAAAGAAAAGACTTTGCTTTTCTCCAAAACCATTTTTACTATGATTTGCTTGGTCTACTGCATACAAATTCCACACCACTTTGTCCGGATATGACTGCATGAAACCGGAAACATCCGGTTTTGTTTGGGCTAACTCAATCCCAGATATTGCCACAGCCCCTGTGTTTGTGTTTTCTGGATATTATCAATGGTCATTACTGTTTCGAATGTTTTTTTTTTAATCAGGGAGCATTTAATTTTGTACTGGGAAACAATCACTGGTTCCACATGCAGAAACCAGTTCTTCCTATTCGTCTATTCTAGGGAGAAAACTAGAGGAACTGCGGAAAGCAAACTTGATATTTCTGATTGTATACATGACATTTTATGCACTTGTCTAACGAAAAGACTTTGCTTTACTCCAAAACCATTTTTACTATGATTTTCTCAGTCCATTGCATAGGAATTCCACACCACTTTTTCCGGATATGAATGGATGAAACCGGAAATATCCGGTTTTCTTTTGGCTAACTCAATCCCAGATATTGCCACAGCCCCTCTGTTTGTGTTTTCTGGATATTATGAAAGGACTTTATTGTTTTGAATGTTTTTTATCAGGGAACATTTAATTTTGTACTGGGAAACTCTAATTGGTTCCACATGGAGACACCAGCTCTACACATTCGTATTTTCTAAGCGAGAAACTAGAGGAACTGCGGCAAACAAACATGATATTTCTGTTTGTATACATGACATTTTATGCACTTGCCTAAAGAAAGGACTTTGCTTTGCTCCAAAACCATTTTTACTATGATTTGCTTGGTCTATTGCATACAAATTCCACACAACTTTGTCCGGATATGACTGCTTGAAACCGGAAACATCCGGTTTTGTTTTGGCTAACTCAATCACAGATATTGCGACAGCCGATGTATTTGTGTTTTTTGGATATTATCAAAGGACTTTATTGTTTTGAATGTTTTTTATCAGGGAACATTTAATTTTGTACTGGGAAACTCTAATTGGTTCCACATGGAGACACCAGCTCTACACATTCGTATTTTCTAGGAGAAAGCTAGAAGAACTGCGGCAAACAAACATGATATTTCTGTTTGTATAGATGGCATTTTATGCACTTGCCTAACGAAAAGACTTTGCTTTTCTCCAAAACCATTTTAGTATGATTTGCTTGGTCTACTGCATACAAATTCCACACCACTTTGTCCGGATATGACTGCATGAAAGGGGAAATATCCGCTTTTGTTTGGGCTAACTCAATCCCAGATATTGCCACAGCCCCTGTGTTTGTGTTTTCTGGATATTATCAATGGTCATTACTGTTTCGAATGTTTTTTTTTAATCAGGGAGCATTTAATTTTGTACTGGGAAACAATCACTGGTTCCACATGCAGAAACCAGTTCTTCCTATTCGTCTATTCTAGGGAGAAAACTAGAGGAACTGCGGCAAGCAAACTTGATATTTCTGATTGTATACATGACATTTTATGCACTTGTCTAACGAAAAGACTTTGCTTTACTCCAAAACCATTTTTACTATGATTTTCTCAGTCCATTGCATAGGAATTCCACACCACTTTTTCCGGATATGAATGGATGAAACCGGAAATATCCGGTTTTCTTTTGGCTAACTCAATCACAGATATTGCCACAGCCCCTGTGTTTGTGTTTTCTGGATATTATGAAAGGACTTTATTGTTTTGACTGTTTTTTATCAGGGAACATTTAATTTTGTACTGGGAAACTCTAATTGGTTCCACATGGAGACACCAGCTCTACATATTCGTATTGTCTAGGAGAAAGCTAGAAGAACTGCGGCAAACAAACATGATATTTCTGTTTGTATACATGACATTTTATGCACCTGCCTAACGAATAGACTTTGCTTTTCTCCAAAACCATTTTAGTTTTTTTGCTTGGTCTATTGCATACAAATTCCACACCACTTTGTCCGTATATGACTGCATGAAACCGGAAATATCCAGTTTTCTTTTGGCTAACTCAATCCCAGATATTGCCACAGCCCCTGTGTTTTTATTTTCTGGATATTATCAATGGACTTTATTGTTTTCAAAATTATTTTTATCAGGGAATATTTAATTTTGTACTGGGAAACACTCAGTGGTTCCATATGGAGACACCAGCTCTACACATTCGTATTTTGTAAGCGAGAAACTAGAGGAACTGCGGCAAACAAACATGATATTTCTGTTTGTATACATGACATTTTATGCACTTATCTAACGAAAAGACTTTGCTTTTCTCCAAAACCATTTTTACTATGATTTGCTTCGTCTATTGCATACAAATTCCACACCACTTTGTCCGGATATGACTGGATGAAAACGGAAAGATCCGGTTTCTTTTGGCTAACTCAATCCCAGATATTGCCACAGCCCCTGTGTTTGTGTTTTCTGGATATTATGAAAGGACTTTATTGTTTTCAATTTTTTTTTAATTAGGGAGCATTTAATTTTGTACAGGGAAACAATCACTGCTTCCACATACAGAAACCAGTTCTTACAATTCGTGTATTCTAGGGAGAAAACTAGAGGAACTGCGGCAAGCAAACATGATATTTCTGTTTGTATACATGACATTTTATGCACTTCCCTAAAGAAAAGACTTTGCTTTTCTCCAAAACCATTTTTACTATGATTTTCTCAGTCCATTGCATAGGAATTCCACACCACTTTTTCCGGATATGAATGGATGAAACCGGAAATATCCGGTTTTGTTTTGGCTAACTCAATCCCAGATATTGCCACAGCCCCTGTGTTTGTGTTTTCTGGATATTATGAAAGGACTTTATTGTTTTGAATGTTTTTTATCAGGGAACATTTAATTTTCTACTGGGAAACTCTAATTGGTTCCACATGGAGACACCAGCTGTACACATTCGTATTTTCTAAGCGAGAAACTAGAGGAACTGCGGCAAACAAACATGATATTTCTGTTTCTATACATGACATTTTATGCACTTGCCTAAAGAAAGGACTTTGCTTTGCTCCAAAACCATTTTTACTATGATTTGCTTGGTCTATTGCATACAAATTCCACACAACTTTGTCCGGATATGACTGCTTGAAACCGGAAACATCCGGTTTTGTTTGGCTAACTCAATCACAGATATTGCGACAGCCGATGTGTTTGTGTTTTTTGGATATTATCAAAGGACTTTATTGTTTTGAATGTTTTTTATCAGGGAACATTTAATTTTGTACTGGGAAACTCTAATTGGTTCCACATGGAGACACCAGCTCTACACATTCGTATTTTCTAGGAGAAAGCTAGATGAACTGCGGCAAACAAACATGATATTTCTGTTTGTATAGATGGCATTTTATGCACCTGCCAAACGAATAGACTTTGCTTTTCTCCAAAACCATTTTAGTATGATTTGCTTGGTCTATTGCATACAAATTCCACACCACTTTGTCCGTATATGACTGCATGAAACCGGAAATATCCAGTTTTCTTTTGGCTAACTCAATCCCAGATATTGCCACAGCCCCTGTGTTTTTATTTTCTGGATATTATCAATGGACTTTATTGTTTTCAAAATTATTTTTATCAGGGAATATTTAATTTTGTACTGGGAAACACTCAGTGGTTCCACATGGAGACACCAGCTCTACACATTCGTATTTTGTAAGCGAGAAACTAGAGGAACTGCGGCAAACAAACATGATATTTCTGTTTGTATACATGACATTTTATGCACTTATCTAACGAAAAGACTTTGCTTTTCTCCAAAACCATTTTTACTATGATTTGCTTCGTCTATTGCATACAAATTCCACACAACTTTGTCCGGATATGACTGGATGAAAACGGAAAGATCCGGTTTCTTTTGGCTAACTCAATCCCAGATATTGCCACAGCCCCTGTGTTTGTGTTTTCTGGATATTATGAAAGGACTTTATTGTTTTCAAAATTTTTTTAATTAGGGAGCATTTAATTTTGTACAGGGAAACAATCACTGCTTCCACATACAGAAACCAGTTCTTACAATTCGTGTATTCTAGGGAGAAAACTAGAGGAACTGCGGCAAGCAAACATGATATTTCTGTTTGTATACATGACATTTTATGCACTTCCCTAAAGAAAAGACTTTGCTTTTCTCCAAAACCATTTTTACTATGATTTTCTCAGTCCATTGCATAGGAATTCCACACCACTTTTTCCGGATATGAATGGATGAAACCGGAAATATCCGGTTTTGTTTTGGCTAACTCAATCCCAGATATTGCCACAGCCCCTGTGTTTGTGTTTTCTGGATATTATGAAAGGACTTTATTGTTTTGAATGTTTTTTATCAGGGAACATTTAATTTTCTACTGGGAAACTCTAATTGGTTCCACATGGAGACACCAGCTGTACACATTCGTATTTTCTAAGCGAGAAACTAGAGGAACTGCGGCAAACAAACATGATATTTCTGTTTCTATACATGACATTTTATGCACTTGCCTAAAGAAAGGACTTTGCTTTGCTCCAAAACCATTTTTACTATGATTTGCTTGGTCTATTGCATACAAATTCCACACAACTTTGTCCGGATATGACTGTTTGAAACCGGAAACATCCGGTTTTGTTTGGCTAACTCAATCACAGATATTGCGACAGCCGATGTGTTTGTGTTTTTTGGATATTATCAAAGGACTTTATTGTTTTGAATGTTTTTTATCAGGGAACATTTAATTTTGTACTGGGAAACTCTAATTGGTTCCACATGGAGACACCAGCTCTACACATTCGTATTTTCTAGGAGAAAGCTAGAAGAACTGCGGCAAACAAACATGATATTTCTGTTTGTATAGATGGCATTTTATGCACTTGCCTAACGAAAAGACTTTGCTTTTCTCCAAAACCATTTTAGTACGATTTGCTTGGTCTATTGCATACAAATTCCACACCACTTTGTCCGGATATGACTGCATGAAACCGGAAATATCCGGTTTTGTTTTGGCTAACTCAATCCCAAATATTGCCACAGCCCCTGTGTTTTTATTTTGTGGATATTATCAATGGACTTTATTGTTTTCAAAATTATTTTTATCAGGGAATATTTAATTTTGTACTGGGAAACACTCAGTGGTTCCACATGGAGACACCAGCTCTACACATTCGTATTTTCTAAGCGAGGAACTAGAGGAACTGCAGAAAACATGATATTTCTTTTTGTATACATGACATTTTATGCACTTGCCTAATGAAATGACTTTGCTTTTCTCCAAAACCATTTTATACTATGATTTTCTCGGTTCATTGCATAGGAATTCCACACCACTTTGTCCGGATATGACTGGATGAAAGGGGAAATATCCGCTTTTGTTTTGGCTAACTCAATCACAGATATTGCAACAGCCTCTGTGTTTGTGTTTTCTGGATATTATCAAAGGACTTTATTGTTTTGAATGTTTTTTTATCAGGGAACATTTAATTTTGTACTGGGAAACTCTAATTGGTTACACATGGAGACACCAGCTGTACACATTCGTATTTTCTAGTAGAAAGCTAGAAGAACTGCGGCAAACAAACATGATATTTCTGTTTGTATAGATGGCATTTTATGCACTTCCTAACGAAAAGACTTTGCTTTTCTCCAAAACCATTTTTAGTATGATTTGCTTGGTCTATTGCATAAAAATTCCACACCACTTTGTCCGGATATGACTGTTTGAAACCGGAAATAACCGCTTTTGTTTTGGCTAACTCAATCCCAGATTGCCACAGCCTCTGTTTGTGTTTTCTGGATATTATCAATGGTCATTATTGTTTTGAAAGTTTTTTTTTTATCAGGGAACATTCAATTTTGTACTGGGAAACACTCAGTGGTTCCACATGGAGACACAAGCTCTACACATTCAAATATTCTAAGCGAGAACCTTGAGGAACTGCGGCAAACAAACATGATATTTCTGTTTGTATACATGACATTTTATGCACTTGTCTAACGAAAAGACGTTGCTTTTCTCCAAAACCATTTTTACTATGATTTGCATGGTCTATTGCATACAAATTCCACACCACTTTGTCCGGATATGACTGCATGAAACTGGAAATATCCGGTTTTCTTTTGGCTAACTCAATCCCAGATATTGCCACAAACCTTGTGTTTGTGTTTTCTGGATATTATCAATGGTTCTTATTGTTTGGAATGTTTTTTTTTTTAATCAGGGAGCATTTAATTTTGTACAAGGAAACAATCACTGGTTCCACAGGCAGATACCAGTTCTTCCTATTCGTGTATTCTAGGGAGAAAACTAGAGGAACTGCGGCAAACAAACATGATATTTCTGTTTGTATACATGACATTTTATGCACTTGTCCAACGAAAAGACTTTGCTTTTCTCCAAAACCATTTTTACTATGATTTGCTTGCTCTATTGCATATAAATTCGACACCAATTTGTCCGGATATGACTGCATGAAATCGGAAATATCCGGTTGTGTTTTGGCTAACTCAATCCCAGATTGCCACAGCCTCTGTGTTTGTGTTTTCTGGATATTATCAATGGTCATTATTGTTTCGAATTTTTTTTATCAGGTAACATTTAATTTTGTACTGGGAAACTCTAATTGGTTCCACATGGAGACACCAGCTCTACACATTCGTATTTTCTAAGCGAGAAACTAGAGGAACTGCGTCAAACAAACAAGATATTTCTGTTTGTATACATGGCATTTTATACACTTGTCCAACGAAAAGACTTTGCTTTTCTCCAAAATCATTTTTACTATGATTTTCTCGGGACATTGCATAGGAACTCCACAGCACTTTTTCGGGTATGACTGGATGAAACCGGAAATATCCGGTTTTGTTTTGGCTAACTCAATCCCAGATATTGCCACAGCCCCTGTGTTTGTGTTTTCTGGATATTATCAAAGGACTTTATTGTTTTGAAACATTTTTTTAATCAGGGAACATTTAATTTTGTACTGGGAAACCCTCAGTGGTTCCACATGGAGAAACCAGCTCTAAACCTTTGTAATTTATACGGAGAATGCTAGAGGAACTCTAGCAAACAAACATGATATTTCTGTTTGTATACATAACATTTTATGCACCTGCCTAATGAAATGATTTTGCTTTTCTCCAAAACCATTTTTACTATGATTTGCTTGGTCTATTGCATACAAATTCCACACCACTTTGTCCGGATATGACTGGATGAAAGGGGAAATATCCGGTTTTGTTTTGGCTAACTCAATCCCAGATATTGCCACAGCCCCTGTGTTTGTGTTTTCTGGATATTATCAATGGTCATTATTGTTTGGAACGTTCTTTTTTAAATCAGGGAGCATTTAATTTTGTACTGGGAAACAATCACTGGTTCTACATGCAGAAACCAGTTCTTCCTATTCGTTTATTCTAGGGAGAAAACTAGAGGAACTGCGGCAAACAAACATGATATTTCTGTTTGTATACATTACATTTTATGCACTTGCCTAAAGAAAGGACTTTGCTTTTCTCCAAAACCATTTTTACTATGATTTGCTTGGTCTATTGCATACAAATTCCACACCACTTTGTCCGGATATGACTGCATGAAACCGGAAATATCCGGTTTTGTTTTGGCTAACTCAATCCCAGATATTGCCACAGCCCCTGTGTTTGTGTTTTCTGGATATTATCATTGGACTTTATTGTTTACAAATTTTTTTTTTAATCAGGGAACATTTAATTTTATACTGGGAAACTCTCAGTGGTTCCACATGGAGACACCCGCTCTACACATTCGTATTTTCTAGGGAGAAAGCTAGAGGAACGGTGATAAGAAAACATGATATTTCTGTTTTTATACATGACATTTTATGCACTTGCCTAACGAAAAGACTTTGCTTTTCTCCAAAACCATTTTTACTGTGATTTTCTCGGTCCATTGCATACCTATTCCACACCACTTTGTCCGGATAAGAGTGGATGAATCCAGAAATGTCCAGTATTGTTTTGGCTAACTTAATCCCAGCTATTGCCACCGCCCCTGTGTTTGTGTTTTCTGGATATTATCAATGGACATTATTGTTTTGAAAGTTTTTTTTATTAGGGAACATTTAATTTTGTACTGGGAAACACTCACTGGTTCCACATGGAGAAACCAGCTCTACACATTCGTATATTTCTAGGGAGAAATCTAGAGGACATTTTATGCACTTGCCTAACGAATAGACTTTACTTTTCTCCAAAACCATTTTTACTGTGATTTTTTCTGTCCATTGCATACGAATTCCACACTACTTTGTCCGGATATGATTGGATGAAAGGGGAAATATGCGGTTGTGTTTTGGCTAACTGAATCCCAGATATTGCGACAGCCTCTGTGTTTGTGTTTTCTGGATATTATGAAGGACTTTATTGTTTGGAAAGTTTTTTTTATCAGGGAACATTTAATTTTGTACTGGGAAACTCTAATTGGTTCCACATGGAGACACCAGCTCTACACATTCATATTTTCTAGAAGAAAACTAGAGGAACTGTGGCAAACAAACATGATATTTCTGTTTCTATACATGACATTTTATGCACTTGCCTAATGAATAGACTTTCCTTTTCTCCAAAACCATTTTTACTGTGATTTTGTCTGTCCATTGCATCCGAATTACACACAACTTTGTCCGAATACGACTGGATGTAACCGGAAATATGCAGTTGTGTTTTGGCTAACTGAATCCCAGATATTGCGACAGCCTTTGTTTTTGTGTTTTCTGGATATTATTGAAGGACTATATTGTTTTGAATGATTTTTTTATCTGGGAACATTTAATTTTGTACTTGGAAACTCTAATTGGTTCCACATGGAGACACCAGCTCTACACATTCTTATTTTCTAGGAGAAAGCTAGAGGAACTGCGGCAATAAACATGATATTTCTGTTTGTATACATGACATTATATGCACTTGCCTAACGAAAGGACTTTGCTATTCTCCAAAACCATTTTTACTGTGGATGAAAGTTTTTTGTTTTGAAAGTTTTTTTTTAATCAGGGATTATTTAATTTTGTACTGGGAAACATTCCCTGGTTCCACATGGAGACACCAGCTCTACACATTCGTATTTTCTAGGGAGAAAACTAGAGAAAATATGGCAAACATGATATTTCTGTTTGTATACATGACATTTTATGCACTAGCCTAACGAAAAGACTTTGCTTTCCCCCAAAACATTTTTATTGTGATTTTCTTGGTCAATTGCATACGAATTCCACACCACTTTGTCCTGATATGACTGGATGAAACCGGAAATATGCGGTTGTGTTAGGAGAAAGCTAGCGGAACTGGGGCAAAGAAACATGATATTTCTGTGTGTATACATGATATTTTATGCACTTGCCTAACAAAATGATTTGCTTTTCTCCAAAACCATTTTTACTAGGATTTTTTCGGTCCAGTGCATATGAATTCCACAACACTTTGTCCGGATATGACTGGATGAAACCGGAAATATCCGGTTTTGTTTTGGCTAACTCAATTCCAGATATTGCCACAGCCCCTGTATTTGTGTTTTCTGGATATTATCAAAAGATTTTATTGTTTTGAAAGTTTTTTTTTTTTATCAGGGAACATTTAACTTTGTACTGGGAAACACTCACTGGTTCCACATGGAGAAACCAGCTCTACACATTCGTATTTTTTAGGAGAAAGCTAGAGGTACTGCAGCAAACAAACATGATATTTCTGTTTGTATACATGACATTTTATGCACTTGCCTTTTGCTTTTCTCCAAAACCAATTTTACTGCAATTTTCTCGGTCCACTGCATACAAATTCCACACCACTTTGTCCGGATATGACTGGATGAAACCGGAAATACCCCCTTGTGTTTTGGCTAACTGAATCCCAGTTATTGCAACAGCTTCTGTGTTTGTGTTTTCTGGATATTATCGAAGGACTTTATTATTTTGAATGTTTTTTATCAGGGAACATTTAATTTTTTACTGGGAAACTCTGATTGGTTCCACTTGGAGACACCAGCTCTACACAATCTTATTTTCTAGGAAAAACTAGAGGAACTGCAGCAAACAAACATGATATTTTGTTTGTATACATGACATTTTATGCACTTGCCTAAGGAAAAGACTTCGCTTTTCTCCAAAACCATTTTTACTGTGATTTTGTCTGTCCATTGCATACGAATTCCACACCACTTTGTCCGGATATGACTGGATGAAACCGGAAATATCCAATTGTTTTTCGGATAACTGAATCCCGGATATTGCCGCAGCCACTGTGTTTGTGTTTTCTGGATAGTATCGATGGATTTTATTGATTTGAAATTTTTTTTAATCAGGGAACATTTAATTTTGTACTGGGAAACTCTAATTGGTTCCACATGGAGACACCAGCTCTATACATTCATATTTTCTAGTGAGAAAGCTAGAGGAACTGTGGGAAACAAACATGATATTTCTGTTTGTATACGTGACATTTTATGCACTTGCCAAACGAAAAGACTTTGCTTTCCTCCAAAACCATTTTTACTATCATTTTGTCTGTACATTAAATACGAATTCCACACCACTTTGTCCAGATATGAGTGGATGAAACCGGAAATATCCGGTTTTGTTTTGGCTAACCGAAACCCAGATATTGACACAGCCTCTGTGTTTGTGTTTTCTGGATATTATCGGTGGACTTTACAGTTTTTAAAGTTTTTTTTTTTATCAGGGAACATTTAATTTTTTACTGGGAAACTCTGATTGGTTGACATGGAGACACAAGCTCTACACATTCGTATTTTCTAGCGAGAAATCTAGAGTAACTGCGACAAACAATCATGATATTTCTGCTTGTATAGATGACATTTTATGCACTTGCCAAAAGAAAAGACTTTGCTTTCCCCCAAAACATTTTTATTGTGATTTTCTGGGTCCATTGCATACGAATTCCACACCACATTGTCCTAATATGACTGGATGAAACCGGAAATATCCGGTTGTGTTTTGGCTAACTGATATCCAGTTATTGGGACAGCCTCTGTGTTTGTGTTTTCCGGATATAATCGAAGACTTTATTGTTTTGAAATATTTTTTATCAGGGAACATTTAATTTTGTACTGGGAAACTCCAATTTGTTCCCCATGGAGTTGCCAGCTCTACACATTCGTATTTTGTAGGGAGAATGCTACAGGAACTGCGGCAACCAAACATGATATTTCTGTTTGTGTAGATGGCATTTTATGCATTAGACTAACAGAAAGTCTTTGCTTTCTCCAAATCCATTTTTACTGTGATTTTCTCAGTCCATTACATACGATTTCCACACCACTTTGTCCGCATATGACTGGATGAAACCGGAAATATCCGGTTGTGTTTTGGCTAACTCAATCCCAGATATTGCCGCAGCCGCTGTGTTTGTGTTTTCTGGATATTATCAATGGACATTATTGTTTTTAAAGATTTTTTTTAATCAGGAACATTTAATTTTGTACTGGGAAACTCTGATTGGTACACATGGAGACAACAGAACTACACATTCGTATTTTCTAGCAAGGAAACTATAGGTACTGCGGCAAACAAACATGATATTTCTGTTTGTATCGAAAACATTTTATGCACTTGTCTAACGAAAAGACTTTGCTTTTCTCCAAAACCATTTTAGTGTAATTTTGTCTGTCCATTGCATAAGAATTCCACACCTCTTCGTCCTGATATGAGTGAATGAAATGAGAAATATGCAGTTGTGTTTTGGCTAACTGAATCCCAGATATTGAAACAGCCTCTGTGTTTGTGTTTTCTGGATATTATCGAAGGACTTTATTGTTTTGAATGTTTTTTTTCAGGGAAGATTTAATTTTGTACTGGGAAACTCTGATTGGTTCCACATGGAGACACCAGCTCTAAACATTCGTATTTTCTAGCGAGAACGATAGAGGAACTGCGGCATACAAACATGATATTTCTGCTTGTATAATTGATATTTTATGCACTTGCCTAACGAAAAGACTTTGCTTATCTCCAAAACCATTTTTACTGTGATTTTGTCTGTCCATTACATATCAATTCCACACCACTTTGTCCTGATATGAGTGGATGAAACCGGAAATATCTGGTTGTGTTTTGGCTAACTGAATCCCAGATATTGCCGCAGCCCCTGTGTTTGTCTTTTCTGGATATTATAGATGGACTGTATTGTTTTAAAGCTGTTTTTTTCAGTGAACATTGAATTTTGTGCAGGGAAACAGTCACTGGTTCCACATGGAGACACCAGCTCTCCACATTCGTATTTTCTTGCGAGAAGGCTAGAGGAATTGCGGCAAACAAACATGATATTTCTGCTTGTATAATTGATATTTTATGCACTTGCCTAACGAAAAGATTTGCTTTTCTCCAAAACAATTTTTACTGTGATTTTCTCAGTCCATTACATACGAATTCCACACCACTTTGTCCGGATATGACTGGATGAAATCGGAAACATCCGGTTGTTTTTTGGCTAACTGATATCCACATATTGCAACAACCTCTGTGTTTGTGTTTCTGGATATAATTGAAGGACTTTATTGCTTTGAAAGATTTTTTTATCAGGAAACATTTAATTTTGTACTGGGAAACTCCAATTGCTTCCACATGGAGACATCAGCTTTACACATTCGAATCTGCCAGGGAGAAAGCTAGAGGAACTGCGGCAAAAAAACATGATATTTTCTTTGTGTAGATGGCATTTTATGCATTTGCCTAATGAAAAGACTTTGCTTTTCTCCAAAACTATTTTTACTGTGATTTTGTCTGTCCATTAAATACGAATTCCACACAACTTTGTCTGGATATGAGTGGATGAAACTGGAAATATCCGGTTTTGTTTTGGCTAACCGAATCCCAGATATTGCCGCAGCCTCTTTGTTTTTGTTTTCTGGATATTATCGATGGAATTTATTGTTTTTAAAGTTTTTTTTTTATCAGGGAACATTTAATTTTGTACTGGGAAACTCTGATTGGTTCCACATAGAGACACCAGCTCTACACATTGATATTTTCTAGGAGAAAACTAGAGGAACTGCAGCAAAGAAACATGATATTTCTGTTTGTATACATGACATTTTATGCACTTGCCTAAAGAAAAGACTTTGCTTTTCTCCAAAACCATTTTCACTGTAATTTTCTCAGTCCATTACATACGAATTCCCCAGCACTTTGTCCGGATATGACTGGATGAAACCAGAAATATCTGGTTTCCTTTGGCTAACTCAATCACAGATATTGCCACCGATCCTCTGTTTGTGTTTTCTGGATATGATCGATGGACTTTATTGTTTTGAAAATTTTTTATTATCAGGAAACCTTTCATTTTGTACTGGGAAACTAATTGGTTCCACATGGAGACACCAGCTCTACACATTCATATTTTCTAGTGAGCAAGCTAGAGGATTTGCGGCAAACAAACACGATATTTCTGCTTGTATAGATGACATATTAAGCACTTGACTAACGAAAAGACTTTGCTTTTCTCCAAAACCACTTTTACTGTCATTTTCTGGGTACATTGCATACAAATTCCACACCACTTTGTCCGGATATGACTGGATGAAACCGGAAATATCCGGTTGTGTTTTGGCTAACTGATATCCAGATATTGGGACATCCTCTGTGTTTGTGTTTTCTGGATATTATGAAAGGACTTTATTGTGTTGAACGATTTTTTTTTAATCAGGGAGCATTTAATTTTGTACTGGGAAACTAATTGGATCCACATTGAGACACAAGCTCTACACCTTGATATTTTCTAGCGAGAAAGCTAGAGGAACTGTGGCAAACAAACATAATATTTCTGTTTGTATCGATGACATTTTATGCACTTGCCTAACAAAAAGACTTTGCTTTTCTCCAAAACCATTTTCCTGTGATTTTGTCTGTCCATTGCATAGGAATTGCAGACCACTTTGTCCGGATATGAGTGGATGAAACCGGAAATATCCGGTTTTCTTTTGGCTAACTCAATCCCAGATATTGCCACAGCCTCTGTGTTTGTGTTTTCTGGATATTATCGATGGAATTTATTGTTTTTAAAGTTTTTTTTTTTTTTTAATCAGGGAACATTTAATTTTGTACTGGGAAACTCTGATTGGTTCCACATGGAGACACCAGCTCTACGCATTCGTATTTTCTAGGAATTTTATAGGAATTGCACACCACTTTGTCCAGATATGACTGGATGAAACCGGAAATATCCGGTTGTGTTTTGGCTAAATGATATCCAGATATTGAGACATCCTCTGTGTTTGTGTTTTCTGGATATTATCGAAGGGTTTTATTGTTTTGAATTTTTTTTATCAGGGGACTTTTAATTTTCTATTGGGAAACATTAATTGGTTTCACATGGAGACACCAGCTCTACACATTCGGATTTTCTAGGGAGAAAGCTGGAGGAAATGTGGCAAAGAAACATGATATTTCTGTTTGGATAGATGTCACTTTATGCACTTTCCTAATGAAAGGACTTTGCTTTACTCCAAAGCCATTTTTACTGTGATTTTCTCGTTCCATTGCATACGAATTCCACACTACATTGTCTCGATATGACTGGATGAAACCGGAAATATCCGGTTTTCTTTTGTCTAATCGAATCCCAGATATTGACGCAGCCTCTGTGTTTGTGTTTTCTGGATATTATCAAAGGACTTTATTGTTTTGAAAGATTTTTTTTATCAGGGAACATTTAATTTTGTACTGGAAAACTCTAATTGGTTCCACATTGAGACATCAGCTTTATACATACGTATGTTCCAGGGAGAATCCTAAAGGAACTGCAGCCTACAAACATGATATTTCTGTTTGTGTAGATGGCATTTTATGCATTTTCCTAACGAAAATACTTTGCTTTTCTCCAAAACCATTTTTACTGTGATTTTCTCTGTCCATTAAATATCAATTCCACACCACTTTGTCAGGATATGAGTGGATGAAACCAAAAATATCCGGTTTTCTTTTGGCTAACCGAATCCCAGATATTGACGCAGCCTCTGTGTTTGTGTTTTCTGGATATTATGGATGGACTTTTTGGTTTTGAAAGTTTTTTTTTTGTCAGAGAACATTTAATTTTGTACTGGGAAACTCTAATGGGTTCCACATGGAGACACCAGCTCTACACATTCCTATTTTCTAAGGAGAAAGCTAGGGGAACTATGGCAAACAAACTTGATATTTCTGTTTGTATACATGACATTTTGTGCACTTGCCTAACAAAAAGACTTTGCTTTTCTCCTAAACCATTTTTACTGTGATTTTCTCGGTCCATTTCATACAAATTTCACACCATTTTGTCCTGATATGACTAGATGAAACCGGAAATATTCTGTTCTTTTTGGCTAACTCAATCCCTGATATTGCGACAGCCTCTGTGTTTGTGTTTTGTGGATATTATTGAAGGACTTTATTGTTTTGAATATTTTTTATAAGGGAACATTTAATTTTGTGCTGGGAAACTCTAATTCGTTCCACTTGGAGACACCAGCTCTACACATTCGTATTTTCTAGCGAGAAATCCAGAGTAACTGCGGCAAACAATCATGATATTTCTGTTTGTATACATGACATTTTATGCACTTGCCTAACGAAAAGACTTTGCTTTTCTCCAAAACCACTTTCACTGTAATTTTCTCAGTCCATTGCATATGAATTCCACACCACTTTGTCCGGATATGACTGGATGAAACTGAAAATATCCGCTTGTGTTTTGGCTAATTCAATCCAAAATTGCCATAGCCCCTGTGTTTGTGTTTTCCTATATCATCAATGGTCATTATTCTTATAAAAGTTTTTTTTTTTTATCAGGGAACATTTAATATCCGGTTTTTTTTGGCTAACTCAATTCCAGATTGACACAGCCCCAGTGTTTGTGCTTTCTGGATATTATCAATGGACTTTATTGTCTTGAATTTTTTTTAACAAGTAACATTTAGTTTTGTACGGGGAAACTCTAATTGGTTCCACGTGGAGACACCAGCTCTACACATTCGTATTTTCTAGCGAGAAACCAGTGAACTGAGGCAAACAAACATGATATTTCTGTTTGTATACATCACATTTTATGCAGTTGCCTAACGAAAAGACTTTGCATTTCTCCAAAACCATTTTCACTGCGATTTTCTCGGTCCATTGCATACGAATTCCACACCACTTTGTCCGGATATAACTAGATGAAACCGGAAATATCCAGTTTTGTTTTGGCTAACTCATTCCCAGATTGCCACAGCCCCTGTGTTTGTGTTTTCTGGATATTATCGAAGATTTTTATTGTTTTGAAAGTTTTTTTTTTTAATCAGGGAACATTTTTTTGTACTGGGAAACACTCACTGCTTCCACATGGAGACACCAACTCTACACATTTCTATTTTCAAGGGAGAAAGCTAGAGGAAATGTGGGAAACAATCACGATATTTCCGTTTGTATACATGACATTTTATGCACTTGCCTAAAGAAAAGACTTTGCTTTTCTCCAAAACCACTTTCACTGTTATTCTCTGTCTATTGCATACGCATTCCACACCACTTTGTCTGGATATGACTGGATGAAAGCGAAAATATCAGCTTGTGTTTTGGCTAATTCAATCCAAAATTACAACAGCCCCTGTGTTTGTGTTTTCTGGATATTATCTATTGTCATTATTCTTTTGAAAGCTTTTTTTTTTTATCAGGGAACATTTAATTTTCGACTGGGAAACACTCACTGGTTCCACATGGAGAAACCAGCTCTACACGTTCGTATTTTCTAGGGAGAAAACTAGAGGAAATACGGCAAACAAACATGATATTTCTCTTTGTATACATGATATTTTAGGCACTCGCCTAACGAAAAGACTTTGCTTTTCTCCAAAACCACTTTCACTGTAATTCTCTCAGTATATTGCATACGAATTCCACACTACTTTGTCCGGATATTACTGGATGAAAGTGAAAATATCCGCTAGTGTTTTGGCTAATTCAATCCAAAATTGCCACAGCCTCTGTGTTTGTGCTTTCTCGATATTATCAATGGACTTTATTGTCTTGATTTTTTTTACAGGTAACATTTATTTTTGTACTGGGAAACACTCACTGGTTCCACATGGAGAAACCAGCTCTACACATTCGTATTTCCTAGTGAGAAATCTAGAGGAATGGCGCAAACAAACATGATATTTCTGTTTGTGTGCAGGACATTTTATGCATTTGCCTAACGAAAAGACTTTGCTTTTCTCCTAAACCGTATTTACTGTGATTTTGTCTGTCCATTGCATAGGAATTGCACACCACTTTGTACGGATATGAGTGGATGAAACCGGAAATATCCGGTTTTGTTTGGGCTAACTCAATCCCAGATATTGCCACAGCCCCTGTGTTTGTGATTTCTGGATATTATCAAAGGACTTTATTGTTTGAAATTTTTTTTAATCAGGGAACATTTAATTTTGTACTGGGAAACTCTAATTGGTTCCACATGGAGAAACCAGCTCTACACATTCGTATTGTCCAGGGAGAATGCTAGAGGAACTGCGGCAAACAAACATGATACTTCTGTTTGTATACATGGCATTTTATGCACTTGCCTAAGGAAAAGACTTTGCTCTTCTCCAAAACAAATTTTACTGTGATTTTCTCAGTACATTTCATACGAATTCCACACCACTTTGTCCGGATATGAGTGGATAAACTGGGAAATATCTGCTTGTGTTTTGGCGAACTGAAACCAATTTATTGCGACAGCCTCTGTGTTTGTGTTTTCTGGATATTATGGAAGGACTTTATTGTTTTGAATAATTTTTTTTAATCAAGGAACATTTAATTTTGTACTGGGAAGCTCTAATTGATTCTACATGGAGACACCAGATCTACACATTCGTATTGTCTAGGGAGAAAGCTAGAGGAACTGCAGCAAACATACATGATATTTCTGTTTGTATAGATGGCATTTTATGTGATTTTCTCGGTCCATTGCATACGAATTCCACACCACTTTGTCCGGATATGACTGGATGAAACCGGAAATATCCGGTTTTCTTTTGGCTAACTCTATCCCAGATATTGCCACAGATCTTTTGTTTCTGTTTTCTGGAAATTATCAAAGGAATTTATTGTTTTGAATGTTTTTTTTATCATGGAACATTAATTTTGTACTGGGAAACACGCACTGGTTCCACATGAAGACACCAGCTCTACATATTCGTATTTTCTAGGGAGAAAGCTAGAGGAACTCCGGAAAACAAACATGATATTCCTGTTTGTATAGATGGCATTTTATGCCCTTGCCTAACGAAAAGACTTTGCTTTTCTCCAAGACCATTTTTACTGTGATTTTTTCTGTCCATTGCATACGAATTGCACACCACTTTGTCTGGATATGACTGGATAAAACTGGAAATATCCGATTTGTTTTGGCTAACTCAATCCCAGATATTGCCACAGCCCTTGTGTTTTTGTTTGCTGGATATTATCAATGGACATTATTGTTTTGAATTTTTTTTAATCAGGGAACATTTTATTTGGTACCGGGAAACTCTAATTGGTTCCACATGGAGACACCAGCTGTACACGTTCGTATATTCTAGCGAGAAAATAGATGAACTACTTCAAACAAACATGATATTTCTCTTTGTATACATGACATTTTATGCACTTGCCTAACGAAAGACTTTGCTTTTCTCCAAAACCACTTTCACTGTTATTTTCTCGTTCCATTGCATACGAATTTCAGACCACTTTGTCCGGATATGACTGCATGAAACCAGAAATATCCGGTTTTATTTTGGCTAACTCAAACCCAGATCTTGCCACAGCCCCTGTGTTTGTGTTTTCTGGATATTATCAATGGAAATTATTGTTTTGAATGTTTTTTTTATCAAGGAACATTTAATTTTGTACTGGGAAACTCTAACTGGTTCCACTTGGATACACCAGCTCTACACATTCTTATTTTCTAGTAGAAAGCTAGAGGAACTGCGGCCAACAAACATGATTTTACGTTTGTATACATGACATTTTATGCACTTGCCTAACGAAAACACTTTGCCTTTCTCCTAAACCATTTTTACTGTATTTTTCTCGGTCCACTGAATACGAATTCCCCACGACTTTGTCCGGCTATGAGTGGAAGTAACCGGAAGTATCCGGTTTTGTTTTGGCTAACTCAATACCAGAGATGGCCACAGCCCCTGTGTTTGTGTTTTCTGGATATTATCGAACGACTTTATTGTTTTTAGTGTTTTTTTTCCCCCTCAGGGAACATTTAATTTTGTACTTGGAAACTCTAATTGGTTCCACATGAAGACACCAGCTCTACAACTTCGTATTTTCTAGGGAGAAATCTAGAAGAACTACGGCAAACAAACATGACATTTCTCCTTGTATAGATAGTATTTTATGCACTTGCCTAACGAAAAGACTTTGATTTTCTCCAAAACCATTTTCACTGCAATTTTCTCAGTCGATTGCATACAAATTCCACACCACTTTTTCATTAAACTTTTATTTAATGAATTTAAATTTCCAAAGTATAGCTTATGGGTTACAATGGCTTCCCCCCTCCCATAACTTCCCTCCCACCCGCAACCCTCCCCTTTCCTGCTCCCTTTCCCCTTCCATTCATGTAAAGATTCATTTTCAATTCTCTTTATATACAGAAGGTCAGTTTAGTATATATTAGGTAAAGATTTCAACATTTTGCCCATATAGCGACATAAAGTGAAAAAAACTACCATTGGGTTACTAATTTTAGCATTAAATAACAATGTACAGCACATTAAAGACAGAGATCCTACATAATTTTTTCAAATTATTTAATGTTCTATGCCATTTCCTTTTTAACACCAGGTTGTTTTTTTCATTTCCAATTCTCTTTATATACAGAAAATGAATTCAGTATATAATTAGTGAAGTCCTCATCAGTTTGTGCCCACACAGAAACACAAAGTATAAAAATACTGTTTTAGTACTAGTTGTAGCATCACTTCGCTTTAGACGACACATTAGGGACAGATCCCACATGGGGTGTAAGTACACAGTGACTCCTGTTGCTGATTTAACAATTTGACACTCCTGTTCATGGCGTCAGTAATCTCCCTAGGCTCTAGTCATGAGTTGCCAGGGCTATGGAAGCCTTTAGAGTTCGCTGACTTTGATCTTATTCCGATAGGGTCATAGTCAAAGTGGAAGATCTCTCCTCCCTTCGGAGAAGGGTACCTCCTTCTTTGATGGCCCCGTTCTTTCCACTGGGATCTCACTCACAGAGATCATTCATTTAGGTCTTTTTTTCCATGATATCTTGGCTTTCCATGCCTGCTATACTCTCATGGGCTCTTCCGCCAGATCCGAATGCCTTGAGGGCTGATTCTGAGGCCAGAGTGTTGTTTAGGACATCTGCCATTCTATGAGTCTGCTGTGTATCCCGCTTCCCATGTTGGATCTTTCTCTCCCTTTTTGATTCTATCAGTTGTTATTAGCAGATACTTGTCTTGTTTGTGTGATCCCTTTGACTCTTAGACCTATCAGAGCTATCAATTGTGAGCTGAAATTGATCACTTGGACTAGTGCGATGGCATTGGTACATGCCATCTTGGTGGGATTGTGTTGGAATCCCCTGGCACATTTCTAACTCCACCATTTGCGGCCAGTCCGATTGAGCATGTTCCAAATTGTTCATCTCCTCCCTCTCTTTTTCCACTCTTAGATTTAAGGGGGATCACTTTTCAGTTAAAATTTAAACACCTAAGAATAATTGTGTGTTAATTACTGAGTTCAACCACTAGTACTAGAACCACAACAACAACAACAAATACTAAAAAGGATAAAGTATTACATTGTACATCTAAAGTCAGGACAGGAGCTGATCTGTTCATTGTTGCTTATAGTGTCCATTTCACTTAACAGGTTTCCCCTTTGGCGCTCAGTTGTCACCGATCAGGGAAAACAAATGATATTTGTCTCTTTGGGACTGGCTTAATTCACTCAGCATGATGTTTTCCAGATTGCTCCATCTTGTTGCAAATGACTGGGTTTTGTTGTTTCTTACTGCTGTATAGTATTCTATGGAGTACATGTCCCATAATTTCTTTATCCAGTCTACTGTTGATGGGCATTTGGGTTGGTTCCAGGTCTTAGCTATTGTGAATTGAGCTGCAATAAACATTAATGTGCAGATGGCTTTTTTATTTGCCAAGTTCCTTTGGGTAAATTCCAAGGAGTGGAATGGCTGGGTTGTATGGTAGGGTTATGTTAAGGTTTCTGAGGAATCTCCAGACAGACTTCCATAGTGGCTTAACCAGTTTGCATTCCCACCAACAGTGGGTTAGTGTCCCTTTTTCCCCACATCCTCTCCAGCATCTGTTGTTGGTAGATTTCTGGATGTGAGCCATTCTCACCGGGGTGAGATGGAACCTCATTGTGGTTTTGATTTGCATTTCTCTGATTGCTAGTGATCTTGAACATTTTTTCATGTGTCTGTTGGCCATTTGGATTTCCTCTTTTGAAAAATGTCTATTGAGGTCCTTGGCCCATCTCTTAAGTGGGTTGTTTGTTTTGTTGTTGTGGATTTTCTTGATTTCTTTGTAGATTCTGGTTATCAATCCTTTATCTGCAGTATAGTTTGCCAATATTTTTTCCCATTCTGTTGGTTGCCTCTTCACTTTCCTGACTGTTTCTTTTGAAGTACAGAAACTTCTCAATTTGATGTAGTCCCAAATGTTAATGTTGGTTTTGACTGCCTGTGCTGTTGGAGTATTTTCCAGGAAGTCTTTGCCTGTGCCTATATCTTGCAGGGTTTCTCCAATGCTCTCTAATAATTTGATGGTTTCGGGTCATAGATTTAAGTCTTTAATCCATGTTGAGTGAATTTTTGTGTAAGGTGATAGGTATGGGTCTTGCTTCAAGCTTCTGCACGTGGAAATCCAATTTTCCCAGCACCATTTATTGAATAGACTGTCCTTATTCCAGGGTTTAGATTTGGATCTTTGGTCAAATATAAGTTGGCTGTAGATGTTTGGATTGATTTCTGGTGTTTCTATTCTGTTCCATTGGTCTATCCATCTGTTTCTGTACCAGTACCATGCTGTTTTGATAACAACTGCCCTGTAGTATGTCCTGAAATCTGGTATTGTGATGCCTCCGGCTTTGTTTTTGTTGTACAGGATTGCTTTGGCCGTTCGAGGAATTCTGTGTCTCCATATGAATTTCAGCATCATTTTTTCCAGATCTGAGAAGAAGGTCTTCGGGATCTTGATGGGTATTGCATTGAATGTATAAATTGCTTTTGGGAGAATAGACTTTTTGATGATATTGATTCTTCCAATCCATGAGCATGGAAGATTTCTCCATTTTTTGGTATCCTCTTCTATTTCTTTCTGTAAGGTTTTGTAGTTTTCATCGTAGAGATCTTTAACGTCTTTGGTTAAGTTTATTCCAAGGTATTTGATTGTTTTTGTAGCTATTGTGAATGGGATTGATTTTAGAAGTTCTTCCTCAGCCGTGGCATTGCCTGTGTATACAAAGGCTGTTGATTTTTGTGCATTGATTTTATATCCTGCTACTTTGCCAAACTCTTTGATGAGTTCCAGCAGTCTCTTAGTAGAGTTCTTTGGATCCCCTAAATAATCATATCATCTGCAAAGAGGGATAGTTTGAGTTCATCCTTCCCGATTTGTATCCCTTTAATTTCTTTTTCTTGCCTAATAGCTCTGGCCAAAACTTCCAGAACTATATTGAATAGCAGTGGTGAGAGAGGGCATCCCTGTCTGGTACCAGATTTCAGTGGAAATGCTTCCAACTTTTCCCCATTCAATAGGATGTTGGCCGTGGGTTTTTCATATATTGCTTTGATTGTATTGAGGAATGTTCCTTCCATACCCAGTTTTCTTAGAGTTTTCATCATGAAAGGGTGTTGTATTTTATCAAATGCTTTCTCTGCGTCTATTGAGAGAATCATATGGTTTTTCTTCTGCAGTCTGTTAATGTAGTGTATTACGTTGATTGTTTTGCGAATGTTGAACCATCCCTGCATACCGGGGATGAATCCCACTTGGTCTGGGTGGATGATCTTTCTGATGTGTTGTTGCATTCTATTGGCCAGAATTTTATTGAGTATTTTTGCATCTATGTTCATCAGGGATATTGGTCTGTAATTCTCTTTCAATGTTGTGTCTCTTTCTGGCTTAGGAATTAAGGTGATGGTGGCTTCATAGAAAGAATTTGGGAGGATTCCCTCTTTTTCGATTGCTCTGAATAGTTTGAGAAGAATTGGAGTTAGTTCTTCTCTAAATGTCTGGTAGAACTCAGCAGTGAATCCATCTGGCCCTGGGCTTTTCTTTGTTGGGAGGGCCTTTATTACTGTTTCAATTTCTGTGTCAGTTATTGGTCTGTTTAGGTTTTCTATGTCTTCCTGGCTCAATTTAGGGAGGTTGTATGTGTCCAAGAATCTGTCCATTTCTGATAGATTTCCCTGTTTGCTGGCATACAAGTCCTTGTAGTAATTTCTGATGATTCTTTTTATTTCTGTGGTGTCTGTTGTTACATTTCCCATTTCATCTCTAATCCTATTGATGTGGGTCTTTTATTTTTTTAGTTAGTTGGGCCAATGGGGTGTCAATTTTGTTTATTTTTTCAAAAAACCAGCTCCTCGTTTGGCTGATTTTTTGTAATGTTTTTTTGGATTCAATCCTGTTGATTTCTTCTCTGATTTTAATTATTTCTCTTCTCCAACTGGGTTTGGGTTTGGTTTGCTGCAGATTTTCTAGATCCTTGAGATGACTTGAAAGCTCATCTATTTGGTGCCTTTCCAATTTCTTGATGTAGGCACCTATTGATATAAACTTTCCTCTTAACACTGCTTTTGTTGTATCCCATAGGTTTTGGTATGTTGTGCTGTTACCCTCATTTACTTCCAGAAAATTTTTGATTTCTCTTTTAATTTCTTCTACGACCCATTGTTCATTCAGGAGCATGTTGTTCAATCTCCATGTGTTTGCACGTGCTCTAGGGATTCCTGAGTTGCCAATTTCCAATTTCATTCCTTTGTGGTCTGAGAAGCTGCATGGTATGATTCTAATTCTTTTGAATTTGCTGAGACTTGCTTTATGGCTTATTATGTGGTCAATCCTAGAGAAGGTTCCATGTACTGAAGAGAAGAATGTAAAGTCTTTAGATGTAGGATGAAATGTTCTGTAGATATCTGTTAGATCCATTTGGGCTATAGTGTCATTTAAATCTACTGTCTCCTTGTTGATCTTCTGTTCTGTTGATATGTCTATCTCTGAGAGTGGAGTATTGAAGTCCCCCAGTACTATTGTGTTGGGGTCTAAGTCTCCCTTTAAGTCCCTTAACAAGTCTTTTAAATAAGCTGGTGCCCTGTAATTAGGTGCATATACATTGATAATCATTATATCTTTCTGTTGAATGGATCCCTTAATCATTATATAGTGCCCCTCTTTGTCTCTCCTAACAGTTTTTGTGGTAAAGTTTATGTTGTCCGATATTAAGATGGCTACGCCCACTCTCTTCTCATTTCTGTTGGCATGGTATATCTTTTTCCAGCCTTTCACTCTCAGCATGTATGGATCATTGTTGGATAGATGGGTTTCTTGTAAGCAGCAAAAGGATGGGTTTTGTTCCTTAACCCAATCAGCCAATCGGTGTCTTTTAACTGGACAGTTCAAGCCATTAACATTCAATGTGACTATTGAGAAGGAGTAACTTTGCCCTGCCATTAGCCAAAGATACTTTCTAATATATGGTTTGAGATTCCTGTGATCTTTTGGTGTGAGATTTCCTACCTTTACCTTCTTTCATATTGGTGACCGTGTTTCTGTGTTTCTGTATGTAACACATCTTTAAGCATCTTTTGCAGGGCTGGACGAGTGGCGACAAATTCTTTCAATGTCTGTTTGCTGTGAAAGGTCTTTATTTCACCTTCATTCATAAATGAGAGCTTTGCAGGATATAATATTCTGGGCTGGCAGTTTTTCTCTCTTAGCACCTGGGCTATGTCTCGCCATTCTCTCCTAGCTTGTAGGGTTTCTGAAGAGAAGTCTGCTGTGAGTCTAATTGGAGATCCTCTGAGAGTAATCTGGCGTTTCTCTCTTGCACATTTTAGGATCTTTTCTTTGTGTTTCACTGTGGTGAGTTTGAATACGACGTGTCGTGGTGAGGATCTCTTTTGGTCATGTTTATTAGGGGTTCTATGAGCTTCCTGTATTAGGATGTCTCTGTCTTTCTCCAAACCTGGGAAAATTTCTGCAAGTATCTCACTACAAAGGCCTTCTAATCCTTTCTCTCTCTCCATGCCTTCAGGTACTCCTAGAACCCGAATGTTGGGTTTTTTAAGAGTATCCTGTAGATTCCTGACAGTATTTTTTAGATTTCTGATTTCTTCTTCTTTTCTTTGATTTGATTGTTTCCTTTCCTGTTCTCTGTCTTCTAAGTCTGATATTCTCTCTTCTGCTTCGCCCATTCTGTTTTCAAGACTCTCTAATGTGTTTGTCATTTTGATTCCTCCTTAATATTTCATTTTCACGAGAGAGATTTTCTATCTTGTCCATTAAGGATTTCTGTAGTTCAAGAATTTGTTTTTGAGAACTTCTTAACGTTCTTATCAGTTTTTTGAGATCTGCTTCTTGCATTTCCTCTATCTCTTCATATTCATAATCTTGGACTGGGGGGTCTTGTTCATTTGGGGGCATCATAGTGTCTTCCTTGCTCTTGTTAACTCTGCTTCTACGTTCTTTGGCATGTTGGAGATAATTTATGTTTTTTTTTTTTTTTGCTGTGGTGTTTTTTTCTCGTTATACTATGCCTCTAGGTGGGCTGTCTGCTTTAATGGATCCTTAGAGGCTGTGGTGGGTGTGGCCAGTGAGCTCTGCTTGATTCTTCAGGTTTGAGGCTTTGCAAAAAGTGACTCTCCTTGCTCCTTGCTGGAACTCTCTCTCTCGCTCTCTCTCTTTTTTTTTTTTTTTTTGACTCAGTTGGGAAGTAATTCCGAATGGCTCCCATTGGTTCCTGCACTGGGTTGATTTTGCTGGTCGTCTCCCGCAGTTGATTTTCCACGCGGTGGGCTCCTTGTAGGTCCTCTGTGTCACATCCACTAGATCCTTGAGCGTTTCTTCTGCAGTTTTTTTCTTGAATCTTTTCCTGAGGCCTTGTCTCAGCTGGTGATCTAAGGCTCCACCTATGGCTTCTGCCGTGATCTTCCTCTCTAGGCGCTGTCGCCTAGGGCCAGCCGGGCCACACGATCGCCGCCGCTGCCACCGCCGCTGTAGTGCCTGCGCGCGCTCCCCGGGACTGGGACCATGGAGAGAGGCGCTCGGGACAAGGCCGCCGCCGCCGCCACTGCAGTTCCTGTGTGCGCTCCCCAGGACTGGGACCGAGGAGAGAGGCGCTCGGGACGCTGCCACCGCCGCCGCCGCCGCCGCCGCTGCCGCTGCCGCTGCCGCTGCTGTAGTGCCTGCACGCTCTCCCCGGGACTGGGACCGTGGAGAGAGGCGCTCGGGACGACGCCGCTGCTGCCGCCGCCGTGTCCACCGCCGCGGCCGCCACCGCCGCGGCAGAGCTGCAGGCGGAGGCGGGAGGAGGAGAGTTTCTGAGGCTTTTGACTTACCTCTGGTTCCCGCGCTGGCGAGACTCTGTGGCTCGGTTCCCACGGTTGGGTTTCAACCCAGTGAGCTCTCAGTAGATCCTCTGTGTCTCATCCACTAGATCTGGAAGCGTTTCCACTGCAGATTTTTCTTCAGTCTTTTCCTAAGGCTACAGTAATTTCACTTTTATGAAACTTTATTTTCGCAGACTAATGGCGCACGTCCTCACTATCCGCCATCATGGCTCCACCCCCAGAATATTTAATTTTCTACTGGGAAACACTCACTGGTTCCACATGGAGAAACCAGCTCTACATATTCGTATTTTCTGGGGCGAAATCTCAATTAACTGTGGCAAACAATCATGATATTTCCATTTGTATAGATGGCATTTTATGCACTTGCCTAACGAAAAGACTTTGCTTTTCTCCAAAACCATTTTCACTGTAATTTTCTCAGTCCATTGGACACGAATTCCACACCACTTTTTGCTTATATGACTGGATGAAACCGGAAATATCCGGTTTTGTTTTGGCTAACTCAATCCCCAATATTTCCACAGCCCCTGTGTTTGTGTTTTCTGGATATTATCGAAGTAATTCATTGTTTCGAATGTTTTTTTAGGGAATATTTAATTTTGTACTGGGAAACGCTAATTGGTTCCACATGGAGACACCAGCTCTACACATTCGTATTTTCTAGGAGAAAGCTAGAGGAACGGCGGCAAACAAACATGATATTTCTGTTTGTATAGATGGCATTTTATGCACTTGCCTAACGAAAAGATTTTGCTTTTCTGCAAAACCATTTTTACTATGATTTTGTCGGTCCATTGCATAAGAATTCCACACCACTTTGTCCCAACATGACTGGATGAAACCAGAAATATGCGGTTGTGTTTTGGCTAACTGAATCCCAGATATTGCAACAGCCTCTGTGTTTGTATTTTCTGGATATTATCAAAGGATTTTATTTTTTTGAACGTTTTTTATCAGGGAACATTTAATTTTGTACTGGGAAACATTAATTGGTTTCACATGGAGACAGCAGCTCTACACATTCGGATTTTCTAGGGAGAAAGCTAGAGGAAATGTGGCAAAGAAACATGATATTTCTGTTTGGTTAGATGTCATTTTATGCACTTGCCTAATGAAAGGACTTTGCTTTACTCCAAAGCCATTTTTACTGTGATTTGATCGTTCCATTGCATACGAATTCCACACCACATTCTCCTGATATGACTGGATGAAACCCGAAATATCTGGTTTTGTTTTGAATAACTCAATCCCAGATATTGCAACAGTACCTGTGTTTGTGTTTTCTGGATATTTTCGAAGGACTTTATTGTTTTGAAATTTTTTTGTTATCAGGGAACATTAAATTTTGTACTGGGAAACACTCTCTGGTTCCATATGGAGACACCAGCTCTACACATTCGTATTTTCTTGCGAGAAAGCTACAGTAACTGCGGCATAGAATCATGATATTTCTGCTTATATATATGGCATTTTATGCACTTGCCTAACGATAAGACTTTGCTTTTCTCCAAAACCATTTTACTGTGATTTTCTCGGTCCATTGCATACGAATTGCACACCACTTTTTCCTTATTTGACTGGATGAAACCGGAAATATCCGGTTTTGTTTTGGCTAACTCAATTCCAGATATTGCCACAGCCCCTGTGTTTGTGTTTTCTGGATATTATCGAAGTATTTTATTCTTTTGAATGTTTTTTGTCAGGGAACATTTTTTTTTGTACTGTGAAACTCTAATTGGTTCCACAGGGAGAAAACATCTCAACACATTCGTATTTTCTGGGGAGAAATCTAAAGGAAATGCGGCAAACAAACATGATATTTCTGTTTGTATACATGACATTTTATGCACTTGCCTAACGAAAAGACTTTGCTTTTCTCCAAAACCATTTTTACTGTGATTTTGTCTGTCCATTGCATATGAATTCCACACCACCTCGTCCTGATATGAGTGAATGAAACCAGAAATATGAGGTTGTGTCTTGGCTAACTGAATCCGAGATATTGCGACAGCCTCTGTGTCTGTGGATTCTGGATATTATCGAAGGACTTTATGGTTTTGAATGTTTTTTTATCAATGAACCTTTATTTTTGTACTGCGAAACTCTGATTGATTTCCCATGGAGAATCCAGCTATACACATTCGTATTTTTAGGGAGAAAGCTATAGAAACTGTGGCAAACAAACATGATATTTCTGTTTGTATACATGACAATTTATGCACTTGCCTAACGAAAAGACTTTGCTTTTCTCCAAATCCACTTTCACTATTATTTTCTTAGTCCATTGCATGCGAATTCCACACCACTTTGTCCAGATATGACTGGATGAAACCGGAAATATCCGATTGTGTTTTGGCTAACTAAATCCCAGATATTGCCACAGCCCCAGTGTTTGTGTTTTGTGGATATTATCGAAGGATTTTATTGTTTTAAAAGTTTTTTTTTTAATCATGGAACATTTAATTTTGTACTGGGAAACACCCAGTGGTTCCACATGGAGAAACCAGCTCTACACATTCGTATATTCTAGGGAGAAAGCTAGAGGAACTGCGGAAAACAATCATGATATTTCTGTTTGTATAGATGACTTTTTATGCACTTGCCTAACGAAAAGACTTTGCTTTCCTCCAAAACCATTTTTTGCTGTGATTTTCTTGGTCCATTACATACGTATTCCCCAACACTTTGTCCGGATATGAGAGGATGAAACCGGAAATATCCGGTTCTGTTTTGGCTAACTGAAACCCAGATATTACCACAGACCCTGTGTTTGTGTTTTCTGGATATTATCGATGGACTTGATAGTTTTGAAAGTTTTTTTTATCAGTGAACATTTAATTTTCTACTTGGAAACACTCAGTGGTTCCACAGGGAGACACTAGCTCTACACATTCTTATTTTCTAGCGAGATACTAGAGGAACTGCGGCAAACAAACATGATATTTCTGTTTGTATACATGACATTTTATGCACTTGCCTAATGAAAAGACTTTGCTTTTCTCCAAAACCATTTTTACTGTGATTTTGTCTCTCCAGTGCATAAGAATTCCACACCACTTTGTCCGGATATGACTGGATGTAACCGGAAATATGCAGTTTTCTTTTGGATAACTCAATCTCAGATTTTGCAACAGATCCTCTGTATGTGTTTTCTGGATATCATCAATGGACATTATTGTTTTGAATGTTTTTTATCAGGGAATATTTAATTTTGTACTGGTAAATTCTAATTGGTTCCACATGGATACACCAGCTCTACACATTCGTATTTTTAGAGAGAAAGCTAGAGGAACTGCGGGAAACAAACATGATATTTCTGTTTGTTTACATGACATTTTATGCACTCGCCTAACGAAAACACTTTACTTTTGTCCAAAACCATTTTTACTGTGATTTTCTCAGTCCATTGCATACAAATTCCACAATGCTTTGTCCAGATATGACTGGATGAAACCGGAAATATCCGTTGCGTTTTGGCTAACTCAATCCCAGATATTGCCACAGCCCCTGTGTTTGTGTTATCTGGATATTATCGAACGACTTTATTGTTTTGAAAGTTTTTTTTATCAAGGAATATTTAATTCTGTACTGGGAAACTCTAATTGGTTCCACATGGAGACACCAGCTCTACACATTCGCATTTTCTGGGGAGATATCAAAAGAAACTGCGGCAAACAATCATGATATTTCTGTTTGTATAGATGGCATTTTATGCACTTGCCTAACTAAAAGACTTTGCTTTTCTCCAAAACCATTTTTACTGTGATTTTGTCTGTCCATTACATACGAATTCCACACCACTTTGTACGGATATGACTGGATGACCCGAAATATCCGGTTGTGTTTTGGCTAACTGAATCACACATATTGCCACAGATCCTCTGTTTGTATTTTCTGGATATCATCAATGGACTTTATTGTTTTGAAAGATTTTTTTTCTACCAGGGAACATTTAGTTTTGTACTGGGAAACACTCACTGGGTCCAAATGGAGAGAACAGCTCTAAAAACTCGTATTTTCTAGGGAGAAAGCTAGAGGAACTGCGGCAAACAAACATGATATCTGTGTTTGTATACATGACAATTTATGCACTTGCCTAATGAAAGGACTTTGCTTTTCAGCAAAGCCATTTTTACTGTGATTTTGTCTTTCCATTGCATACGAACTCCCCAACACTTTGTCCCGATATGAGTGGATGAAACCGGAAATATCAAGTTCTGTTTTGGCTAACTGAAACCCAGATATTGCCGCAGATCCTTTGTTTGTGTTTTCTGGATATTATCGATGGACTTTATTGTTTTGAAAGTTTTTTTTTTTTTTTATCATGGGACATTTAATTTTGTACTGGGAAACTCTGATTCATTGATATGGAGACACCAGCTCTACACATTCGTATTTTCTAGGAGAAAACTAGAGGAACTGCGGCAAACAAACATGATATTTCTGTTTGTATACATGACATTTTATGCACTTGCCTAACGAAAAGACTTTGCTTTTCTCCAAAACCATTTTTACTGTGATTTTGTCTGTCCATTGCATACGAATTCCACACCACCTTGTCCTGATATGAGTGAATGAAACCAGAAATATGAGGTTGTGTTTTGGCTAAGAATCCCATATATTGCGACAGCCTCTGTGTTTGTGTTTTCTGGATATTATCGAAGGACTTTATGGTTTTGAATGTTTTTATCAGGGAACATTTAATTTTGTACTAGGAAACTCTGATTGGTTCCACATGGAGTTACAAGCTCTACACATTCGTATTTTCTGGGGAGATATCAAAAGGAACTGCGGCAAACAATCATGATATTTCTGTTTGTATAGATGGGATTTTATGCACTTGCCTAACCAAAATACTTTGCTTTTCTCCAAAACCATTTTTACTGTGATTTTGTCTGTCCATTACATACGAATTCCACACCACTTTGTACGGATATGACTGGATGCCCGGAAATATCCGGTTGTGTTTTGGCTAACTGAATCACACATATTGCCACAGATCCTCTGTTTGTATTTTCTGGATATCATCAATGGACTTTATTGTTTTGAAAGATTTTTTTTTCTACCAGGGAACATTTAGTTTTGTACTGGGAAACACTCACTGGGTACACATGGATAGAACAGCTCTAAAAACTTGTATTTTCTAGGGAGAAAGCTAGAGGAACTGCGGCAAACAAACATGATATCTGTGTTTGTATACATGACATTTTATGCACTTGCCTAACTAAAAGAATTTGCCTTTCTCCAAAACCATTTTTACTGTGATTTTCTCGGTCTATTGAATACGAACGCAACACCACTTTGTCCGGATATGACTGGATGAAACCAGAAAAATCCGCTTTTGTTTTGGCTAACTCAACCCCAGATATTACCCCAGGATCTGTGTTTGTCATTTCTGGATATTATCGAATGACTTATTGTTTTGAAAGTTTTTTTTTTTAATCAGGGAACATTTAATTTTCTACCATGAAACTCTAATTGTTTCCACATGGAGTCACCAGCTCTACATATTCGTATTTTCTGGGGAGAAATCTAAAGGAACTGCGGCAAACAATCATGCTATTTTTGTTTGTATAGATGGCATTTTATGCACTTGCCTATGGAAAAGACTTTGCTTTTCTCCAAAACCATTTTTACTGTGATTTTTCGTATGCATTGCATAAGATTTCCACACCACTTTTTGCGGATATGACTGGATGGAACCGGAAATGTCCGGTTTTGTTTTGGCTAACTTAATCCCAGATATTGCCACTGTCCCTGTGTTTGTGTTTTCTGGATATTATTGATGGACTTTCTTGTTTTGTTTTGAATGTTTTTTATCAGGGAATATTTAATTTTCTACTGGGAAACTCTAATTTGTTCCACATGCATACACCAGCTCTACACATTTGTATTTTCTAGGAGAAATCTAGAGGAACTGCGGCAAACAAACATGATTTCTTTTTGTGTACATGACATTTTATGCACTTGCCTAACGAAAAGCCTTTGCCTTTCTCCAAAACCATTTTTACTTTGATTTTCTCGGTCCATTGCATACGAATTACACCACTTTCTCCGAATATGTCTGGATGAAACCAGAAATATCTGGTTTTCTTTTGGCTAACTCAATCCCAGAATGCCACAGCCCCTGTGTTTTTGTTTTCTGGATATTATTGAAGGACTTTATTGTTTGGAAAGTTTTTTTTAATCAGGGAACATTTAATTTTGTACTGGGACACTCACTGGTTCCACATGGAGACACCAGCTCTAAACATTTGTATTTTCTACGGAGAAAGCTAGAGGAACTGCTGCAAACAAGCATATAAATTTGTTTGCATACATGACATTTCATGCACTTGCCTTACTAAAAGAATTTGCCTTTCTCCAAAACCATTTTTACTTTGATATTCTCGGTCTATTGAATAGGAACACAAAACCACTTTGTCCGGATATGACCGGATGAAACCGGAAATATCTGGTATTGTTTTGGCTAACTCAACCCCAGATATTACCCCAGCATTTGCGTTTGTCATTTCTGGATATTATTGAAGTACTTATTGTTTTGAAAGTTTTTTTTTAATCAGGGAACATTTAATTTTCTACTATGAAACTCTAATTGTTTCCACATGGAGACACCAGCTCTACACATTCGTATTTTCTAGGAGAAAGCTAGAGGAACTGCGGCAAACAGTCATGATATTTCTGTTTGTATACATGACATTTTATGCACTTGCCTAAGGGAAAGACTTTGCTTTTCTCCAAAACCATTTTTACTGTGATTTTTTCTGTCCATTACATATGAATTGCACACCACTTTGTCCGATAAGACTGGATGAAACCGGAAATATCCGGTTTTGTTTTGGCTAACTCAATCCGAGATATTGCCACAGACCCTGTGTTTGTGTTTTCTGGATATTATCGAAGGACTTTATTGTTTTGAAATTTTTTTTAATCAGGGAACTTGTAATTTTGTACTGGGAAACTCAAATTGGTTCAACATGGAGACACCAGTTCTACGCATTCGTATATTCTAGGAGAAAGCTAGAGGAACTGCGGCAAACAAACATGATATTTCTGTTTGTATAGATGGATTTTATGCACTTGTCTAACGAAAAGACTGTGCTTTTCTCCAAAAACATTTTCACTGCTATTTTCGCAGTCCTTTGCATACGAATTCAGCACCACTTTTTGCAGATATGACTGGATGAAATCGGAAATATCTGATTTTTTTTTGGATAACTCAATCCCAGATATTGAGACAGATTCTGTGTTTGTGTTTTCTGGATATTATCGAAGGACATTATTGTATTGAAAGTATTTTTTTAATCAGGGAACATTTAATTTTGTACTGGGTAACTCTAATTGGTTTCACCTGCAGACACCAGCTATACACATTTGTATTTTCTGGTGAGAAATCTAAAGGAACTGCGGGAAATAATCATGATATTTCTGTTTGTATAGATGGCATTTTATGCACTTGCCTAACGAAAAGACTTTGCTTTTCTCCTAAACTACTTTCACTGTAATTTTCTCAGTCAATTGCATACGAATTCCACAGCAATTTGTCCGGATATGACTGGATGATACCGGAAATATCCGGTTTTGTTTTGACTAACTCAATCCCAGATATTGTGACAGCCTCTGTGTTTGTGTTTTCTGGATATTATCCAAGTATTTGATTGTTCTGAATGTTTTTTGTCAGGGAACATTTAATTTTGTACTGGGAAACTCTAATTGGTTTCACATGGAGACACGAGCTATACACATTTGTATTCTTGGGGAGAAATCTAAATGAACTGCGGCGAAGACACATATTATTTCAGTTTGTATACGTGATGTTTTATGCACTTGCCTAAGGAAAAGACTTTGCTTTTCTCCAAAACCACTTTCACTGTAATTTTCTCAGTCCATTGCATACGAATGCCACACCACTTTTTCCGGATATGACTGGATGAAACCGGAAATATGCGGTTGTGTTTTGGCTAACTGAATACCAGATATTGGCACAGGCCCTGTGTTTGTGTTTTCTGGATATTATCGAAGGACTTTATTGTTTTGAAAGTTTTTTTTTTTTTTTTAATCAGGGAACACTTGATTTTGTACTGGGAAAATCTAATTCGTCCCACATGGAGACACCAGCTCTACACATTTGTATTTCCTTGGGAGAAAGCTAGAGGAACTGTGGCAAACAAACATGATATTTCTGTTTGTATACATGACATTTTATAAACTTGCCTAACGAAAAGAATTTGCTTTTCTCCAAAACCATTTTTACTGTGATTTTCTCGGTCCTTTGCATATGAATTCCACACGACTTTTTTTCCGGATATGACTGGATGAAACCGGAAATATGCGGTTGTGTTTTGCCTAACTGAATCCCAGAATTTGTGACAGCATCTGTGTTTGTGTTTTCTGGATATTATGAAAGGACTTTATTGTTTTGAAATTTTTTATCAGGGAACATTTAATTTTGTACTAGGAAACTTTATTTGTTTCCACATGGAGACACCAGCTCCACACATTCGTATATGCTAAAAACTAAAACAAGAGGAACTGCAGTAGACAACATGATATTTCTGTTTGTATAGATGGGATTTATGCACTTGCCTAACGAAAAGACTTTGCTTTACTCAAAAACCATTTTCACTGTAATTTTCTCAGTCCATTACATATGAATTAAACACAACTTTGTCCGGATATGACTGGATGAAACCGTAAACATCCGGTTGTGTTTTGGCTAAACGAATTCCAGATATTGCCACATCCTGTGTTTGAGATGTCTGCATATTATCAATGGACTTTATTGTTTTGAAATTTTTTTTGTTTACTTAGGGAGCATTTAATTTTGTACAGGGAAACTCTGATTCGTTGACATGGAGACACCAGCTCTACACATACGTATTTTCTAGGAGAAAACTGGAGGAACTGTGGCAAACAAACATGATATTTCTGTTTGTATACATGATATTTTATGAACTTGCCTAACGAAAAGACTTTGCTTATCTCCAAAACCATTTTTACTGTGATTTTGTCTCTCCAGTGCATACGAATTCCCCACCACTTTGTCCGGATATGAGTGGATGAAACCGGAAATATACGGTTGTGTTTTGTCTAACTGAATCCCAGATATTGCCGCAGCCACTGTGTTTGTGTTTTCTGGATATTATCGAAGGACTTTATTGTTTTGTAAGATTTTTTTATCAGTGAACATTTAATTTTGTACTGGGAAACACTCATGGGTTCACATGGAGACACCAGCTCTACACATTTGTATTTTCTAGGAGAAAACAAGAGGAACTGCGGCAAACAAACATGATATTTCTGTTTGTATACATGACATTTTATGCACTTGCCTATGAAAATACTTTGCTTTTCTACAAAACAATTTTCACTGTAATTTCCTCAGTGCATTACATACGAAATAGACACCATTTTGTCCGGATATCCCTGGATGAAACCGGAAATATTCGATTGTGTTTTGGCTAACTGAATACAATATATTGCGGCAGCCCCTGTGTTTTTGTTTTTTGGATATTATCGAAGGACTTTATTGTTTTGAAAGTTTTTTTTTATCAGGGAACATTTAATTTTGTACTGGGGAACTCTAATTGGTTCCACATGGTGACACCAGCTCTACACATTCATATTTTCTAGGGAGAAATCAAGAGGAACTGAGGCAATCAAACATAATATTTCTGTTTGTATAGATGGCATTTTATGCACTTGCCTAACGAAAAGAATTTGGTTTTCTCCAAAACCATTTTCACTGCAATTTTCTCCATCCATTGCATATGAATTCCACACCTCTTGTACCGGATATGACTGTTTTAAACTGGAAATATCCGGTTTTTTTGCTAACTCAATCCCAGATATTGCGACAGCCCCTGTGTTCGTGTTTTCTGGATATTATCAATGGACAATATTGTTTTGAAACTTTTTTTATTATAAGGGAACATTTAAATTTGTACTGGGAAACACTCACTGGTTCCACATGGAGACACCAGCTCTACACATTCGTATTTTCCAGCGAGAAAGCTAGAGGAACTGTGGGAAACAAAGATGATATTTCTGTTTGTATACATGACATTTTATGCACTTGCCTAACGAAAAGACTTTGCTTTTCTCCAAAAACATTTTCACTGCAAGTTTCTCAGTCCATTGCATACGAATTCCACAACACTTTTTCCGGATATGACTAGATGAAACCGGAAATATCCGGTTTTGTTTTCGCTAACTCAATCCCAGATATCGCTACAGCCCCTGTGTTTGTGTTTTGTGGATATTATCAATGGATGGAGAAACCAGTTCTACAGATTCGTATATTCTGGGGAGAAATCTAAAGGAACTGTGGCAAACAATCATGATATTTCTGTTTGTATACATGATATTTTATGACCTTGCCTAACGAAAAAAATTTGCTTTTCTCCAAAACCATTTTTACTGTGATTTTCTCGGTCCATTGCATACGAATGCCACACCACTTTGTCCGGATATGACTCGATGAAACCGGAAATATTTGCTTGTGTTTTGTCTAACTCAATCCCAGATATTGAGACAGCCCCTGTGTTTGTGTTTTCTGGATATTATCAGTGGTCATTATTTTTTTGAAAGTTTTTTTTTATCAGGGAACATTTAATTTTGTACTGGGAAACTCTAATAGGTTCCACATATAGACACCATCTCTACACATTCGTATTTTCTAGCGAGAAAGCTAGAGGAACTGCTGCAAAGAAACATGATATTTCTGTTTGTATAGGTGGCATATTATGCACTTGCGTAACGAAAAGACTTTGCTTTTCTCCAAAACCATTTTATTATAATTTTCTCAGTCCATTGCATACGAATTCCACACCACTTTGTCCGGATATGACTGGATGAAACCGGAAATATCCGGGTTTTTTTTTTTTGTCTAACTCAATGCCAGATATTGCCACAGCCCCTGTGTTTGCGTTTTCTGGATATTATCAATGGACATTATTTTTATCAAAGTTTTTTTTTTTTTTAATCAGGGAACATTTAATTTTGTACTCGGAAACACTCAGTGGTTCCACATGGAGAAACCAGCTCTACACATTCCTATTTTCTAGGGAGAAAGCTAGAAAGACTGCAGAAAACAAACATGATATTTCTGTTTGTATAGATGGCATTTTATACACTTGCCTAACGAAAAGACTTTGCTTTTCTCCAAAACCATTTTTACTGTGATTTTCTCGGTCTATTGCATAGAAATTCCACACCACTTTGTGTGGATATGACCAGATGAAACCGTAAATATCCTGTTGTTTTTGGCTAACTCAATCCCAGACATTGCAACAACCACTGTGTTTGTGTTTTCTGGATATTATCGAAGGACTTTATTGTTTTGAATGTTTTTTATCAGGGAACATTTAATTTTGTACTGGGAAACTCTAATAGCTTCCATGTGGAGACACCAGCTCTACACATTCCTATTTTCTAGGGAGAAAGCTAGAGTAACTGCGGCAAACAATCATTTTTCTGTTTGTATAGGTGGCATATTATGCACTTGCCTAACGAAAAGACTTTGCTTTTCTCCAAAACCATTTTACTATAATTTTCTCAGTCCATTGCATACGAATTCCACACCACTTTGTCCGGATATGACTGGATGAAACCGGAAATATCCGGTTTTTTTTTTTGGCTAACTCAATCCCAGATATTGCGACAGCCTCTGTGTTTGTTTTTCCTGGATATTACGGAAGGACATTTGTTTTGAAAGTTGTTGTTGTTTTTTTTTAATAAAGGAACATTTAACTTTGTTCTGGAAAACTCTAATTGGTTCCACATGGAGACACCAGCTCTACACATAAGTATTTTCTGGGGAGATATCTAAAAGAACTGCGACAAACAATCATGATATTTCTGTTTGTATAGATGGCATTTTATGCACTTGCCCAAGGAAAAAACTTTGCTTTTCTCCAAAACCATTTTTGCTGTGATTTTCTCGGTCCATTGCATATGAATTCCACACCACTTTTTCCGGATATGACTGGTTGAAACCGGAAATATCCCGTTGTGTTTTGGCTAACTGAATCACAGATATTGCCACAGATACTCTGTTTGTGTTTTCTGGATATCATCAGTGGAGTTTATTGATTTGAAAGATTTTTTTTTTATCAGGGAACATTTAGTTTTGTATTGGGAAACTCTAATTGGTTCCACATGGAGACACCAGCTCTACACATTCATATTTTCTTGAGAGAAAGCTATAGGAACTTCAGCAAACAAACAGGATATTTCCATTTGTATAGATGATATTTTATGCACTTGCCTAATGCAAAGACTTTGCTTTTCTCCAAAACCGTTTTTACTGTGATTTTCTCGGTCCACTGCATACGAATTCCACACCACTTAGTCCGGATATGACTGTATGAAACAGGAAATATGCGGTTGTATTTTGGCTATCTCAATCTCAGATATTGCAACAGCCTCTATGTTTGTGTTTTTTGGATATTATCGATTGTCTTCATTGTTTTGAAATGCTTTTTATTAGGAAACATTTAATTATGTACTGGGAAACACTCACTGATTCCACATGGAGACACCAGCTCTACACATTCGTATTTTCTAGGAGAAAGCTAGAGGAACTGCGGAAAACAAACATGATATTTCTGTTTGTATAGATGGCATTTTATGCACTCGCCTAACGAAAAGACTTTGCTTTTCTCAAAAACAATTTCACTGTAATATTATCAGTCCATTGCATTTGAATTTCACACCACTTTGTCCGGATATGACTGGATGAAACCGGAAATATCTGGTTTTGTTTTGGCTAACCGAATCCCAGATATTGAGAGAGCTTCTGGTGAGTTTTCTGGATATTATCGATGGACTTTATTGTTTTGAAAGTTTTTTTTTATCAGGGAACATTTAATTTTGTACCAGGAAACAATCACTGGTTCCCCATGGAGAACAAACTCTACACATTCATATTTTCTAGAAGAAGCTAGAGGATCTGTGGCAACCAAAATTATATTTTTGTGTGTATACATGACATTTTATGCACTTAACTAACGAAAAGACTTTGTTTTTCTCAAAACCATTTTCACTGTAATTTTCTCTGTCTATTACATATGAATTAAACACCACTTTGTCTAGATATGACAGGATGAAAACGGAAATATTTGGTTGTTTTTGGCTAAGTGAACCCCAGATATTGCGACAGCCCCTGTGTTTGTTTTTACTGGATATTATCGAAGGAATTTATAGCTTTGAAATTTTTTTTTATCAGGGAACGTTTAATTTTGTCTGGGAAAATCTAATTGGTTCCACCTGGAGACACCAGCTCTACAAATTCGTATTTTCTAGGGAGAAAGCTAGAGGAACTGTGGCAAACAACATGATATTTCTGTTTTATACACGACATTTTATGCACTTGCCTAACGAAAATCTTTGTTTTAACCAAAACCATATTTACTGTTATTTTCTCGTTCCATTGCATACGAATTTCAGACCACTTTGTCTGGATATGACTGGATGAAACCAGAAATATCCGTTGTTTTTTTTTTTTTTTGGCTAACTCAATCCCAGATATTGCCACAGATATGTGTTTGTTTTTTCTGGATATTATCAATAGACTTTATTGTTTTGAAAGTTTTTTTTTATCAGTGAACAATTAATTTTGTTCAGGGAAACTCTAATTGGCTCCACATGGAGACACAGGCTCTAAAACTTCTTATTTTCTAGGAAGAATTCTAGAGGAACTGCGGGAAACAAACATGATATTTCTGTTTGTATACATGACACTTTATGCACTTACCTAACGAAAAGACTTTGCTTTTCTCCAAAACCATTTTTACTGTAATTTTGTCTGTCCATTGCATAGGAATTCCATTCCACTTTATACAGATACGACTGGATGAAACCGTAAATATGTGCTTGTGTTTTTGCTAACTGAATCCCAGGTATTGCGAAAGCCTATGTGTTTGTGTTTTCTGGATATGATCAAAGGACTGTATTGTTTTAAATGTTTTTTATCAGTGAACATTTAATTTTGTACTGGGAAACACTCACTGGTTCCACATGGAGACACCAGCTCTACAAATTCGTATTTTCTAGGAGAAATCTAGAGGAACCGCGGAAAACAAACATGATATTTCTGTTTGTATAGATGGCATTTTATGCACTTCCCTATTGAAGAGACTTTGCTTTTCTCCAAAGTCATTTTCACTGTAATTTTCTCAGTCCATTACATACGAATTCCACACCACTTTGTCTGGATATGAGTGCATGAAACCAGAAATATGCGGTTGTGTTTTGGCTAACTCAATCCCAGATATTGCCACAGATCCTTTCTTTGTGTTTTCTGGATATTATCGAAGGACTTTATTGTTTTGAAAGTATTTTTTTATCAGCGAACATTTAATTTTGTACTGGGAAACACTCACTGGTTCTCCATGGAGACACCAGCTCTACACATTCGTATTTTCTAGCGAGAAAGCTAGAAGAGCTGCGGGAAACAAACATGATATTTCTGTTTGTATAGATGGCATTTTATGCACTTGCCTACGGAAAGACTTTGCTTTTCTCCAAAACCATTTTTACTCTGATTTTGTATGTCCATTGCATACGAATTCCACACCACTTTGTCCGGATACGACTGGATGAAGCCCGAAATATCCGGTTTTGTTTTGGCTAACTCAATCCCAGATATTGAAACAGATACTCTGTTTGTGTTTTCTTGCTATTATCAATGGACTATATTGTTTTGAAAGTTTTTTTTTTATCATGGAACATTTAATTTTGGACTGGAAACTCTAATTTGTTCCACATGGAGACACCAGCTCTACACATGCATATTTTCTAGGAGAAAGCTAGAGGAACTGTGGCAAACAAACATGATATTTCTGTTTGTATACATGACATTTTGTGTACTTGCCTAAAGAAAAGACTTTGCTTTTCTCCAAAACCATTTTACTGTGATTTTGTCTGTCCATTGTGTACGAATTCCCCAACACTTTGTCCCGATATGAGTGGATGAAACTGGAAATATCCAGTTCTGTTTTAGCTAACTGAAACCCGATATTGCCGCAGACCCTGTGTTTGGTTTTCTGGATATTATAAATGGACTTTATTGTTTTGAAAGTTTTTTTTTTTTATCAGGGAATATTTGATTTTGGACTGGGAAACTCTAATTTGTTCCACATGGAGACACCAGCTCTACACATGCATATTTTCTTGCGAGAAAGCTAGAGGAACTGTGGCAAACAAACATGATATTTCTGTTTGTATACATGACATTTTGTGTACTTGCCTAACGAAAAGACTTTGCTTTTCTCCAAAACCATTTTTACTGTGATTTTGTCTGTCAATTGCGTACGACTTCCCCAACACTTTGTCCGGATATGAGTGGATGAAACTGGAAATATCCGGTTCTGTTTTGGCTAACTGAATCCCTGATATTGCGACTGCCTTTGTTTTTGTGTTTTCTGGATATTATTGAAGGATTTTATTGTTTTGAAAGTTTTTTTTATTTATCACTGAACATTTAATTTTCTACTGGGAAAAACTCACTGGTTCCCCATGGAGACACCAGCTCTACACATTCGTGTTTTGTAGCGAGATAGCTATAGAACTGCAGCAAGCAAACATGATATTTGTGTTTGTATTCATTACATTTTATGCACTTGCCTAACGAAAAGACTTTGCTTTTCTCCAAAACCATTTTTACTGTGATTTTTTCTGTCCACTGCATAGGAATTGCGCACCACTATGTACAGATATGACTGGATGTATCCGGAAATATGCGGTTGTGTTATGCCTAACTGAATCCCCGATATTGCCACATATCCTGTGTTTGTGTTTTCTGGATATCAACGATGGACTTTTTTGTTTCAAGTTTTTTTTTTTTTTTTTTAGCAGTGAACATTTAATTTTCTACTGGGAAACACTCACTGGTTCCACATGGAGACACCAGCTCTAAACATTCATATTTTCTATCGAGAAATCTAGAGGAACTGCGCAAACAAACATGATATTTCTGTTTGTATAGATGGCATTTTATGCATTTGCCTAAAGAAAATACTTTACTTTTCTCCAAAACCATTTTTACTGAGATTTTCTCTGTCCATTGCATACGAATTCCACACCACTTTGTCCGGAGATGACTGGATGTAACTGGAAATATGCGGTTGTGTTTTGGCTAACTGAATCCCAGATATTGCCACAGATCCTGTGTTTGTGTTTTCTGGATATTATCTAAGGACTTTATTGTTTTTAAATTTTTTTTATCAGTGAACATTTAATTTTGTGCTAGGAAACACTCACCAGTTCCACATGGACATACCAGCTCTACACATTCATATTTTCTAGGGAGAAAGCTAGAGGAACTGCAGGAAACAAACATGATATTTCTGCTTGTATAGATGACATATTATGCACTTGCCTAACGAAAAGACTTTGCTTTTCTCCAAAACATTTATATTGTGATTTTCTGGGTCCATTGCATAGGAATTCCACACCACTTTGTCCAGATATGAATGGATGAAAACGGAAATATACAGTTGTGTTTTGGTAAACTGATATCCAGATATTGCGACAGCCACTATGTTTGTGTTTTGTGGACATTATCAAAGGATTTTATTGTTTTGAAAGATTTTTTTTTATCAGGGAACATTGAATTTTGTACTGGGAAACTAATTGGTTCTACATGGAGAAACCAGCTCTACACATTCGTATTTTCTAGGGAGAGAGCTAGAGGAACTGCGGCAAACAAGCATGATATTTCTGATTGTGTAGATGGAAGTTTATGCATTTGCCTAACGAAAAGACTTTGCTTTCATCCAAAACCTTTTTTACTGTGATTTTCTCAGTCCATTACATACGAATTCCACACCACTTTGTCCGGATATGACTGGATGAAACCGGAAATATCCGGTTGTGTTTTGGCTAACTGAATCCCAGATATTGCCGCAGCCTCTGTGTTTGTGATTTCTGGATATTATCGATGGACTTTATTGTTTTTAAAGTTTTTTTTTTTAATCAGGGAACATTTAATTTTGTACTGGGAAACTCTCATTCGTATGCATGGAGAAACCAGCTCTACACATTCATATTTTCTATCGAGAAAGCTAGAGGAACGGGGGCAAACAAACATGATATTTCTGTTGGTATACATGGCATTTTATGCAGCTGCCTAACGAAAACACTTTGCTTTTCTCCAAAACCATATTTACTGGGATTTTCTCAGTCCATTTCATACATATTCCACACCACTTTCCGAATATGACTGGATGAAAGGGGAAATACCCGGTTTTGTTTTGGCTAACTCATTCCCAGATATTGCGACAGCCTCTGTGTTTGTTTTTCCTGGATATTACCGAAGGACATTATTGTTTTGAAAGGTTTTTTTTTATCAAGGAATATTTAACTTTGTTCTCGGAAACGCTAATTGCTTCCACATGGAGACACATGCTCTACACATTCATATTTTCTAGGAGAAAGCATAACAAAAGGACTTTGTTTTTCTCCAAAACCATTTTTACAGTGCTTTTCTCGGTCCATTGCATACGGATTCCACGCCCAGTTTGTCCCGATATAACTGGATGAAACCGGAAATATGCGGTTTTGTTTGGCTAACGCAATCCCAGATTACCACAACCCCTATGTTTGTGTTTTCTGGATATTATCAATTGGAATTATTGTTTTGAAAGTTTTCTTTATCAGGGAACATTTAATTATGTACTGGGAAACACTCAGTGGTTCCACATGGAGAAACCAGCTCTACACATTCGTATTTTCTAGGGATAAAGCTAGAGGAACTGCTCCAAACAAACATGATATTTCTGTTTGTATAGATGGCATTTTATGCACTTGCCTAACGAAAAGACTTTGCTTTTCTCCAAAACCATTTTTACTGTGATTTTCTCCGACCATTGCATACGAATTCCACACCAGTTTGTCCAGATATGACTGGATGAAACCGTAAATATCCTGTTTTGTTTTCGCTAACTCAATCCCAGATATTGCCACAGCCCCTTTGTTTGTGTTTTCTGGATATTATCGAAGGAATTTACAGTTTTGAAAGTTTTTTTTTTATCAGGGAACATTTACTTTTGCACTGGGAAACTCTAAATGGTTCCACATAGAGACACCAGCTTATAATTCGTATTTTCTAGGAGAAAACTAGAGGAACTGCGGCAAACAAACATGATATTTCTGTTTGTATAGATGGCATTTTATGCACTTGCGTAATGAAAAGACTTTGCTTTTCTCCAAAACCATTTTTACTGTGATTTTCTCGGTCCATTGCATACAAATTCCACACCACTTTGTCAGGATATGAGTGGATGAAACCAGAAATATGCGGTTGTGTTTTGGCTAACTCAATCCCAGATATTGCCACAGCACCTGTGTTTGTGTTTTCTGGATATTATCTTCTTTTTTTCTTTTTTTTAACTTTTATTTAATTAATATAAATTTCCAGTATACAGCTTATGGATTACAATGGCTTCCCCTTCCCATAATTTCCCTCCCACCCGCAACCCTCTCCTCTCCCGCTCCCTCTCCCTTCCCATTCACATCAAGATTCATTTTCAATTCTATTTATATACATAAGATCAATTTAGTATAAATACTTCAACAGTTTGCACCCACATAGAAACACAAAGTGAAACATACTCTTTGAGTACTAGTTATAGCATTAAATCAAAATGTACAGTACATTAAGGACAGAGATCCCACATCAGGAGCAAGCGCATAGTGGCTCCTGTTGTTGACCCAACAAATTGACACTCTAGTTTATGGCGCCAGTAACCACCCTAGGCTGTCGTCATGAGTTGCCAAGGCTATGGAAGCCTTCCAGGTTTACCAACTCTGATCATATTTAGACAAGGTCATAAAAGAATGGGTGAGGGTAGTAACCAATGATCCTAAGAGTGGCCTTAACCAGGTCTGAACAATTATACAGCATGAAGTGGGGAAGAGGACCATCAGTACACACAGGTTGGGAGTAGAGTCATTGGTGGTAGAGAAGAGGTTATGATTACAAAGGAATGAGGCCCAAGTGTGCTAGACAGGGTCTAGAACAAAGGACAGAGTCATTATTAGAGGAGCTAAGAAAGGTGCTGTCTAAGCTACAAGTAATTTTTCTGATTGAGAGGCAAATAGAACCTGATAGAAGGGGCTTGATAATAATCTGGTGGGCTTTAGGCCTAGTAAGTTAAGAGGCCCAGACTTATATATGCAAGTCAAGGGAGTGCCCATGTCCTATCTCTAATCTTCGGTGGCCTGAACTACAAGTCTATAGTCACAGGCATGTTCTGTAGTAGTTTTTCTAAGGTAGACAATGCCCATGAGAAAAATTATATTCTCACTTTAAAACTTTCTTTCCCTTTGGTCTGAAAGCGAGGTTTTTTTTTTTTTTTCTACTTACTGTATACTTCGCTGATGGCGATGTGAATCTAGCTATGAGATTATTAGTTAAGTTCTTATTTTGGCTATGCTATTACAGAAAAATGTTAGCCATCTCTTTTATAAGGTCTAAAGATTAAATTGTGCGTCCTACAGATTCCTTCATAATAGAATTAGTCCCCTACCTTGAAGAGAATAGAGAAGTGAAAGAACAAGTTGGGCTTAGAATAGAGAAATGAGTGAGCAAGTCCTAGATCGCTTGCTGACAATAGCAATATTACATGAATACTTAGCAAACCGTTTCAACCATTAGATAACAACTTAAGAAAACATTTACCGGATGGTCCAATGCCTTCTATAAATTTTAAGAATCATGTATTTGAAAACACGTCTTAAATATCTAACATCGTGTAGTTTGTTTAACCAGTAAACTTAAGCACAACCATATAAAATGTTTTTAGTTTCTTTCTACCAACACGTGTAAAACATATGATACACAGATTCAGGTCATACAAATTAAAATGTATCTTTGATTGATTTTAGCAGCTTAAATTTATGGACAATCTTATCTAAAAGCCATTTAAAATAAAACTCTTAATAAAATTTCCCCATGTGGACATACAATATGTACGCACATATAACATAGCATAATAGACCAATATCAAAATCCAAAATATCTGGTTGAAATAAGATTCCTTAAAATCATGACATAACATAGACCAAATCTGATCATTGTTACAGGGTGATTATTCAAGTCTTTGAAAATAAGCACATAATTAAATAACCCATAGCTCTTCATCTCCTCCCTCTATTTTTCCACTCTTAGATTTAACAGGGATCACTTTTCAGTTAAAATTTAAACACCTAAGAATAATTGTGTGTTAATTACTGAGTTCAACCACTAGTACTAGAACCACAACAACAACAACAAATACTAAAAAGGATAAAGTATTACATTGTACATCTAAAGTCAGGACAGGAGCTGATCTGTTCATTGTTGCTTATAGTGTCCATTTCACTTAACAGGTTTCCCCTTTGGCGCTCAGTTGTCACTGATCAGGGAAAACAAATGATATTTGTCTCTTTGGGACTGGCTTAATTCACTCAGCATGATGTTTTCCAGATTGCTCCATCTTGTTGCAAATGACTGGGTTTCGTTGTTTCTTACTGCTGTATAGTATTCTATGGAGTACATGTCCCATAATTTCTTTATCCAGTCTACTGTTGATGGGCATTTGGGTTGGTTCCAGGTCTTAGCTATTGTGAATTGAGCTGCAATAAACATTAATGTGCAGATGGCTTTTTTATTTGCCAAATTAATTTCCTTTGGGTAAATTCCAAGGAGTGGGATGGCTGGGTTGTATGGTAGGGTTATGTTAAGGTTTCTGAGGAATCTCCAGACAGACTTCCATAGTGGCTTAACCAGTTTGCATTCCCACCAACAGTGGGTTAGTGTCCCTTTTTCCCCACATCCTCTCCAGCATCTGTTGTTGGTAGATTTCTGGATGTGAGCCATTCTCACCGGGGTGAGATGGAACCTCATTGTGGTTTTGATTTGCATTTCTCTGATTGCTAGTGATCTTGAACATTTTTTCATGTGTCTGTTGGCCATTTGGATTTCCTCTTTTGAAAAATGTCTATTGAGGTCCTTGGCCCATCTCTTAAGTGGGTTGTTTGTTTTGTTGTTGTGGATTTTCTTGATTTCTTTGTAGATTCTGGTTATCAATCCTTTATCTGTAGTATAGTTTGCGAATATTTTTTCCCATTCTGTTGGTTGCCTCTTCACTTTCCTGACTGTTTCTTTTGAAGTACAGAAACTTCTCAATTTGATGTAGTCCCAAATGTTAATGTTGGTTTTGACTGCCTGTGCTGTTGGAGTATTTTCCAGGAAGTCTTTGCCTGTGCCTATATCTTGCAGGGTTTCTCCAATGCTCTCTAATAATTTGATGGTTTCGGGTCATAGATTTAAGTCTTTAATCCATGTTGAGTGAATTTTTGTGTAAGGTGATAGGTATGGTTCTTGCTTCAAGCTTCTGCACGTGGAAATCCAATTTTCCCAGCACCATTTATTGAATAGACTGTCCTTATTCCAGGGTTTAGATTTGGATCTTTGGTCAAATATAAGTTGGCTGTAGATGTTTGGATTGATTTCTGGTGTTTCTATTCTGTTCCATTGGTCTATCCATCTGTTTCTGTACCAGTACCATGCTGTTTTGATAACAACTGCCCTGTAGTATGTCCTGAAATCTGGTATTGTGATGCCTCCGGCTTTGTTTTTGTTGTACAGATTGCTTTGGCCGTTCGAGGAATTCTGTGTCTCCATATGAATTTCAGCATCATTTTTTCCAGATCTGAGAAGAAGGTCTTCGGGATCTTGATGGGTATTGCATTGAATGTATAAATTGCTTTTGGGAGAATAGACTTTTTGATGATATTGATTCTTCCAATCCATGAGCATGGAAGATTTCTCCATTTTTTGGTATCCTCTTCTATTTCTTTCTGTAAGGTTTTGTAGTTTTCATCGTAGAGATCTTTAACGTCTTTGGTTAAGTTTATTCCAAGGTATTTGATTGTTTTTGTAGCTATTGTGAATGGGATTGATTTTAGAAGTTCTTCCTCAGCCGTGGCATTGCCTGTGTATACAAAGGCTGTTGATTTTTGTGCATTGATTTTATATCCTGCTACTTTGCCAAACTCTTTGATGAGTTCCAGCAGTCTCTTAGTAGAGTTCTTTGGGTCCCCTAAATAAAGAATCATATCATCTGCAAAGAGGGATAGTTTGAGTTCGTCCTTCCCGATTTGTATCCCTTTAATTTCTTTTTCTTGCCTAATAGCTCTGGCCAAAACTTCCAGAACTATATTGAATAGCAGTGGTGAGAGAGGGCATCCCTGTCTGGTACCAGATTTCAGTGGAAATGCTTCCAACTTTTCCCCATTCAATAGGATGTTGGCCGTGGGTTTTTCATATATTGCTTTGATTGTATTGAGGAATGTTCCTTCCATACCCAGTTTTCTTAGAGTTTTCATCATGAAAGGGTGTTGTATTTTATCAAATGCTTTCTCTGCGTCTATTGAGAGAATCATATGGTTTTTCTTCTGCAGTCTGTTAATGTAGTGTATTACGTTGATTGTTTTGCGAATGTTGAACCATCCCTGCATACCGGGGATGAATCCCACTTGGTCTGGGTGGATGATCTTTCTGATGTGTTGTTGCATTCTATTGGCCAGAATTTTATTGAGTATTTTTGCATCTATGTTCATCAGGGATATTGGTCTGTAATTCTCTTTCAATGTTGTGTCTCTTTCTGGCTTAGGAATTAAGGTGATGGTGGCTTCATAGAAAGAATTTGGGAGGATTCCCTCTTTTTCGATTGCTCTGAATAGTTTGAGAAGAATTGGAGTTAGTTCTTCTCTAAATGTCTGGTAGAACTCAGCAGTGAATCCATCTGGCCCTGGGCTTTTCTTTGTTGGGAGGGCCTTTATTACTGTTTCAATTTCTGTGTCAGTTATTGGTCTGTTTAGGTTTTCTATGTCTTCCTGGCTCAATTTAGGGAGGTTGTATGTGTCCAAGAATCTGTCCATTTCTGATAGATTTCCCTGTTTGCTGGCATACAAGTCCTTGTAGTAATTTCTGATGATTCTTTTTATTTCTGTGGCGTCTGTTGTTACGTTTCCCATTTCATCTCTGATCCTATTGATTTGGGTCTTTTCTCTTCTTTTTTTAGTTAGTTGGGCCAATGGGGTGTCAATTTTGTTTATTTTTTCAAAAAACCAGCTCCTCGTTTGGCTGATTTTTTGTAATGTTTTTTTTTTTTTTTTGGATTCAATCCTGTTGATTTCTTCTCTGATTTTAATTATTTCTCTTCTCCAACTGGGTTTGGGTTTGGTTTGCTGCAGATTTTCTAGATCCTTGAGATGACTTGAAAGCTCATCTATTTGGTGCCTTTCCAATTTCTTGATGTAGGCACCTATTGATATAAACTTTCCTCTTAATACTGCTTTTGTTGTATCCCATAGGTTTTGGTATGTTGTGCTGTTATCCTCATTTACTTCCAGAAAATTTTTGATTTCTCTTTTAATTTCTTCTATGACCCATTGTTCATTCAGGAGCATGTTGTTCAATCTCCATGTGTTTGCACGTGCTCTAGGGATTCCTGAGTTGCCAATTTCCAATTTCATTCCTTTGTGGTCTGAGAAGCTGCATGGTATGAGTCTAATTTTTTTTAATTTGCTGAGACTTGCTTTATGGCCTAGTATGTGGTCAATCCTAGAGAGGGTTCCATGTACTGCTGATAAGAATGTAAAGTCCTTAGATGTAGGATGAAATGTTCTGCAGATATCTGCTAGATCCATTTGGGCTATAGTGTCATTTAAATCTACTGTCTCCTTGTTGATCTTCTGTCCTGTTGATATGTCTATCTCTGAGAGTGGAGTATTGAAGTCCCCCAGTACTATTGTATTGCGGTCTAAATCTCCCTCTAAGTCCCTTAACAAGTCTTTTAAATAAGCTGGTGCCCTGTAATTAGGTGCATATACATTGATAATCGTTATATCTTCCTGTTGAATGGATCCCTTAATCATTATGTAGTGCCCCTCTTTGTCTCTCCTAACAGTTTTTGTGGTAAAGTTTATGTTGTCTGATATTAAATGGCTACGCCCGCTCTCTTTTCATTTCTGTTGGCATGGTATATCTTTTTCCAGCCTTTCACTCTCAGCCTGTATGGATCATTGTTGGATAGATGGGTTTCTTGTAAGCAGCAAAAGGATGGGTTTTGTTCCTTAACCCAATCAGCCAATCGGTGTCTTTTAACTGGACAGTTCAAGCCATTAACATTCAATGTGACTATTGAGAAGGAGTAACTTTGCCCTGCCATTAGCCAAAGATACTTTCTAATATATGGTTTGAGATTCCTGTGATCTTTTGGTGTGAGGTTTCCTACCTTTACCTTCTTTCATATTGGTGACCGTGTTTCTGTGTTTCTGTATGTAACACATCTTTAAGCATCTTTTGCAGGGCTGGACGAGTGGCGACAAATTCTTTCAATGTCTGTTTGCTGTGAAAGGCCTTTATTTCACCTTCATTCATAAATGAGAGCTTTGCAGGATATAATATTCTGGGCTGGCAGTTTTTCTCTCTTAGCACCTGGGCTATGTCTCGCCATTCTCTCCTAGCTTGTAGGGTTTCTGAAGAGAAGTCTGCTGTGAGTCTAATTGGAGATCCTCTGAGAGTAATCTGGCGTTTCTCTCTTGCACATTTTAGGATCTTTTCTTTGTGTTTCACTGTGGTAAATTTGATTACAACGTGTCGTGGTGAGGATCTCTTTTGATCATGTTTATTAGGGATTCTATGAGCTTCCTGTATTAGGATGTCTCTGTCTTTCTCCAAACCTGGGAAATTTTCTGCTAGTATCTCACTACAAAGGCCTTCTAATCCTTTCTCTCTCTCCATGCCTTCAGGTACTCCTAGAACCCGAATGTTGGGTTTTTTAAGAGTATCCTGTAGATTCAATGACAGTATTTTTTAGATTTCTGATTTCTTCTTCTTTTCTTTGATTTGATTGTTTCCTTTCCTGTTCTCTGTCTTCTAAGTCTGATATTCTCTCTTCTGCTTCGCCCATTCTGTTTTTAAGACTCTCTAATGTGTTTGTCATTTGATGTATTGAATTCTTCATTTCGTTATGATTTCTCGTCACTATCACCATTTCTTGTTCCACTAGTTGTTTCTTTTTCTTTTTTTTTTAAATTTTTTTTAATTTTTTTTTTTGACAGGCAGAGTGGACAGTGAGAGAGAGAGACAGAGAGAAAGGTCTTCCTTGGCCGTTGGTTCACCCTCCAATGGCCGCCGCGGTTGGCGCGCTGCGGCCGGCGCACCGCGCTGATCCGATGGCAGGAGCCAGGTGCTTCTCCTGGTCTCCCATAGGGTGCAGGACCCAAGTACTTGGGCCGTCCTCCACTGCACTCCCTGGCCACAGCAGAGAGCTGGCCTGGAAGAGGGGCATCCGGGACAGGACCGGTGCCCCGACCGGGACTAGAACCCGGTGTGCCGGCGCCGCAAGGCGGAGGATTAGCCTAGTGAGCCGCGGCGCCGGCCCCACTAGTTGTTTCATTTCATTTTGATTCCTCCTTAATATTTCATTTTCACGAGAGAGATTTTCTACCTTGTCCATTAAGGATTTCTGTAGTTCAAGAATTTGTTTTTGAGAACTTCTTAATGTTCTTATCAATTTTTTGAGGTCTGCTTCTTGTATTTCTTCAATCTCCTCATCTTCATAATCTTGAATTGGGGTGTCTTTTTCATTTGGGGGTGTCATAGTGTCTTCGTTGTTCTTGTTACCTCGGTTTTTGTGTTTATTGTTTGGCATGTTGGAGATATTTGGTTTCTTCACTGTGGTGTTTTTTCTTGTTACACTATGGCTCTATATTAAGTGGACTGTCTGCTTTCAGTGGTGCTTTAGAGGCTTGAGATGAGCGTGGACTGAGAGCTGTCTTTTGTTCCTCAGGGATGAGGGTGTGTCAAAGATGACACTCCCAGGTTAGGTGTGGTAAGTCTCTCTCTTTTTTGATTCAAAAGGGAAGTAATTCCGCACAGCTGAACGTAATTGGAGGTAGTTAGCAGGCAAATGATATACCCACAGGAGCCAGAGATCGGAAGCTCTTTCCCACGGACCACACAGGGAATCTCTGCTGCCCTCACTGTGGGCTCCAATGCTCCTGAAATCTCCCACTGGGTTGCCAAGTTAGATGCTAATCTCCTGTTATTTCACCTCTCCCCCCAGAGTCAGGTTTTTGTGCTAGGCTCAGGGCCGGTGCAGACCTGAGGTCCCCCTACTTATGACGTATGTCTAAAAAGGCGCCTGCTCTGTCTTGCTCGCCTTTGAGAGGTGAGCAGAGAGAGAGAAACTTGTGTCCATATAGGTCGCTTTTTTATTTTTTTTCCTCTCTCTTTTCTAGTTAGCCTGGTGAACTTTTCCCCACGAAGTTTCAAGCCTCGTTCCCTCTAGCCTCCTTTTTCTGCTTGCCCGCTGGTGTCTCGGGCTATTGTGCTTTGGCTCACCTTGCGTTCCAGCGCTGGTGCATTGAGTCTGCCACTGGTGTCCCAAACTTGGGCTCCCACGCTCTCCACGCAGGTCCACTGTGAATCACTAGTTCCGGAAGAGTTTCCTGTGCTATTTCATCCCCTATTCTTCCTTGACCCTGCAGTATCTCCACTTATATTAACCTGTCTCTCTCTCCGGACTAATAGTGTGCTCCCTGCCTATTCCGCCATCTTGCCGCCCAATTAAAGTTTTTATTGTTTTCTGGATATTATCAATGGACATTATTGTTTGAATTTTTTTTATCACGGAACATTTAATTTTATACTGGGAAACACTCACTGGTTCCACATGGAGAAACCAGCTCTACACTTTTGTATTTTCTGGGGCGAAATCTCAATTAACTGTGGCAAACAATCATGATATCTCCGTTTGTATAGATGGCATTTTATGCACTTGCCTAACGAATAGACTTTACTTTTCTCGAAAAAATTTTCACTGTAGTTTTCTCAGTCCATTGGATACGAATACCACACCACTTTTTCCTTATATGACTGGATGAAACCGGAAATATACGGGTTTGTTTTGGCTAACTCAATCCCAGATATTGCCACAGCCCTGTGTTTGTGTTTTCTGGATATTATCGAAGCAATTTATTGTTTCGAATGTTTTTTGTCAGGGAATATTTAATTTTGTACTGGGAAACTCTAATTGGTTCCACATGGAGACACCAGCTCTACACATTCGTATTTTCTAAGAGAAAGCTAGACGACCTGAGGCAAAGAAACATGATCTTTCTGTTTGTATCGATGGCATTTTATGCACTTGCCTAACGAAAAGACTTTGCTTTTCCCCAAAACCATTTTTACTGTGATTTTGTCAGTCCATTGCATACGAATTCCAGACCACTTTGTCCAGACAGGACTGGATGAAACCAGAAATATGCGGTTGTGTTTCGGCTAACTCAATCCCAGATATTGCCACAGCCCCTGTGTTTGTGTTTTCTGGATATTATCGAAGTATTTTATTGTGTTGAATGTTTTTTGTCAGGGAACATTTAATTTTGTACTGGGAAATTTAATTGGTTCCACATGGAGACACCAGCTCTACAAATTCGTATTTTCTGGGGAGAAATGTAAAGGAACTGCAGCAAACAAACATGATATTTCTGTTTGTATATATGACATTTTATGCACTTGCCTAACGAATAGAATTTGCTTTTGTCCAAAACCATTTTTACTATGATTTTGTCGGTCCATTGCATAGTAAGTGCACAAAACTTTATCGCGATATGAGTGGATGAAACCAGAAATATGCAGTTGTGTTTTGGCTAACTGAATCCCAGATATTGCCACAGCATCTGTGTTTGTGTTTTCTGGATATTATCGAAGCACTTTATTGTTTTGAATGCTTTTTTATCTGGGAACATTTAATTTTGTACTGGGAAACTCTAATTGGTTCCACATGGAGACACAAGCTCTACACATTCTTATTTTCTAAGAGAAAGCTAGAGGAACTGCGGCAAAAAAACAAGATATTTCTGTTTGTATACATGACATTTTATGCACTTGCCTAACGAAAGGTCTTTGCTTTTCTCCAAAACGAGCTTTACTGGGATTTTCGCGGTCCATTGCATACAATTTCCACACCACTTTGTTCGGATATGACTGGATGAAAGCGGAAATATATGCTTGTGTTTTGGCTAACTGAATCCCATATATTGCCACAGCCTCTGTGTTTGTGTTTTCTTGATATTATCGAAGGACTTTATTTTTTGAAGTTTTTTTTTTCATGTAACTTTTAGTTTTATACTGGGAAACACTCATTGGTTCCACATGGAGACACCAGCTCTACACATTCGTATTTTCTAGGAGAAAGCTAGAGGAACTGTGGAAAACAAACATGATATTTCTGTTTGTATCGATGACATTTTATGCACTTGCCTAACGAAAAGACTTTGCTTTTCTCCAAAACCATTTTCACTGCAATTTTCTCAGTCCATTGCATACGAATTCCACATCTCTTTGTCCGGATATGACTGGATGAAACCTTAAATATCCGGTTTTGCTTTGACTAAATCAATCCCAGATATTTCCACAGCCCCTGTGCTTCTGTTTCCTGGATATTAATGGACTTTTTTGTTTTGAATATTTTTTTTTTTAATCAGGGAACATTCAATTTTGTACTGTTCAACACTCTCTGGTTCCAAATGCTGAAACCAGCTCTACACATTCGTATTTTCTAGCGACAAAGCTAGAGGAACTGCGGCAAACATACATATAAATTTGTTTATATACATGACATTTTATGCACTTGCCTAACAAAAAGACTTTGCTTTTCTCCAAAACCATTTTTACTGTGATTTTCTCGGTCCATTGCATGCGAATTCCACAACACTTTTCCAGTTATGACTGGATGAAACCTGAAATATCCGTTGGTGTTTTGGCTAACTGAAATCCATTTATTGCCACAGCCCCTGTGTTTGTGTTTTCTGGATATTATCGAAGGACTTTTTTGTTTTGAATGTTTTTTTTATCAGGGAACATTTGATTTTGTACTGGGAAACTCTATTTGGTTCCACATGGAGACACCAGCTCTACACATTTGCATTTTCTAGGAGAAAGCTAGAGGAACTGCGACAAACAAACATGATATTTCTGTTTATATACATGACATTTTATACACTTGCCTCACAAAAAGATTTTGATTTTTTCCAAAAGCATTTTTACTGTGATTTTCTCGGTCCATTGCATAGGAATTCCATACCACTTTGTCCGGATATGACTGGATGAAACCAGAAATATCCGGTTTTGTTTTGGCTAACTCAATTCCAGATTGCCACAGCCCCTGTGTTTGTGTTTTCTGGATATTATCAATGGTCATTATTGTTTTGAAAGTTTTTTTTTAATCAGGGAACATTTAATTTTTTTAGCTTATTTTTTATGATTTATTTATTATTTTTTTTTAATTTTATTTTATTTTTAACTTTTATTTAATGAATATAAATTTCCAGTGTGCAGCTTATGGATTACAATGGCTTCCCCCTCCCATAACTTCCCTCCCACCCACAACCCTCCCCTCTCCCACTTCTTCTCCCCTTCCATTCACATCAAGATTCATTTTCAATTCTCTTTATATACAGAAGATAAATTTAATATAAATATTTCAACAGTTTGCACCCACATAGAAACACAAAGTGAAACATACTGTTTGAGTACTAGTTATAGCATTAAATCACAATGTACAGCACACTAAGGACAGAGATCCCACATGAGGAGCAAGTGCACAGTGGCTCTTGTTGTTGACCCAACAAATTGACACTCTAGTTTATGGCGCCAGTAACCACCCTAGGCTGTCGTCATGAGTTGCCAAGGCTATGGAAGCCTTCCAGGTTTGCCGAATCTGATCATATTTAGACAAGGTCATAAAAGACAGGGTGAGGATAGTAATCAAGGATCCTAAGAGTGGCATTTACCAGGTTTGAACAATTATACAGCATGAAGTGGGGAAGAGGACCATCAGTACACACAGGTTGGGAGTAGAGCCATTGGTGGTAGAGAAGAGGTTATGATTACGAAGGAATGAGGCCCAAGTGCACTAGACAGGGCCTAGAACAAAGGACAGAGTCATTATTAGATGTGCTAAGAAAGGTGCTGTCTAAGCTACAATTAATTTTTCTGATTGAGAGGCAAATAGAACCTGATAGAAGGGGCTTGATAATAATCTGGTGGGCTTTAGGCCTTGTAAGCTAAGAGGCCCAGACCTATCTATCTCTTCACATGGGGTATATCCTAAGGGAGGTGTGAACATCCTAGGGGAAGGCACTCTGTTCACTTTCATTTCTTGGCTGTGCTGGGGGGAGAGCTGGCCAGGTAAAGGTAGGTGGCATCTCTAACAAGAAATGTACAGTTCTGCCTGCAATGTTGCTGACCTTACTTGACCATCTCCTCAGCTGCAGTGGTCACTTTGGAAGTTGGGCTGCGTGAAGGGCTTTTCAGCTTAGAGCCAATAAGATCTGTGGCTCTGACCTGGGCATCCTTCGACTCCAGGGCAGGTCCATTTCCAGTGATCCAACTCTTGGCAGAGCTGCCAGGGCTCTTCACAAGCTGACTTCTGCTGAAGCCCAGGCTTACCACATTGAAAGCCACTGCAGTGGACTGGCCTGTTGGGTCTCCTTGAGGGCAGATCACTGTACAGATCAGCCATTAATAGGCCTGCCACCCATTGCTTCTGATGCCGAGCTTTCTTTTCCTCCTCGTTTGTGTTAAAGCAGACCAGAGGATGCAAGTCAAGGGAGTGCCCGTTTCCCATCTCTAATCTTCGGTGGCCTGAACTACAAGTCTATAGTCACAGGCATGTTCTGTAGTAGTTTTTCTAAGGTAGACAATGCCCATGAGGAAAATTATATTCTCACTTTAAAACTTTCTTTCCATTTGGTCTGAAAGGGAGGTTTTTTCTACTTACTGTATACTTCGCTGATGGCGAAGAGAATCTAGCTATGAGATTATTATTTAAGCTCTTATTTTTGCTATGCTATTACAGAAAAATATTAGCCATCTCTTTTATAAGGTCTAATGATTAAATTGTGCATCCTACAGATTCCTTTATAGTAGAATTAGTTTCCTACCTTGAAGAGAATAGAGAAATGAAAGAACAAGTTGGGCTTAGAATAGAGAAATGAGTGAGCAAGTCCTAGATCACTTGCTGACAATAGCAATATTACATGAATACTTAGCAAACCGTTTCAACCATTAGATAACAACTTAAGAAAACATTTACCAGAAGGTCCAATGCCTTCTATAAATTTTAAGAATCATGTATTTGAAAACACCTCTTAAATATCTAACATGGTGTAGTTTGTTTAACCAGTAAACTTAAGCACAACCATGTAAAATGTTTTTAGTTTCTTTCTACCAACACGTTTAAAACATATGATACACAGATTCAGGTCACACAAATTAAAATGTATCTTTGATTGATTTTAGCAGCTTAAATTTATGGACAATCTTATCTATAAGCCATTTAAAATAAAACTCTTAATAAAATTTCCCCATGTGGACATACAATATGTACACACATATAACATAGCATAATAGACCAATATAGCAATTTTAATAATAGCTTTTAAAATCTTTAACTCTTTTTGTAGATTGCCAATGGATTTGAATTGCTTTTTGTTTTTAGTCACCTCAGTTAACCATACTTTCTCTCAGTTGGTACTGGTAATACATTATTGGCTTCATCTGTTTACAGAGCCATCCCAAAGTACTGAATACAATAAAAGTGGCTGGAAAAAGTGCATAGGAACCGATAGGAGGACAGCTAAACACAGAACCAACAACACTTTAGTTTTATGAGCAGCACATCATATATAACTATGGATGACAAAAGACTTTAAGTCGCCATGTTTAAAATTATAAACTCATCAACCAACAAGAGGCACTTGCTTACTTCACAGTATTTTTGAAAGCACCTGTAGGATTTTACAAGTATTTAACCCTTTAGGCCTCTGGGGCTTTCTCATTGAGATAACTATCATGTCTAGTAACACAAGATCATTAGACTTTTTAATTCTCAAACATTTGTATTAATAGCATTTTCCATTATAGAAACTTAAAGTCTGGTACCACATCACAACTTGACAGTCCTTCTAATATAATCTAAATAGACTGATTAGTTGGAGTCTCTATAAGATGAGAGATATAGGTCCTTTGATTTTTTCATTTGGGCCCAAACTGGAAAAACCAAAGTCCTGGTTTACTGGAAATTTTAGAGACCAGATTGTTTGAAACTTTGATTTTTTGAATGCCTGTCAAGAATGCCAAGAAGGCTCAAAATCCAAAATATCTAGTTGAAATAAGATTCCTTAAAATCATGACATAACATAGACCAAATTTGATCATTGTTACAAGGTGATTATTCAAATCTTTGAAAATAAGCACATATTTAAATAACCCATAGCTCTTAATAAAAATGCAGCTGTTTTTGAACAATTATAATTTAACAGACATCAACAGAACATAATAGATTACTTTAACACATTGATTTAACAGAGCATCAGAGTTTAATTCTATGTCAAAGAGAAATTGAGCTTCCTGTGGTCTTTTGGTGTGAGGTTTCCTTCCTTTACCTTCTTTCATATTGGTGACCATGTTTCTGTGTTTCTGTGTGTAACACATCATTAAGCATCTTCTGCAGGGCAGTTTGAGTGGCAACAAATTCTTTCAGTTTCTGTTTGCTATGAAAAGTCTTAATTTCACCTTCATTCACAAATGAGAGCTTTGCAGGATATAGTATTCTGGGCTGGCAGTTTTTCTCTCTTAGTACCTGGGCTATGTCTCGCCATTCCCTTCTACCTTGTAGGGTTTCTGATGAGAAGTCAGCTGTGAGTCTAATTGGAGATCCTCTAAGAGTAATCTTACGTTTCTCTCTTGCACCTTTTATGATCTTTTCTTTATGTTTCACTGTGGTGAGTTTGATTACAACATGTCGTGGTGAGGATCTCTTTTGGTCATGTTTATTAGGGGTTCTATAAGCTTCCTGTACTAAGATGCCTCTGTCCTTCTCTAAACCTGGGAAATTTTCTGCTAGTATGTCACTGAAAATGCCTTCTAATCCTTTCTCCCTCTCCATGCCTTCAGGAACTCCTAGAACCCGAATGTTGGGTTTTTTAAAAGTAACCTGTAGATTCTCGACAATATTTTTTATATTTCTAATTTCTTCTTCTTTTCTTTGGTTTGCCTGTTTCCTTTCCTGTTCTCTGTCTTCTAAGTCTGATATTCTCTCTTCTGCTTCGCCCATTCTGTTTTTAAGGCTCTCTAATGCATTTGTCATTTGATCTATTGAATTTTTCATTTCATTATGATTTCTCATCACTATCCCAGTTTCTTGTTCCACTAGTTGTTTCATTTCATTTTGATTCCTCCTTAATATTTAACTTTCATGAGAGAGATTTTCTATCTTGTCCATTAAAGATTTCTGTAGTTCAAGAATTTGTTTTTGAGAACTTCTTAATGTTCTTATCAATTTTTTGAGATCCGCTTCTTGCATTTCTTCTATCTCATCAGCTTCATAATCTTGAATTGGGGTGTCTTTTTCATTTGGGGGCGTCATAGTGTCTTCCTTGTTCTTGTTACCTCGGTTTTTGTGTTTGTTGTATGGCATGTTGGAGATATTTGGTTTCTTCATTGTGGTGTTTTTTCTTGTTACACTATGGCTCTATATTAAATGGACTGTCTGCTTTCAGTGGAGCCTTAGAGGCTTGAGATGAGTGTGGACTGAGAGCTGTGTTTGATTCCACAGGGTTGAGGGTGTGTCAAAGATGACACTCCCAGGTTAGGTGTGGTAAGTCTCTCTCTTTTTTGATTCAAAAGGGAAGTAATTCCGCACAGCTGAACGTAATTGGAGGTAGTTAGCAGGCAAATGATATACCCACAGGAGCCAGAGATCAGAAGCTCTTTCCCAAGGACCACACAGGGAATCTCTGCTGCCCTCAGTGTAGGCTCCAATTCTCCTGCAGTCTCCCACTGGGTTGCCAAGTTAGATCCTAATCTACTGTTATTTCACCCCTCCCCTCAGAGTCCGGTGTTTCTGCTAGGCTCAGGGCCGGTGCAGACCTGAGGTCGCACTGCTTATGACATATGTCCAAAATGGCGCCTGCTCTGTCTTGCTCGCCTTTGAGAGGTGAGTGGAGAGAGAGAAACTTGTGTCCGTATTGGTCACTTTTTAATTATTTTTCCTCTCTCTTCTAGTTAGCCTGGTGAATTTTTCCCCACGGAGTTTCAAGCCTCGTTCCCTCTAGCCTCCTATTTCCACTTGCCCGCTGGTGTCTTGGGCTATTGAGGTTCGGCTCACCTCGCGTTCCAGCGCTGGTGTGTTGAGTCTGCCGCTGCGGCAAAAAATCATCATATTTCTGTTTATATAGATGGCATTTTATGCACTTGCCTAACGAAAAGACTTTGCTTTTCTCCAAAACCATTTTTACTGTGATTTTGTCTGACCATTGCATACGAATTCCACACCACTTTGTCCAGATATGACTGGATGAAACCGGAAAAATCCCGTTTTGTTTTGGGTAACTGAATCCCAGATATTGCCACAGCCCCTGTGTTTGTGTTTTCTGGATATTATCGAAGGACTTTATTTTTTTTAAAGTTTTTTATCAGGGAACATTTAATTTTGTACTGGGAAACTCTAATTGGTTCCACATGGAGAAACCAGCTCTACACATTTGTATTTTCTGGTTAGAAATCTAAAGGAACTGTGGCAAACAAACATGATATTTCTGTTTGTATTGATGGCATTTTATGCACTTGACTAACGAAAAGACTTTGCTTTTCTCCAAAACGATTATAACTGTGATTTTCTCGGTCCATTTCATACGAATTGCACACCACTTTGTCCGGATATGACTTGATGAAACCGGAAATATCTGGTTTTGTTTTGGCTAACTCAATCCCAGATATTGCCACAGCCCCTGTGTTTGTGTTTTCTGGATATTATTGAAGGACTTTATTATGTTGAAAGCTTTTTTTTTTTTAATCTTGGAACATTTAATTTTGTACTGGGAAACTCTAATTGGTTCCACATGCAGACACCAGCTCTACTCATTCGTATTTTCTCGGGAGAAATCTAGAGGAAATGCGGCAAACCAACATGATATTTCTGTTAGTATACATGATATTTTATGCACTTGCCTAACGAAAAGACTTTGCTTTTCTCCAAAACCACTTTCACTGCAATTTTCACAGTCCATGGCATACGTATTCCACACGACTTAGTCCGGATATGACTGGATGAAACTAGAAATATCCAGTTTTTTTTGGCTAACTCAATCCCAGATATTGCCAGAGCCTCTGTGTTTGTGTTTTCTGGATATTATCAATGGCCATTATTGTTTTGAAAGTTTTTTTAATTAGGGAACATTTAGTTTTGTACTGGGAAACACTCAGTGGTTCCACATGGAGACACCAGCTCTACACATTTGTATTTTCAAGCGAGAAAGCTAGAGGAACTGGTGCAAACAAACATATAAATTTGTTTGTATTGTAAGGCCCTAAAATAATTTTAATAACAGGTAAAAGAAATTTGACGGGTTTAAAATAAAGTTGCTGGAGCTAACTGCATATTATTCTGCTTTTGTATGAAATGGCTAAGCTTGCAGTAATTTTGCAGGAAATGAGATTGCTTTTTATGAGATGGCTGAGTTTGCAATATGTAACCGTTTTTAGGAACCAAAAAGGCTACAGTTAACAGAAAATGTACCCAACCTATATCCTGTAACACCGCGGTGACCCCCTTACTCATGCTTGCTCAAGTAAAAATTGGAAAAATCCCTAAGGCGTACTGCATGTATCTTGTTCCCTTTTGGAAATCCCCTGTACTTTGTTCCTTTTTGCCCTGGAAAGTCCCTATACCTTGTGATCATTCGTAATGATGTGGAAATATGCTAATGTTGCGGTTTTTAGCCTTAAATACTCCGTGTAATCGATGATCAGGTGCCTCTCTTCTCGCACTGCACTGAGGTGTGTTGTGCTCTGAGACGGCCCATTTGCACAAATGCAATAAACTTCCTCTTGTTTTTGCATCGATTGTGGCGTGGAGCTTGTGTATCTGGGGTCAATCGATTCGTGGGACACCAGCTTCGGGGTCCCTCATCTTGGGGGCTCGTCCGGGATTGGAGACCCCAGACCCACGCTCCATCCTCCAATCGGAGGTAAGTTCTCACTGTTCTGTGTACTTCTGTGTACTTCTGTATTGTACGGGCGGCTAGGGCGTCCGGGCGCTAGGCGCCGAAAGAATAGAGCCAGTAGTAGGTAAGGACAGACGTGTCCACGACCCCTGGCTTGGGCCTGGGGGACGCTCCAGTGCCGGTGTCTCGGGGGAGGCTGGCTAGGCAGCTCTCCCACCAGGAAATTTTTTCCTTTGTTCTTTTTCTCCGAGAGAAGGCTGGTGACTAAGCGGCCGCTCCCGTCGGAGGTTTAGGTTTCAGTTTTGTCTCGGTTTGTTGTTGCGCGCAGTGTCTGTGTAATTGTTTTCTTGTTTTCTGTGTTCTTGTATACTTTCCTTATTTGCCTTTCCCTTCAACATGGGACAGGAATTAACTACACCTTTAAGTCTTACTTTAGATCATTGGAGAGAGGTCCGGGAACGGGCCCAAAACTTGTCTATAAGAGTGCAGAAGGAGAACTGGACAAGTTTTTGTACGTCCGAGTGGCCAGCCTTAAAAATCGGGTGGCCACGGGATGGGACTTTTGACTCTCAAATTATCTCACAGGTGAAGAGCCAGGTCTGCAGGGAAGGCAAAGAAGGGCACCTGGGTCAAGTGCCCTACATCTTAGTGTGGGAGGACCTGGCGAAAAATCCCCCATACTGGGTAAAACCCTGCCTCCTTTCCAACAGGGCGGTGGCAGAACTTAATCCTGTTACACTCACCACCGCCCTAAGGAAAAAGCCCGCCCTAAGGAAAAAGCCCAGTTCTGAGTCACCTGCTGCCCCGGGATCGGTGTCGAGCCCTAAACCCACTCCCACTTTACCCACAACACCCTTAGTATCGAAACTCGTAGACCAGGGCAAATACCCCACCTCGACCCTGTACCCATTACAGGAATCAGACACTTACAAACCAGAAAAACCTATAGTTCCTTCAGGTGAACCGGAGGACCTATTGCCACCTTGCACCCCCCGCCTCCCAAGGAGAGCGCCTTATATTCCCCGCTTTCCAGGAAGACCCACGGTGCCCAAAGAGATAGGACCCTAGACCCGTCCCAACTGGCCGTCCTCCTCGTCCGTATAATTGAGATCACAAGCCCCAACTACACTTGCAGGGCTTATTAAAACACTACACTTGCAGGGCTTATACTGCCATTAAAATAACACTACACTTATAAAGGGAGGAGGGAGACTCAGACTCTACTGCCAGGCTCTCCTGAGGGGGCTTAGCTAAAGGGATAGCAGGGGTAAAGAAAACTGACATTGCTTAGTTTAATGAGCTAAAAAGCAAACAAAGTAAAAGAATCAGGATAGGCAGGGACCCCAGGAGACTGACAAGAAGCGTAGAAAAGTGCCAAGAAGAACTGCCTAAGATCCGACTAACACCGAGAACCCAGTGGTGCGCGACTGCCACACGAGACAGAACTGACCGAAATGGCCCGTGCAAGACGGTGAGAGAAAAGACGGCAACAGCGGAGTGGTGAGACTGGGCGACAACGGCCCCTCCTCCGTTGGGGCGCGCGTGGGCGTGTGGACTGACACATGGGTGGGGACAGTGTTGGGGACGCGGGCCCTGCTTAGGTTCCCGTGGATAATACTCCATCTCCCCCTGCGGTGTCTGGGATGGGCCCACACAATATTCCCTAAGCGTCTGGAACTCAACAAAGATAACAGCGGGAGGCGACCGAACAAGGTCAGTGGTCTGGGTTTCTACCTTCAACCCCCCGAGGACTCTGCTCGGCGAGGCGGAACTGATCGCCATGAACTACGCATTCTGTACAGCTAAGGAACGGATGATAATGCATAAGAACAACAGGTACGCTACCTGCGGGGAACTTAAAACGGACAGAAGCTTTTTAAAGACTTGGACTACCAGGGGCACTGGGTCAGACACCGGGCTGGCTGTCGTCTCCTGGGTAAGTCAGATGGTGGCGCGGATATTAAAAGTTGCATAGTATCTACAGGATAGGTCAGAAAGTGATAGTGGCCAGGGTATTAGGGAGACAGTCAAATGAAACGTATAAATAATGGAGACTGGCACTAGAGACTGGGTCAGGTTCTTCTTTTACTTGAGGTTTGCAATATTTCTATATTTCTTGTCAACATGGCTAAGGTTTTGCTTAAATGCTTATTTTTCTAGGATCTATTTACATCCCTGATGCAGGCGCCGGAAGCATGGGGCCTTGAGGGATTGGGAAACCATGACAACAGTCCAGGAAGTTATGGTGCTGTGGCTGTGGAGAAGGGGGCCGCGGAAGCCAGGGGGCAACCCAGGTGGCAGTCAGAGCAGCTGCAATCCCTGCTGAACCAGGCCTTGCGCTTCTGCGGGACCCCCTTGGACACCGCTGTACCCCCTTGCAGCTCCTCCCTCGGGGCGCCCTCCTCGGCTAACTCCCCGCAGGAGGGCAGAGGGGTAGTAAATGAGGACCAGCTGAGGCGGGAGCGCCACGCCATCTCCCAGCGCAGGAGCCGTGCAAAGGCCAAAGAAAGGGCCAAGGAGATGCAACAGAGGTTAATAGAGTTGTCTGTGGAAAATGAAAAACTACGCTTCTACGTAAGACGGCTCACGCAGGAGCGGGACGCCCTGCGCAGCCTCTGGGATGTGATTGACGGTTGGAGCCTCCTGGACCAGACTATTGACATTATAGAACAAATATTAACAATCCTGTACCGCCTTTTGGACCAACATGCCCAACTTTAAGGATTTGTGTTGCATCCCGCATGGGGGGTATGCTACAAGCCCTAAACAACTGCTGATGACAGCTTTGTTTGGAGCTTGTGGCATGCCTTTTATGTGTGGACTAACATCATATTATGTGAAGGCTCCTGCCCTGCGGCGGATTTATTAAAATCTAGTATTGATTCCTTTACAACTTCCCCTACCCTGCAGATTTGTTTCCGTGCTTTACAGCTGATCTACATAGGAAAGCAGTTGCCTGCCACATATCAGCCCAAAGACTCCGTGCTGCCACACTTGTTCCAGGTTGGAGACACCGTCTACGCCGGGACGTTTGGACTGCTGACCACACCAACGGCAACGAGTCAAGGGGGGGCGAGTAGCCTTGCCGACAAGCTCACACCGGAATGGAGATTACAACGCACCCAATAACCCCTCCAGATAAGACTTATTTACGCCTCATTACTTTTTTCTATCTCATTCTGTACCCCCTAATTGTTAAGACTAGCGTGAGTCCCCATCAAATTTACAATTTCACTTGGCTACTTTATAACCAAGCTGGGGACGTGGTAAACTCCACCTCCAAAGTACAAGCTACCATCCCTTGGGATCCTATCCAGGTGGATCTCTGTGCGTTGGCATTGGGGGCTGGGCCCGAATGGGGAACCCCTGATCTCTTTTATCCGCAACCGTCTGCCCCTAAACAACATACTTCGGGTACAGGCCCCGGGTGCGGGAGTGACACCCAGAGGGCTGTGCTAACCCTACAAGACGGGATATATGTTTGCCCTGGAAGTCACCGGCCCAGGGAAACTCATTATCGCTGTGGATGGGTACCTCACTATTGCGGCTCATGGGGATGTGAAACCACCGGGGATGTCCACTGGAAGCCTTCTTCTAAGTGGGATTACATATTAGTTAAAAGAACTAACCCCCCTCGGCGGACATATGGGTCTCCCGACCAATGGCCGTTGCATAGTCAGTGTGGCTCAACTTCACAACGAAAAGGATGGTGCAACCCACTTGAAATTTCCTTTACTCAAGCAGGACAACAGGCTCCGTGGAGTACCATGGGCCGAGGGTTCGAGTGGAGCCTTTGCCTCTATCAAGACGGTCGGGATTCCTGTCTTAATTTTAGACTCAAACTCCAAATAACTTCCCCATCCAAAATGGCAGTCGGGCCAAATAAAATATTAACCAAACAAAAGAGCCCACCCGCTCTACCTTTTCAAAAGGAAAAATTCCATAAGCAAGTGCTTGTTAAGAATCGGCCCACCCAAACGCCTGCTAGCAATCGGTCCAGCCTGACTCCCCAGACACCCGTTTTTTTAAATAAGTCTGTAACAACCACGCCTCCTTTGCCCGGTTCTGTGTCCACCCCTTTGCCCGGAGCAGAGAGTAGGCTCCTCAGCCTAATACATGGGGCTTACCAAGCACTAAATAATTCTAACCCCAACAGAACTCAGGATTGTTGGATGTGCCTTGCCTCACCTCCCCCTTATTATGAGGGAGTGGCTGTTGTTGGAAATTGGACAAACCACACTAATGTCCCTCCCCAGTGTTCCAATCTGCCATCCCATCGGCTGACTCTTACAGAAGTAACAGGACAAGGGCTCTGTGTAGGTTCTGTTCCCCCCCCCGATACCAGGGCCTCTGTAACAAAACCATGACCCTCAAACCAGGCGCCTATTATTTAACAGGGCCAGATGGGTTATATTGGGCATGTAATACTGGCCTGACTCCCTGCTTAGCAGGACAAGCTCATAATCAAACTCATGAATGGTGTGTCATGGTTGAAGTGTGGCCTCGGGTCACATTACATAACTCTGAAGAAGTCTATCAACACTATGAGGGAAATCTCCGGTTCCGTAGGGAACCCGTATCCATAACACTAGCCCTTATATTGGGAGGACTCACCGTTGGGGGTATTGGGGCTGGCATAGGTACCGGAGCTGCTGCTTTACATCAGACAAACCAATTTCATTTACTACAGCAAGCTATGCATTCAGATTTACGAGCCTTAGAAGAATCTGTTAGCGCCTTAGAAAAATCCTTGACTTCACTTTCTGAAGTAGTATTACAAAATAGAAGGGGGCTAGATTTGGTATTTCTAAAGGAAGGGGGACTGTGTGCAGCCTTAAAGGAAGAATGTTGTTTCTATGTGGATCACACTGGAGTGGTCCGAGATAATATGGCAAAATTAAGGGAAAGACTAAAACAGCGGGAAAGCTATTTTAAGACAGGACAGTCGTGGTTCCAGGGCTGGTTTAATTCATCCCCTTGGCTCACTACTTTAATCTCTTCCGTCACAGGGCCCCTAGTTGTGTTACTCCTAATTATAACCATTGGACCCTGCATAATAAATAGGCTTCTACAGTTTATTAACGACAAAATGACCGTTACTCATGCTTTAATCCTAACCCTACAACACCAGAGTTTAAAACTAGAAGACATAGAAGACTCACTTTAAATGCAGCTATTCTTTAATTTTAAGATTAAAATTAGTACAGAAAGGAGATGAGGGAATGTAAGGCCCTAAAATAATTTTAATAACAGGTAAAAGAAATTTGACGGGTTTAAAATAAAGTTGCTGGAGCTAACTGCATATTATTCTGCTTTTGTATGAAATGGCTAAGCTTGCAGTAATTTTGCAGGAAATGAGATTGCTTTTTATGAGATGGCTGAGTTTGCAATATGTAACCGTTTTTAGGAACCAAAAAGGCTACAGTTAACAGAAAATGTACCCAACCTATATACTGTAACACCGCGGTGACCCCCTTACTCATGCTTGCTCAAGTAAAAATTGGAAAAATCCCTAAGGCGTACTGCATGTATCTTGTTCCCTTTTGGAAATCCCCTGTACTTTGTTCCTTTTTGCCCTGGAAAGTCCCTATACCTTGTGATCATTCGTAATGATGTGGAAATATGCTAATGTTGCGGTTTTTAGCCTTAAATACTCCGTGTAATCGATGATCAGGTGCCTCTCTTCTCGCACTGCACTGAGGTGTGTTGTGCTCTGAGACGGCCCATTTGCGCAAATGCAATAAACTTCCTCTTGTTTTTGCATCGATTGTGGCGTGGAGCTTGTGTATCTGGGGTCAATCGATTCGTGGGACACCAGCTTCGGGGTCCCTCAGTATACATGACATTTTTTGCACTTGCATGATGAAAAGTCTTTGCTTTTCTCCAAAACCATTTTCATTGCAATTTTCTCCGTCCATTGCATACGAATTCCACACCCCTTTGTCCGGATATGACTAGATGAAACCAGAAATATGCAGTTGTGTTTTCGCTAACTGAATCCCAGATATTCCGACAGCCCTGTGTTTGTGTTTTCTGGATATTATCGAAGCACTTTACTGTTTTGAAATTTTTTTTTATCAGCGAACATTTTATTTTGTACTGGGAAACATTAATTGGTTCCACATGGAGACACTAGCTCTACACTTTCGTATTTTCTAGGGATAAAGCTAGAAGAACTGTGGCAAAGAAACATGATATTTCTGTTTGTATAGATGGCATTTTATGCAGTTGCCTAACGAAAGGACTTTGCTTTTCTCCAAAATGATTATAACTGTGATTTTCTCGGTCCATTGCATACGAATTGCACACCACTTTGTCCGGATATGACTGGATGAAACCGGAAATTTCTGGGTTTTTTTTGGCTAACTCAATCCCAGATATTGCCACAGCCCCTGTGTTTGTGTTTTCTGGATATTATCGAAGGACATTATTATGTTGAAAGCTTTTTTTTTTAATCTTGGAACATTTAATTTTGTACTGGGAAACTCTAATTGGTTCCACATGCAGACAACCAGCTCTACTCATTCGTATTTTCTCGGGAGAAATCTAGAGGAAATGCGGCAAACCAACATGATATTTCTGTTAGTATACATGATATTTTATGCACTTGCCTAATGAAAAGACTTTGCTTTTCTCCAAAACCACTTTCACTGCAATTTTCACAGTCCATGGCATACGTATTCCACATGACTTAGTCCGGATATGACTGGATGAAACTAGAAATATCCGGTTTTGTTTGGCTAACTCAATCTCAGATATTGCCAGAGCCTCTGTGTTTGTGTTTTCTGGATATTATCAATGGCCATTATTGTTTTGAAAGTTTTTTTTTAATTAGGGAACATTTAGTTTTGTACTGGGAAACACTCAGTTGCTCCACATGGAGACACCAGCTCTACACATTTGTATTTTCAAGCGAGAAAGCTAGAGGAACTGGTGCAAACAAACATATAAATTTGTTTGTATACATGACATTTTATGCACTTGCATGATGAAAAGACTTTGCTTTTCTCCAAAACCATTTTCATTGCAATTTTCTCCGTCCATTGCATACGAATTCCACACCCCTTTGTCCGGATATGACTAGATGAAACCAGAAATATGCGGTTGTATTTTCGCTAACTGAATCCCAGATATTCCGACAGCCCTCTGTTTGTGTTTTCTGGATATTATCGAAGCACTTTACTGTTTTGAAATTTTTTTTTATCAGCGAACATTTTATTTTGTACTGGGAAACATTAATTGGTTCCACATGGAGACACTAGCTCTACACTTTCGTATTTTCTAGGGATAAAGCTAGAAGAACTGTGGCAAAGAAACATGATATTTCTGTTTGTATAGATGGCATTTTATGCAGTTGCCTAACGAAAGGACTTTGCTTTTCTCCAAAACCATTTTTACTGTGATATTGTCTGTCCATTGCATACGAATTGCACACCACTTTGTCTGGCTACGAATGGATGAAAGTGGAAATATCCGCTTGTGTTTTGGCTAACTCAATCCCAGATATTGCAACAGCCTCTGTGTTTGTGTTTTCTGGATATTATCGAAGGACTTTATTGTTTTGAATGTTTTTTTTCAGGGAACATTTAATTTTGTACTGGGAAACACTGAGTGGTTCCAAATGGAGACACCAGCTCTACACATTCATATTTTCTAGGGGAAAGATAGAGGAAGTGGGGCAAACAAACATGATATTTCTCTTTGTATAGATGACATTTTATGCACTTGCCTAACAAAAAGACGTTGCTTTTCTCCAAAACCATTTTCACTGTGATTTTCTCAGTCCATTGCATACGATTTCCATAACACTTTATCCGGTCATGACTGGATGAAATCAGAAATATGCGGTTGTGTTTTGGCTAACTGAATCCCAGATATTGCGACAGCTTCTGTGTTTCTATTTTCTGGATATTATCGAAGGACTTTATTGTTTTGATTTTTTTTTATCAGCGAACATTTTATTTTGTACTGGGAAACATTAATTGGTTCCACATGGAGACACCATCTCTACACTTTCGTATTTTCTATGGAGAAAGCTAGAGTAACTGTGGCAAAGAAACATGATATTTCTGTTTGAATAGATTGCATTTTATGCACTTTTTTATCAGGGAACATTTAATTTTGTACTGGGATACTCTAACAGGTTCCACATGGAGACACCAGCTCTACACATTCATATTTTCTAGTAGAAAGATAGAGGAAGTGCGGTGAACATGATATTTTTCTTTGTATACATTACATTTTATGCACTTGCCTAACAAAAAATCTTTGCTTTTATCCAAAACCGTTTTTACTGGGATTTTTTCGGTGCATTGCATACGAATTCCACAACACTTTGTCCGGATATGAGTGGATGAAAGGGGAACTATCTGCTTGTGTTTTGGCTAACTGAATCCCATTTATTTCGACAGCCTCTGTGTTTGTGTTTTCTGGATATTATCTAAGGACTTTGTTGTTTTGAATGTTTTATTTAATTTTGTACTGGGAAACTCTAATTGGTTCTACATGGAGAAACCAGCTCTACACCTTCATATATTCTGGGGAGAAATCTTAAGGAACTGCGGCAAACTATCATGATATTTCTGTTTGTATACATGACATTTTATGCACTTGCCTAACGAAAGGCTTTGCTTTTCTCCAAAACCATTTTTACTATGATTTTCTTGGTCCATTGCATACGAATTCCACACCACTTTCTCCGGTTATGACTGGATGAAAGTGGAAATATCCTGTTGTTTTTGGCTAATTCAATCCCAGATATTGTCACAGCCCCTGTGTTTGTGTTTTCTGGATACTATCAATGTACATTATTGTTTTGAAAGTATTTTTGTAATCAGGGAACATTTAATTTTGTACTGGGAAACACTCACTGGTTCCACATGGAGAAACCTGCTCTACAGATTCATATTTTCTAGCGAGAAAGCTAGAGGAACTGCAGCAAACAAACATGATATTTCTGTTTGTATACATGACATTTTATGCACTTGCCTAAAGAAAAGACTTTGCTTTTTTCCAAAACCATTTTTACTGTGATTTTGTCTGTCCATTGCATATGAATTGCACAAAACTTATTGCGGATATGAGTGGATGAAACGGGACATATCCGGTTTGGTTTTGGCTACGTCAATCCCAGATATTGCCGCAGCCTCTGTGTTTGTGTTTTCTGGATATTATCGATGGACTTTACTGTTTTAAAAGTTTTTTTTATCAGGGAACATTTAATTTTCTATTGGGAAACACTGGTTCCACATGGAGACACCAGCTCTGCATTTTCGTGTTTTCTAGGAAAATCGTAGAGGAACTGCAGCAAACAAACATGATATTTCTGTTTGTTTCCATGACATTTTATGCACTTGCCTAACGAAAAGACTTTGCTTTTCTCCAAAACCATTTTCACTGTAACTTTCTCTGTCCATTGCATACGAATTCCACAAAACTTATTGCGGATATGACTGGATGAAACGGGACATATCCGGTTTTGTTTTGGCTAACTCAATCCCAGATATTGTCACAGCCCCTGTATATGTGATTTCTGGATATTATCGAAGGACTTTATTGTTTTGAAATTTTTTTTATCAGATAACATTTAAATTTGTACTGGGAAACACTCACTGGTTCCACATGGAAAAACCAGCTCTACACATTCGTATTGTCTATTAGAAATCTAGAGTAACTGCGGCAAACAAACCTGATATTTCTGTTTGTATACATGACATTTTATGCACTTGCCTAACGAAAAGATTTTGCTATTCTCCAAAACCATTTTAACTGTGATTTTCTCTGTCCATTGCATTTGAATTCCACACCAATTGGTCTGAATATTAGTGGATGAAACCGGAAAAAAACGATTTTGTTTTGGTTAACTCAATCCCTGATATTGCCACAGCCCCTGTATTTGTGTTTTCTGGATATTATAGAAGGACTTTATTGTTTTAATAGATTTTTTTTTATCAGGGAACATTGAATTTTGTGCTGGGAAACTCTAATTTCTTCCACATGGAGACACCAGCTCTACACATTCGTAATTTCTAGGGAGAAAGCTAGAGGAACTGTGGCAAACACACATGAGATTTCTGTTTGTATACATTAAATTTTATGCACTTCCCTAACGAAAGGACTTTGCTTTTCTCCAAAACCATTTTTACTATGATTTTATCTGTGCATTGCATACGAATTCTACACTACTTTTTCCAGATATGACTGGATGAAACCGGAAATATCTGGTTTTGTTTTGGGTAACTGAATCCCAGGTATTGCCGCAACCCATCTGTTTGTGTTTTCTGGATATTATCGAAGTACTTTATTGTTTTCAAAGTATTTTTTTTAATCAGGGGACATTTAATTTTGTACTGGGAAACTCCAACTTGTTCCACATGCAGACACCAGCTCTACACATTTGTATTTTCTAGCGAGAAAGCCAGAGGAACAGCGGCAAACAAACCTAATATTTCTGTTTGTATAGATGGCATTTTATGCACTTGCCAAACGAAAAGATTTTGCTTTTCGCCAAAACCATTTTCACTGCAATTTTCTCAGTCCATTGCATACGAATTCCACACCACTTTGTCCGGATATGACTGGATAAACCGGAAATATACAGTTTTGTTTTGGCTAACTAAATCCCAGATTGCCGCAGCCTCTGTGTTTGAGTTTTCTGGATATTATCAATGGATTTTATTGTTTTGAAAGATTTTTTTTATCAGGGAACATTGAATTTTGTACTGGGAAACTCTAATTTCTTCCACATGGAGACACCAGCTCTACACATTCGTAATTTCTAGCGAGAAATCTAGAGGAACTGTGGCAAACAAACATGATATTTCTGTTTATGTAGATGGCATTTTATGCACTTGCTTAAAAAAAAGGATTTCCTTTTCTACAAAACCATTTTTACTGTGATTTTCTCAATCCATTGCATATGAATTCCACACCACTTGTCCAGATATGACTGGATGTAACCGGAAATATCCTGTTTTGCTTTGGCTAACTCAATCCCAGATATTGCCACAGCCCCTGTTATTGTGTTTTCTGGATTTTATCAATGGACTTTATTGTGTTGAACGTTTTTTTTTTATCAGGGAACATTTAATTTTGTCCTGGGAAACACTCAGTGGTTCCGCGTGGAGAAACTGGCTCTACACATTCGTATTTTCTATGAGAAAGCTAGAGGAACTGCGGCAAACAAACATGATATTTCTGTTTGTATAGATGGCATTTTATGCATTAGACTAAGGAAAAGACTTTGCTGTTCTCCAAAACCATTTTCACTGCAATTTTCGCAGTCAATTGAATAGGAATTCCACACCACTTTGTCCAGGTATGACTGGATGAAACTGGAAATATGCGGTTTTGTTTTGGCTAACTCAATCCCAGATATTGCCACAGACCCTGTGTTTGTATTTTCTGGATATTATCAAAGTATTTTATTGTTTTTAATGTTTTTTTGTCAGGGAATGAAAGAATTAGGCAGGTTAGGTTTGAAATGGAGTTGCTTGAGCTAACTGCATATTGTTCTGCTTCTGTACAAATTGGCTGGGCTTGCAATAATCTTGCAAGAAATGTACCCAACCTATATCCTGTTACAAGTTACCACACACTACATACCCGGCTTGACGACCCCTGCCCCTGCTTGCCTAAGCTAAAGATGAAAACCACAAGGCACGTACAGCATGTAACTTCTTCCTGTACCCTGTAACCATTTAAGTTACCCAATGAAATTGTAACACAGTGGAAATATGCTAATGTTGTGGTTTTAAGCCTTAAATACTCTGTGAAACTGATGATCGGGGCCGCTCTCTCTCTGCACTGCACTAGAGGGTGTTGTTGAGATGGACCATTTGCAAATGAAATAAACTTCCCTCTTGCCCTTTGCATCGATTGGTGTGGAGCTCGTGTATCTGGGGGTCGGTCGATTTGTGGGACACCTGCTCCGGGGGTCCTATATTTTGGGGGCTCGTCCGGGATTCAGACCCCCCCAGATTCACCCTCCATCTCCCAATCGGAGGTAAGTCTTTTCTGTTCCGTGTATTTTTGTGTGTTCCATTGTCTATCTTCCCCGGGCGCCTGGCGTACGGGTGTTTGTGTTATCTTCCCCGGGCGCCTGGCGTACGAGTGTTTGTGTTTGCGGGCGCTAGGCGCCTAACGAGTAGAAGAGCCAGTAGTAGGAAAGGACAGACGTGTCCAGGACCCCTGGCTCGAGCCTCTGGAGGACGCTCCAGTGGCAGTCTGGGAGGAAAAGGAGGTGGATTTTGTCTCCCCCCCTTCTTCGGGAGAGCCTGGCTGCCGGGCAGCCGCTCCCGAGCTGCCTGCCCGTCAGGCGGCTGCTCCCATCAGAAGTTTTGGTTTCAGTTTTGTCTCATTCCATTGTTGCGCGCAGAATGTTTGTGTGTTTTGTAATTGTGTTCTGTGTTATAATCTACTTACCTTTCTTCTCCAATATGGGACAGGGATTGACTACACCTTTGAGCCTCGGCTGGACCAGTTAACCCTTTCCAATCTGGTAAAAGGCTGTCCGTCTTTGCAGCTTATGGTAGCTTTGGTGCATCTTAAAGTTTTTGTGAGCTATTACTGTTGCTAAGTTTTAATTGTCTGAGAAATTGTGGTAACAGAGTGTCCGGACTACCCATTCTATTTTTGTATTATGTGTTAATTTTGTCTACCTCTCAATACAGCCTTAGGGCCAAATGTACGGACAAATTTTTAAAATAAAGGGGCTTGTGTCTAGGTTCAGCTCTGGTGGACGAGTAACTTTGTTGCCAAATGACCTTATCCTGCTCCTTGGGGGCCTGGCCAGTTCCCTGGGAGGAGGAAAGAAAAATGTTTCGGATAAACGGGTGGGCATGCTTCCTGTCTTGGCTCTTTGGCCAAGATCCGGGACGGGACGCACTGCTTGCCTGAAGTCTTGGCAATGAGCCACCCTTGTCCTTGGAGGCTTTGAGAGGGAGCCAGAACCTTAATCCATTAACCCTTTCCAACCTGATGGGTTTTTTTTTTCTTTGCAGTTGATGGAAGCCTAAGCAATGGTTCATATGCTGATGTCTGGTTCTTTTCTGTGCTGCTGTCCCTGACTTATTTGATGAGAGTGTTCCTTCACGTGCCTTGAAGGTTTTGCGTTTTCCTATTGCCATTATGAGTCTTGATTGGGAAAACTGCAACGCAAAGTTGTTTATATTGTTTATCTGTTTTCAGTGTTTGAGTGATTACCCAACTGATCAGAAGTGTACAAATTGTTGGCTGAACCGCTCAACTCTGACAGCTTAAATTCTAAACCGAGTCTTCCAACTTTGGGCTTCCAGTCGGATCCCTGGAACTCTCAAAGGATAGGACTCTAAAATTTGTTAAAGTAACAGCTGCTTGAGTCAATTCAGGTTATGTAAAATGTAATTTTAACTGTTAATTCAGATAACGGTGTGGTATTCATTAATAACTCAGTGTCTTAAGCCATCTAGGCATCAATGCTAAGCAAAATGTGGGAAAATGTATTGTACTTTTCACATCTTAAATTCGATAAGAGAGACTGTTTAAGTTTGTTAGCATGTATTCTCATAGATTGTCCATACATAACAATTCAAGACTATGTAAAAGTAACTACAGGTGTAAAGTTTCAAAAGGTGTAAACAAGTCATAAAAAGTTTTAAAAGGTTTACAACTTTAAAATTATTTATAAAGTTTTCTTTAAGTGCTAATGCCAAAATTACATTGACCTAAAGTTAAAGTCTGATCTTCTGTTACAACAATGAGATTTTAAAAAAATGTGCACTAATGTTAGTAAATATCTGGAAATGGTCTAAGTCGTAAATTTTAAAATCTGTTTTTGCAAAAAAAAAACTGTAACGTCTATTTTAACAGTGTCTGCTGAGTCAGTTGCTCTGCCATTTCTAGAGTGAGGTCCTGTAAGCTCTTTTTGACTCTGTTAAATAGTTCTGAACTATGTGAACTTTTATGTGCAAGGTTTTTTTATTTCTGGTTTATTCGACAGCAAGAGACATAGAATTTATGTTCTACCCAAATAATCTATTATGTACTCTACTGTATCTGTTAAGTTTAGATTGATGAAAAGCATTGTTAAGTATTATGATCAGATCTGGTTTAAAAGTGTAAAAATCACCCTGACTAATAAATGGCTGTCATTTCAGGATGTTAAGAAATTCTATTTTGACCAGGTACTCTAAGTTCTCTTGGCACCCTTAACAGACTTTATGAAAATCAAAGTTCTAAATTGCAGAGATAATAATCAATCAGCTGTTTAAATTAAAAGTGGTGCCAAGATGTAAAATGATGCTAAACTTCAGCTATAAACATGTTTCTTTCTAGCTGCTCCAGTCACTGGCTCAGAAGCCAGATCCTTTAAAGAGGGACTGACGAAGTCTCCGTCCAGCTAACGCTGAACAACCAGGCATTGCTAGTTCAAATGTATTGCTAGTTCAAATGTGGATCAAACGGGAGATCTAGCCAACAGGGAAAAAGTGCTCCAAAAGAGACTTAGAGACGAAGGGAGATGGTTATGCGACAGGTGCTAGAGGACCAGGTTCCAGGGGCCCAAGAAAACTCTAGTGCCCACTGGCTACATGGTAAATAATCTGGAAGCCAAAGGATGGCAGAGATGTCTGCCACAATTTCTCCTCTAAGTCAGGCTACGCAGTAAGCACTGGTTAAACCGCCAGTTAAATCTGAAAGCCCAGGAAGTCAGTCTAGAGACCCGACTCGTTGCCTCACTTATCCTCTTTTCTCTTCCAGAAGGGAAGTTACTACAGTTCTGCAGGACTCTCCACTGTGATGTACGGTTTGATCCCCAGACCTTATGTAAAAAAATGGTTGACCTTCTCTGTAATAATGCCTGGCCAAACAGCATAGCCAAAATAAGAGGTTAAATTATAAAATAATGTGACAGCTAAATCGATTTTTCAGTGTACGCGGTAAATGGGCAAAACTCCCCTTTTAAACCAAATTGAGGGATAAATAAAAAGTTGTACTGATGACCTCAAAGTATGCAAGCAGGTCACCACAGTTAATCTTGCCTAAAAGGTCATAGTTCTCCTCATGGGCACGGTCTTAACTCGCAAAAAAAAAAATACTAAGTATCAAAATTTGCCCATGACCATAGTTTTTTTAGCTCACCCTGATATTAAAGAAATCAGGGTTGGGTTGAGCACCCCCTTGACTTACATAGAGGCTGCCTCCTTGGTCTACTTTATTAGAGACCAGGAGAACGAGGAGCAAGCTAGCAGCAGGAGCGACATGAGGATAGGCAACAGGCCAATCTATGGCTTTCTGCACGGTGATCTGCCGTCAAGGAGACCCAGCAAGGCCACTGCACCCCAAACAGCACCTGTTGCTGATATAAGGAGCCAGGGCATTGGGCAAGCAGCTGTCACAACAGAAACTGCCTTCTGTCAGCTCTGCCAAGAGCATGGCCACTGGACATGGAACTGCCCTGGGTGTTGAAGGACTCCTGGTTCAGAACCGCAGACCCTGTGGCCCCGAGCTAAAAAGCCTTTAGCTCTGCCCAGCCTCTGCCTAGCTTCTGGCTCCAGCCACTGCTATTGAGGGGATGGCCTAGGGTCAGTGAAACGCAAGTTGCCTATTTCTACCAGCCTCCTATTAAAGCTCTCCTCCTAGTCCAGCCAGGTAATGCAAGTCAACAGGGTGCCTCCCTTAAAGGAGATTCGCATCTCTTGCAATTCGCTTCCAGCACCCCCTGGATAGGTCTGGGCTTTACACACCCAGCCAGGCCTTAAAATGTCTATCCAATAGTATTAAGCTTAGAGAAAGCCCTCCCTGCCTGTTCCTAAAAACAGGGCTTTCAGTAATAGCTAACTCAGATAGTCCTACACCTATTTGGACAGGTCCTCACTGAGGACTTAAAAGGGACTATCTCTTGAGGGGGGTGCACAATAATCCATAGTGTAGATGATTAAATGTAAGTGACTTGTAGTCTGTCTCCTTTCCCAGCCTGAGACTCTAGTCTTCTACATTGGCTTAACTTGCTAGCAAAACTAGCTATTAGGTATCTGGAGGAAAACGAAGCATAGCTAGTCCATTAAAGTGTTAACTATTTAACCCTTATCCTCTCCCCTGGGGAGAGAAAACCAGCCCCAGAGAGGATATGGGCCATGCAGCAAATTCCTACTTCTGCAAACTTCAGGCAGTCCCAGCTTTTCTCTATCAGGTTACAGGTTTCTAGATACAGGGAAATAGCACAGTTCCTAAACCAGGCTCTATAAGAACATCAAATATAAAAGTGGAAAAAAAAAGAGTGTTGTTGGTCAGAAGGGCTAAAAAGGATAAAGTTTTTTTTTTTAAATAAAAAAAGGACATGGTTTGTAAGAATCCTGACGGCTAGTTTTCTCTAGGCTAAAGTGGAAATGGTAAAATGTTTAAAGTAAGTTAAAGAGGGTGTGTGCAAGTCACAAAAGGTTATAAGAAAAAAAAAAGTATTAAACATGCTAACTGCTGCTCTAGGGGGTATTTGTGCCATGCTTCAGGAAAAATGTTGTTTCTGGGTCAATTCAACTGGACAGGTACAAACCCAAATTTGTACTTTTCCTGGACCATGCAGCCCAGTGTTTCTAAGGCTACTGTCACATACCATAAGACAGATAGCAAGAGAAAATACCCAAATCTCCCTCGACGCCCACATGCCAGCTTTGAAGAAGTTACAGAAGACGGAACTCCATCCATAATCCCAAAATTTTGGGTATTCCTCTTGAGGGAAATGTTAGGCAGGAAGTCAGTTATGAGCTTATGTGTGTGTGACAGGCCTAAAAAGAAGGCATTTATATGCATCTGCATCTCAAACACCCTGCTCCCCTCCTTTGTTTCAGACCTTCAAAAAAAGTTTTAAAACAACAATAACAGAGACAGGGGTTTCGTGCTCCGACACTCATTCCAGGCTGGGGACACCGTCTACGTTCGCAGGCACCAAACCACAAAACCACGCTGGACCACCTCAACAGTGGTAAAAGTCAACGGATTCGCCGCCTGGGTTCACGTGTTCTACGTAAGGCGAGCCCTACTGGAGGAAAACAAAATTCAGGACGATTGCCCCGCTGACCGGACAGTATGGAAGGCACAACGCACTCAAAATCCACTCAAGATAAGACTCTTAAAGATTGTTTAGTACTTGTAATACTTTTAATTTTTCTTACCCCGATTATGGGCAGCCCACATACCCCAAGGAGGCTCACGTGGCAGGTGATGTCGTGTGGTCCGTTACCCACGTGGCCCCTTCTGGGACATGGTGGCCCTCCTTGCACCCAGATGTCTGTCAATTGGTTGCAGGCCTGGACACCTGGGACATCCCTGACATGTCTCATGAACAGATAGCCCTGTGGGGCAAGGGCGTGCACTTAACCAATGCAGACAACCCCGGGTGCAGGAATCCACAATTCAGATGCTATCTCCGACAATCTCAGTTTCACGTGTGCCCTAAGGATGGCAGGTCTGCGGCAGATAAGTGGCGGTGCGGGGGGGGGGGTGGCAGAATCCTTCTACTGTAAAGCCTGGGGATGTGAGACAACAGGTCATACATATTGGAAACCCTCCTCTAGTTGGGATTGGATCTCTGTAAGGTTTTATGTTTCTAACTACGATCCTGGGTTCCAATTTTCCATCCAACTTGATCAATCACCCATGCCTTGGTCCTGACCCAGCAGTACCGAAGTTTAAAAACGGAGGACATAAAAAAAAAATTTCAGGATACAGCTATTCCTTAAATTTTAAGATTAAAATTTGCCAAAAACAAGAGGAGGGAGTGAAAGAATTAAGCAGGTTAGGTTTGAAATGGAGTTGCTTGAGCTAACTGCATATTGTTCTGCTTCTGTACAAATTGGCTGGGCTTGCAATAATCTTGCAAGAAATGTGATTGCTTTCATAAGCTTGCAATATGTAACCATTTTTAGGAACTATAAAGGCTGAAGTTGACAGAAAATGTACCCAACCAATATCCTGTTACAAGTTACCACACACTACATACCCGGCTTGACGACCCCTGCCCCTGCTTGCCTAAGCTAAAGATGAAAACCACAAGGCACGTACAGCATGTAACTTCTTCCTGTACCCTGTAACCATTTAAGTTACCCAATGAAATTGTAACACAGTGGAAATATGCTAATGTTGTGGTTTTAAGCCTTAAATACTCTGTGAAACTGATGATCGGGGCCGCTCTCTCTCTGCACTGCACTAGAGGGTGTTGTTGAGATGGACCATTTGCAAATGAAATAAACTTCCCTCTTGCCCTTTGCATCGATTGGTGTGGAGCTCGTGTATCTGGGGGTCGGTCGATTTGTGGGACACCTGCTCCAGGGGTCCTACAGGAACATTTAAATTTCTATGGGGAAACTCTAATTGGTTCCACATGGAGACACCAGCTCTACATATTCATGTTTTCTAGGGAGAAAGCTAGAGAAACTGTGGCAAAGAAACATGATATTGCTGTTTGTATAGATGGCATTATATGCACTTGCCTAAGGAAAAGACTTTGCTTTTCTCTAAAACCAAACTCACTGCAATTTTCACAGTCCATTGCATACAAATTCCACACAACTTTTTCCGGATACGACTGGATGAAACCGGAAATATCCGGTTTTTTTTTTTGCTAACTCAATCCCAGATTGCCACAGTTCCTGTGTTTGTGTTTTGTGGATATTATCGAAGGACATTATTGTATTGAAAGATTTCTTATAAGGGAACATTTAATTTTGTGCTGGGAAACACTCAGTGGTTCCACATGGAAACACAAGCTCTACACATTAATATTTTCTAGGGAGAAATCTAGAGGAACTGCGGCAAACAAACATTATATTTCTGTTTGAATAGATTGCATTTTATGCACTTACCTAATGAGAAGACTTTGCATTTCTCCCCAACCCTTTTTACTGTGATTTTCTCGATCCACGGCATACGAATTCCACATCACTTTCTCTGGATATGTCTGGATGAAACCGGAAATGCCGGTTTTGTTTTGGCTAAGCAATCCCAGATACTGCCACTGACCCTGTGTTTGTGTTTTCTGGATATTATCGAAGTATTTTATTGTTTTTAATGTTTTTTGTCAGGGATCAGTTAATTTTGTACTGCGCAACTCTAATTGGTTCCACATGGAGACACCAGCTCTACACATTCATATTTTCTAGGGAGAAATCTAAAGGAACTGCAGCAAACAATCATGATATTTCTGTTTGTATAGATGGCATTTTATGCACTTGCGTAACGAAAAGACTTTGCTTTTCTCGAAAAACATTTTCACTGCAATTTTAACAGTCCATTGCATACGAATTCCACACCACTTTCTCCGGATATCACTGGATGAAACCGGAAATATCCGGTTTTGTTTTGGCTAACTCAATTCCAGATATTGCCACAGCCCCTATGATTGTGTTTTCTGGATATTATCGAAGGACTTTATTGTTTTGAATGCTTTTTTATCAGGGAACATTTAATTTTGTACTGGGAAACACTCAGTGGTTCCACATGGAGACACCAACTCTAAACATTTGTATATTCTAGGGAGAAATCTAGAGGAACTGCGGCAAACAAACATGATATTTCTGTTTGTATACATGACATTTTATGCACTTGCCTAATGAGAATACTTTTCTTTTCTCCAAAACCAGTTTCACTGTAATTTTCTCAGTGCATTGCATAAGAATTTCACACCACTTTGTCTGGATATGACTGGATGAAAACGGAAATATCCCGTTTTGTTTTGGCTAACTCTATCCCATATATTGCCACAGCCCCTGTGTTTGTGTTTTCTGGATAGTATCGAAGGACTTTATTGTTTGGAAGGTTTTTATTTTTTTTTATTAAGGGAACATTTAATTTTGTACTGGAAAAATATAATTGGTTTCACATGGAGACACCAGCTATACACATTTGTATTTTCTGGGGAGAAATCTAAAGGAACTGCGGCAAACAATCATGATATTTCTGTTTGTATAGATGGCATTTTATGCACTTGCCTAACTAAAAGACTTTGCTTATCTCCAAAACCATTTTTACTGTGATTTTGTCTGTCCATTACATATGAATTGCACACAACTTTGTCAGGATATGACTGGAAGAAACCGGAAATATCCGGTTTTGTTTTGGCTAAGTCAATCCCAGATATTGCGACAGCCCCTGTGTTTGTGTTTTCTGGCTATTATCAAAGGACTTTATTGTTTTGAAAAAAATTTTTTTTATCAGGGAACATTTGATTTTGACTGGGTAACTCTAATTGGTTCCACATGGAGACACTAGCTATACACATTCGTATTTTCTGGGGAGAAATCTAAAGGAAATCCAGCAAACAATCATGATATTTCTGTTTGTATACATGAAATTTTATGCACTTGCCTAACAAAAAGACTTTGCATTTCTCCAAAACCACTTTACTGTTATTTTCTCTGTGTGTTGCATATGAATTCCAGATCACTTTTTCCATATATGACTGGATGAAACCGGATATCTCCGGTTTTGTTTTGGCTAACTGAATCCCATATATTGCCACAGCCCCTGTGTTTGTCTTTTCTGTATATTATCGAAGGACTGTATTATTTTGAAAGATTTTTTTTTATTAGGGAACATTTATTTTTGCCCTGGAAAACTCTAATTGGTTCCACATGGAGACACCAGCTCTATATTTTCATATTTTCTGGGGAGAAATCTGAAGGAACTGCGGCAAAATATCATGATATTTCTGTTTGTATAGATGGCATTTTATGCTCTTGCCTAAAAAAAAGACTTTGCTTTTCTCCAAAACATTTTCACTGCAATTTTCGCAGTCCAGTACATACGAATTCCAAACCACTTTTTCCGGATATGACTGGATGAAACTGGAAATATCCGGTTGTGTTTTGGCTAACTCAATCCCAGATATTGACACAGCCCCTGTGTTTGTGGTTTCTGGATATTATCGAAAGACTTTATTGTTTTGAAAGTTTTTTTTTAATCAGGGAACATTTAATTATGTACTGGGATACTCTAATTGGATCCACATTTAGACACCAGCTCTACACAATAGTATATTCTAGCGAGAAATCTAGAGGAACTGGGGCAAACATACATGATATTTCAGTTTGTATAGATGGCATTTTAAGCACTTGGCTATCGAAAGGACTTAGCTTTTCTCAAAACCATTATTACTGTGATTTTTCTATCCATTACATACATATTCCACACCACTTTGTCCGGATATGACTGTGTGAAAGGAGAAATATCCGCTTGTGTTTTGGCTAACTGAATCGCAAATATTGCCACAGCCGTGTGTTTGTGTTTTCTGGATATTATCAAAGGACTTTATTGTTTTGAAAGTTTTTTAAATCAGGGAACATTTAATTTTGTACTGGGAAACTCTAATTGGTTCCACATGGAGCCACAAGCTCTACACATTTGTATTTTCTAGGGAGAATGCTAGAGGAACAGCGGCAAACAAACATGATATTTCTGTTTGTATACATGATATTTTATGCACTTGCCTATCGAAAGGACTTAGCTTTTCTCCAAAACAATTTTTACTGTGATTTTTCTATCCATTACATAGGGATTCCACACCACTTTGTCCGGATATGACTGGATGAAACGGGAAATATCGGGTTTTGTTTTGGCTAACTCACTCCCAGATATTGCCACAGCACCTGTGTTTGTCTTTTCTGGATATTATCGAAGGATTTTATTGTTTTGAATGTTTTTTTTTTAAATCAGGGTACATTTAATTTTGTACGGGAAAACTCTAATTGGTTCCACATGGAGACACCAGCTCAACACATTCGTATTTTCTAGGGAGAAAGCTAGAGCAACTGCGGCAAATAAACATGATATTTCTGTTTGTATACATGGCATTTTATGCACTTGACTAACGAAAAGACTATGCTTTTCCCAGAACCATTTTCACTGCAATTCTCTCAGTCCATTGCATATGAATTCTACAGCAGTTTTTCCGGATATGACTGTATGAAACCAGAAATATCCGTTTTTGTTTTGGCAACTCAACCCCAAATATTTCCACAGCCACTGTGTTTGTATTTTCTGGATATTATCAATGGACATTATTGTTTTGAAAGTTTTTTTATCAGGGAACATTTAATTATGTAGGGGAAACACTCAGTGGTTCCACATGGAGAAACCAGCTCTACACATTCGTATTTTCTACTGAGAAAGCTAGAGGAACTGTGGCAAACAAACATGATATTTCTGTTTATGTAGATGGCATTTTATGTACTTGCCTAACGAAAAGACTTTGCTTTTCTCCAAAACCATTTTTAATGTGATTTCCCCGGTCCATTACATACAAATTCCACACCACTTTTTTGGGATATGACTGGACAAAACTGAAAATATCCGGTTTTGTTTTGGCTAACTCAATCCCAGTTATTGCCACAGCACCTGTGTTTGGGTTTTCTGGATATTATCGATGAACTTTATTTTTTTTTAAAGTTTTTTTTTTTTATCAGGGAACATTTAATTTTGTACTGGGAAATTCTAATTGGTTGCACATGGACACGCCAGCTCTACACATTCATATTTTGTAGGGAGAAAGCTAGAGGAACTGCGGCAAACAAACATATTTCTGTTTCTATACATGACATTTTATGCAGTTGCCTAACGAAAAGACTTTGCTTTTCTCCAAAACCATTTTTACAATTATTTTCTCGGTCCATTGCATATGAATTTCACACCACTTTGTCCAGATATGATTGGATTAAAGGGAAATATCCGGTTTTGTTTTGGCTAACTCAATCCCAGATATTGCCACAGCACCTGTGTTTGTGATTTCTGGATATTATCGAAGGACTTTTTTGTTTTCAATGTTTTTTATCAGGGAACATTTAATTTTGTACTGGGAAACACTCATTGGTTATACATGGAGTCACCAGCTCTACAGATTCGTATTTTCTAGGGAGAAAGCTAGAGGAACTGCGGCAAACAAACATGATATTTCTGTTTATATAGTTGGCATTTTATGCACTTGCCTAACAAAAAGACTTTGCTTTTCTCCAAAAGCATTTTCACTGCAATTTTCTCAATCCATTGCATACAAATTCCAACCACTTTTTCCGGATATGACTGGATGGAACCGGAAATATCTGGATTTGTTTTGGCTAACTCAATCCCAGATATTGCCACAGCCCCTGTGTTTGTGATTTCTGGATATTATCGAAGAACTTTATTGTTTTTAAAGTTTTTATTTTATCAGGGAACATTTAATTTTCTACCTGGAAACTCTAATTGGTTCCACATGGAGACACCAGCTCTACACATTCGTATTTTCTAGGAGAAAGCTAGAGGAACTGCGGCAAACAAACATGATATTTCTGTTTGTATAGATGGAATTTTATGCACTTGCCTATTGAAAGGACTTTGCGTTTCTCCAAAACCATTTTTACTGTGATTTTGTCTCTCCAGTGCATACGAATTCCACACCACTTTCTCCGGTTATGACTGGAGGAAACCAGAAATATCCTGTTGTTTTTTGTGAACTCAATCTCAGATATGGCGACAGCCTCTGTGTTTGTTTTTTCCGGATATTATCGAAGGACTTCCTTGTTTTGAATGTTTTTATCACGGAACATTTAATTTTGTACTGGGAAACACTCAGTGGTTCCACATGAAACCAGCTCTATACATTTGTATTTTCTAGCGAGAAAGCTAGAGGAACTGCGGCAAACAAACATGATATTTCTGCTTGTATAGATGACATATTATGCACTTGCCTAACGAAAAGACTTTGCTTTTCTCCAAAACACTTTTATTGTGATTTTCTGGGTCCATTGCCTACGAATTCCACACCACTTTGTCCGGATATGGCTGAACAAAACCGGAAATATACAGTTTTGTTTTGGCAAACCTATATACAGCTATTGAGACAGCCACTGTGTTTGTGATTCTGGATATTATCAAAGGATATTATTGTTTTGAAAGATTTTTTTTATCAGGGAACATTTAGTTTTGTACTGGTAAACTAATTGGTTCCACATGGAGACACCACCTCTAGACATTTGTATTTTTTAGGAGAAAGGTAGAGGAACTGCGGCAAACGAACATGATATTTTTGTTTGTGTAGATGGCACTTTATGCATTTGCCTAATGAAAACACTTTGCTTTTCTCCTAAACCGTTTATTCTGTGATTTTCTCAGTGCATTACATATGAATTCTACACCACTTTGTCCGGATATGACTGGATGAAACCGGAAATATCCAGTTTTTTTTTGGCTAACTCAATCCCAGAGATTGACGCAGCCTCTTTGTTTGTGTTTTCTGAATATTATCCATGGACTTTATTGTTTTTCAAGTTTTTTTTTAATCAGAGAACATTTAATTTTGTACTGGGAAACTCTCATTCATTGACATGGAGACACCAGCTCTACACATTCGTATTTTCTAGGAGAAAACTAGAGGAACTGCGGCAAACAAATATGATAATTCTGTTTGTACACATGACATTTTATGCACTTGCCTAACGAAAAGACTTTGCTTTTCTCCAAAACCATTTTTACTGTGATTTTGTCTGTCTATTGCATACGCATTCGACACCACCTCGTCCTGATATGAGTGAATGAAACCGGAAATATGAGGTTGTGTTTTCGCTAACTGAATCCCAGATTTTGCAGCACCCTCTGTGTTTGTCTTTTCTGGATATTATCGAAGGACTTTATTGTTTTGAAAGTTTTTTATCAGGGAACATTTAATTTTGTACTGGGAACTCTAATTGGTTCCTCATGGAGACACTAGCTCTAAACATTTGTATTTTTAGGGAGAAAGCTACAGGAACTGCGGCAAACAAACATGTTATTTCTGTTTGTATAAATGACATTTTATGCACTTGCCTAACGAAAAGACTTTGCTTTTCTCCAAAGCAATTTTTACTGTGATTTTGTCTCTCCAGTGCATACGAATTCCCCAACAATTTGTCCGGATATGACTGGATGAAACCGGAAATATGCGGTTTTGTTTTGGCTAACTCAATCCCAGATATTGTGACAGCCCCTGTGTTTGTGTTTTCTGGATATTTCGAAGGACTTTATTGTTTTGAAAGTTTTTTTTTATCAGGGAACATTTAATTTTGTACTGGGAAACACTCACTGGTTCCACATGGAGACACCCGCTCTACACATTCGCATTTTCTAGAGAGAAATCTAGAGGAACTGAGGCAAACAAACAGGATATTTCTGTTTGTATACTTGACATTTTAAGCATTTGCCTAACGAAAATACTATGCTTTTCTCCAAAACCATTTTTACTGTGATTTCCTCAGTCCATTACATACGAATCCACACCACTTTGTCTGGATATGACTGGTTGAATCCGGAAATATCCGGTTCTGTTTTGGCTAACTCAATCCCAGGTATTGCGACAGACTCTGTGTTTGTGTTTTCTAGATATTATCGATGGACTTTATTGTTTTGAAAGTTTTTTTATCAGGGAATACTTAATTTTGTACTGGGAAACTCTAATTGGTTCCTCATGGAGACACTAGCTCTAAACATTCGTATTTTCTAGGAGAAAGATAGAGGAACTGCGGCAAACAAACAGGATATTTCTGTTTGCATAAATGACATTTTATGCACTTGCCCAACAAAATTACTTTACTTTTCTCCAAAACAATTTTCACTGTAATTTTTTCAGTCCATTACATACGAATTAGACACCACTTTGTCCGGATATGACTGGATGAAACCGGAAATATCCGGTTTTCTTTTGGCTAACTCAATCCTAGATATTGCCACAGCCCCTGTGTTTGTGTTTTCTGAATATTATCAATGGACATTATTGTTTTGAAAGTTTTTTTTAACTGGTAACATTTAGTTAGTACTGGGAAACTCTAATTAGTTCCACATGGAGAAACCAGCTCTACACATGAGTGTTTTCTAGGGAGAAAGCGAGAGGAACTGCGGCAAAAAAACATCATATTTCTGTTTGTATACACGACATTTTATGCACTTGCCTAACGAAAAGACTTTGCTTTTCTCCAAAATCATTTTTACTGTGATTTTCTCGGTCCATTGCATACGGATTCCACACCCAGTTTGTCCGGATATGACTGGATGAAACCAGAAGTATGCGGTTCAGTTTTTACTATCTAAATCCCAGATATTGCCACAGCCCCTGTGTTTGTGTTTTCTGGATATCATCGAAGGAATTTATTGTTTTGAATGTTTTTTATCAGGGAACATCTAATTTTGTACTGGGAAACTCTAATTGGTTCCACATGGAGCCACAAGCTCTACACATTCGTATTTTCTAGGGAGAAAGCTAGAGGAACTGTGGCAAGGAAACATGATATTTCTGTTTGTAGACATGACATTTTATGCACTTGCCTAACAAAAACACTTTGATTTTCTCCAAAACCATTTTTACTGTGATTTTCTCAGTCCATTGCATACGAATTCCACACCACTTTTGTCTGGATATGACTGGATTAAACCGGAAATATCCGGTTTTGTTTAGGCTAACTCAATCCCAGATATTGTCACAGCCCCTGTGTTTGTGTTTTCTGGATATTATCAAAGGACTTTATAGTTTTCAAAGTTTTTTTTTTTTAATCCGGGAACATTTAATTCTGTACTGGGAAACTAATGGGTTCCACATGGAGACACAAGTTCTACACATTCATATTTTCTAGGAGAAAGCTAGAGGAACTGCGGCAAACAAACATGATATTTCTGTTTGTATACCTGACATTGTATGCACTTCCCTAATGAAAAGACTTTGCTTTATGCAAAACCATTTTTACAGTGATTTTCTCGGTCCATTTCATATGAGTTGCACAACACTTTGTACGGATATGACTGGATGACACTGGAAATATCCGGTTTTTTTTCGCTAACTGAATCCCAGATATTCCGACTGTCTCTGTGTTTGTGTTTTCTGCATATTATGAATGGATATTGTATTTTGAAATTTTTTTTTTATCAGGGAACATTTAAGTTTGTACTGGGAAACTCTTATTGGTTCCACATGGAGACACCAGCTCTAAACTTTCGTATTTCCTAGGAGAAAGCTAGAGGAACTGCAGCAAACAAACATGATATTTCTGTTTGGATACATGACAATTTATGCACTTGCCTAACGAAAAGACTTTGCTTTTAACCAATACCATTTTCACTGCAATTTTCTCAGTCAATTGTATACGAATTCCACACCTTTTTGTCCGGATATGACTGGATGAAACCGGAAATATCCGGTTTTGTTTTGGCTAACTCAATCCCAGATATTGCCACAGCCCCTGTGTTTGTGTTTTCTGGATATTACCAATGGACATTATTGTTTGAAAGTTTTTTTTTATCAGGGAACATTTATTTTGTACGTGGAAACACTCACTGGTTCCACATGCAGAAACCAGCTCTACACATTCCAATTTTCTAGGGAGAAAGCTAGAGGAACTGCGGCAAACAAACATGATATTTCAGTTTGGATACATGACATTTTATGCACTTGCCTAACGAAAAGACTTTGCTTTTCTCCAAAACCGTATTCACTGCAATTTTCTCAGTCCATTGCATACGAATTCCACACCACTTTGTCCGGATATGACTGGATGAAACTGGAAATATCTGGTTTTGTTTAGGCTAACTGAATTCCAGATATTGCCAAAGCCCCGGTGTTTGTGTTTTCTGGATATTAAAGAAGGACTTCATTGTTTTGAATTTTTTTTTAATCAGGGAACATTTAATTTTGTACTGGGAAACACTCACTTGTTCCACATGGAGAAACCATCTCTACACATTCGTATTTTCTAGCGAGAAAGCCACAGGAACTGCGGCAAAGAATCATGATATTTCTGTTTATATAGATGGCATTTTATGCACCTGCCTAACGAAAAGACTTTGATTTTCTCCAAAACCATTTTTACTGCAATTTTCTAGGTCCACAGCATAGAAATTCCACACCACTTTGTCCGGAAATGACTGGATGAATCCGGAAATATCCTTTTTTTTTTTTTTTTGCTAAATCAATCCCAGATATTGCAACAACCACTGTGCTTTTGTTTTCTCGATATTATCAATGGACTTTATTGTTTTGAAAGTTTTTTTTATCAGGGAATATTTAATTTTATACTGGGAAACTCTAATTGGTTCCACATGGAGACACCAGCTCTACCCATTCGTATTTTCTGGGGAGAAATCTAAAGGAACTGCGGCAAACAATCATGATATTTCTGTTTGTATAGATGGCATTTTATGTAGTTGCTTAAAGAAAAGACATTACTTTTCTCCAAAACCATTTTTACTGACATTTTATCTGTCGATTGCATACGATTTGCACACCACTATGTCCGGATATGACTGGATGAAACCGGAAATATCCGGTTTTGTTTTGGCTAACTGAATCCCAGATATTGCCACAGCCCCTGTGTTTAAGTTTCCTTATATTATCAATGGACATTATTGTATAGAAAGATTTTTTATCAGGGAACATTTAATTTTGTACTGGGAAACACTCAGTGGTTCCACATGGAGACACCAGCTCTACACATTCGTATTTTCTAGGGAGAAAGCTAGAGGAACTGCGGCAAACAAACATGATATTTCTGTTTGTATACATGACATTTTATGCACTTGCCTACCAAAAAGTCTTTGCTTTTCTCCAAAATCACTTTCACTGTAATTTTCTCATTCCATGGCATATGAATTCCACATCACTTTGTCCAGATATGGCTGGATGAAACCGGAAATATCCGGGTTTTTTTGGCTAACTCCATCCCAGATTGCCACAGCCCCTGTGTTTGTGTTTTCTGGATATTATCAATGGTCATTATTGTTTTGAAAGTTTTTTTTTATCAGGGCACATTTAATTTTGTACTGGGAAACACTCAGTGGTTCCACATGGAGACACCAGCTCTACACATTCGTATATCTAGGAGAAAGCTAGAGGAACTGCAGCAAACAAACATGATATTTCTGTTTGTATAGATGCCATTTTATGCACTTGCCTAACGAAAAGAGTTTGTTTTTCTCCATAAGCATTTTTACTGCAATTTTCTCAGTCCATTGCATACGAATTCCCCACCACTTTGTCCGGATATGACTGGATGAAACCGGAAATATCCGGTTTTGTTTTGGCTAACTCAATCCCAGATATTTCCACAGCCTCTGTGTTTGTGTTTTCTGGATATTATCGAAGGACTTTATTGTTTTGAATGTTTTTTTTCAGGGAACATTTAATTTTGTACTGAGAAACTCTAATTGGTTCCACATGGAAACACAAGATCTACACATTCATATTTTCTAGGAGAAAGCTAGAGGAACTGCGGCAAACAAACATGGTATTTCTGTTTGCATACATGAAATTTTAGGCACTTGCCTAACGAAAAGACTTTGCTTTTCTCCAAAACCTTTTTTACTGTGATTTTCTCGGTTCATTGCATACGATTTCCACACCACTTTGTCCGGATATGACTGTATGAAAGGGGAAATATCCGCTTGTGTTTTGGCTAACTGAATCCCAGATTTTGCTACAGCCCCTGTGTTTGTGTCTTTCTGGATATTATCAATGGACATTTTTATTTTAATTTTTTTATCAGCGATCATTTAATTTTGACCTTGGAATGTCTAATTGGTTCCACATGGAGACACCAGCTCTAAACATTCATATTTTCTAGGGAGAATGCTAGAGGAACTGCGGCAAACAAACATGATATTTCTGTTTGTATAAATGACACTTGCCTAACGAAAAGACTTTGCTTTTCTCCAAAACCTTTTTTACTGTGATTTTCTCGGTTCATTGCATACGATTTCCACACCACTTTGTCCGGATATGACTGTATGAAAGGGGAAATATCCGCTTGTGTTTTGGCTAACTGAATCCCAGATTTTGCTACAGCCCCTGTGTTTGTGTCTTTCTGGATATTATCAATGGACATTTTTATTTTAATTTTTTTTATCAGCGATCATTTAATTTTGTACTTGGAATGTCTAATTGGTTCCACATGGAGACACCAGCTCTAAACATTCATATTTTCTAGGGAGAATGCTAGAGGAACTGCGGCAAACAAACATGATATTTCTGTTTGTATAAATGACACTTGCCTAACGAAAAGACTTTGCTTTTCTCAAAACCATTTTCACTGTAATTTTCTCAGTCCATTACATAGGAATTCCACACAACTTTGACCAGATATGACTGGATGAAACCGGAAATATCCGGTTGTGTTTTGGCTAACTGATATCCAGACATGGCGACAGCCCCTGTGTTTGTGTTCTCTGTATATTTTCGAAGGACTTTATTGTTTCGAAAGATTTTTTTTTTATCAGGGAACTTGTAATTTTGCACTGTGAAACTAATCAGTTCTACATGGAGACACCAGCTCTACACATTCGTATTTTCTAGTGAGAAAGCTAGAGGAACTGCGGCAAACAAACATGATATTTCTGTTTGTATACATGACATTTTATGCACTTGCCAAACGAATAGACTTTGCTTTCCTCCAAAACAATTTTTACTGTAATTTTCTCAGTCCATTGCATGCGAATTCCCCACCAATTTGTCCGGATATGACTCGATGAAACTGAAAATATACGTTTTTTTTTTTTTGGCTAACTTAATCCCAGATATTGACACAGCCTCTGTTTTTGTTTTCTGGATATTATCCATGGACTTTATTGTTTTTAATTTTTTTTATCAGGGAGCATTTAATTTTGTACTGGAAAATTCTGATACGTTGACATGGAGACCCCAGCTCTACACATTCGTATTTTCCAGGAGAAATCTAGAGGAACTGCAGCAAACAAACATGACATTTCTGTTTGTATACATGACATTTTATGCACTTGCCTAACAAAAAGACTTTGCTTTTCTCCAAAACCATGTTTACTGTGATTTTGTCTCCAGTGCATACGAATTCCCTACTACTTTGCCCGGATATGAGTGAATGAAACCGGAAATATCCGGTTTTGTTTTGGCTAACTCAATCCCAGATATTGCCACAACCACTGTATTTGTGTTTTCTGGATATTATCTATGGACTTTATTATTTTTAAGATTTTTTTTTATCAGTGAACATTTAATTTTGTACTGGTAAACTATGATTGGTTCCCCATGGAGAAACCAGCTATACACATTCGTATTCTTAGGGAGAAAGCTATAGAAAATGTGGCAAACAAACATGATATTTCTGTTTGTATACATGACATTTTATGCACTTGTCCAACGAAAAGACTTTGCTTTTCTCCAAATCCACTTTCACTGTAATTTTCTCGGTCCATGGCATACGAATTCTTCACCACTTTGTCCGGATATGACTGGATGAAACCTGAAATATACGGATTTGTTTTGGCTAACTCAATCCCAGATATAGCCACAACCCCTGTGTTTGTGTTTTCTGGATATTATCAAAGGATTTTATTGTTTTGAAAGATTTTTTTTATCAGGGAACATTTAATTTTGTACTGGGAAACTAATGGGTTCCACATGGAGACATCAGCTCTACACATTCGTATTGTCTAGAAGAAAACTGGAGGAACTGCGGCAAACAAACATGATATTTCTGTTTGTATACATGACATTTTATGCACTTGGCTAAAGAAAGGACTTTGCTTTTCTCCAAAACCGTTTTTACTCTGATTTGGACTCTCCATTGAATATGAATTCCACACAACCTCGTCCTGATATGAGCGAATGAAACCAGAAATATGAGGTTGTGTTTTGGCTAACTGAATCCCAAATATTGCGACAGCCTCTGTGTTTGTGCTTTCTGGATATTATCGAAGGACTTTATGGTTTTGAATGTTTTTTATCAGTGAACATTTAATTTTGTAATGGGAAACTCTGATTGGTTCCCCATGGAGAAACCAGCTCATTCATATTTTTATTGAGAAATCTATAGAAACTTCAGCAAACAAACATGATATTTCTGTTTGTATACATGACAATTTATGCACTTGCCTATGAAAAGTCTTTGCTTTTCTCCAAATCCACATTCACTATAATTTTCTCAGTCCATTGCATACGAATTCCGCACGACTTTGTCCGGAAATGAATGGATGAAACCGGAAATATCCGGGTTTTTTTGGCTAACTCAATCCCAGATATTGCAACGGCCCTCGTGTTTGTGTTTTATGGATATTTCGAAGGATTTTATTGTTTTAAAACTTCTTTTTTAATCATGGAACATTTAATTTTGTACTGAGAAACACTCAGTGGTTCCACATGGAGACACCAGCTCTACACATTCGTATTTTCTAGGGAGAAAGCTAGAGGAACTGCGGCAAACAATCATGATATTTCTGTTTGTATACATGACATTTTATGCACTTGCCTAATGAAAAGACTTTGCTTTTCTCCAAATCCACTTTCACTGTAATTATCTCAGGCCATTGCATACGAATTCCACACCACATTGTCCAGATATGACTGGATGAAAGGGGAAATATCCGGGTTTTTTGGCTAACTCAATCCCAGATTGCCACAGCCCCTTTGTTTGTGTTTTCTGGATATTATCAATGGACATTATTATTTTGAATGTTTTTTTTTTCAGGAAACATTTTCTTTAGTACTGGGAAACACTCAGTGGTTCCACTTTGAGAGACCCGCTGTACAAATTCGTATTTTCTAGCGAGAGAGGTCCCATATGGAGACACCAGCTCTACACATTCGTATTTTCTAGCGAGAATGCTAGAGGAACTGGGGAAAACAAACATGATATTTCTGTTTGTATACATGACATTTTATGGACGTTCCTAAAGAAAAGACTTTGCTTTTCTCCAAAACCTTTTTTACTGTGATTTTCTCAGTCCATTGCACTGAAATTCCACAACACTTTTTCCAGATATGACTAGATGAAACCAGAAATATCCTGTTGTTTTTGGCTAACTCAATCCCAGATATTGCCACAGACACTGTCTTTGTTTTTTCTGGATAGTATCGAAGGACTTTATTGTTTTGAAAGTTTTTTTATCAGGGAACATTTAATTTTGTACTGGGAAACTCTAATTGGTTCCACATGGAGACACCAGCTCTACACATTCCTATTTTCTAGGGAGAAAGCTAGAGGACCTGCGGCAAGCAAACATGATATTTCTGTTTGTATACATGACATTTTATGCACTTGCCTAACGAAAATACTCTGCTTTTCTCAAAACCATTGTTAATGTGATTTTCTCGGTCCATTGCATACGAATTCCACACCACTTTGTCTGGATGTGACTGGATGAAACCGGAAATATCCGGTTTTGTTTTGGCTAACTCAATTCCAGATATTGGCACGGCCCCTGTGTTTGTATTTTCTGGATATAATTGAAGGATTTTATTGGTTTGAAATTTTTTTTAATTTTTTTTATCAGGGAACATTTAATTTTGTACTGGGAAACTCTAATCGGTTCCACATGGAGACAACAGCACTACAGATTCGTATTTTCTTTTTTTTTTTTTTTTTGACAGGCAGAGTGGACAGGGAGAGAGAGAGACAGAGAGAAAGGTCTTCCTTTTGCCGGTGGTTCACCCTCCAATGGCCGCCGCGGCCGGTGTGCTGTGGCTGGCGCACCGCGCTGATCCGATGGCAGGAGCCAGGTGCTTCTCCCGGTCTCCCATGGGGTGCAGGACCCAAGGACTTGGGCCATCCTCCACTGCACTCCCTAGCCACAGCAGAGAGCTGGCCTGGAAGAGGGGCAACCGGGACAGGATCGGTGCCCCAACCGGGACTAGAACCCGGTGTGCGGGCGCCGCAAGGCGGAGGATTAGCCTGTTGAGCCACGGCGCCGGCCCAGATTCGTATTTTCTAGGGAGAAATCTAGAGGAACTGGGGCAAACAAACACGATATTTCTTTTTGTATACATGACATTTTAAGCACTTGCCTAACGAAAATACTTTGCTTTCCTCCAAAACCATTTTTACTGTGATTTTCTCGGTCCATTGCGTATGAATTCCACACCACTTTTTTGGATATGACTGGATGAAACCGGAAATATCCGGTTTTGTTTTGGCTAACTCAATCCCAGATTGCCACAGCCCCTGTGTTTGTGTTTTCTGGAAATTATCAATGGACATTATTCTTTTGAAAGTTTTGTTTTAATCAGGGAACATTTAATTTTGTACTGGGACACACTCACTGCTTTCACATGGAGACACCAGCTCTACACATTCGTATTTTCTAGTGAGAAAGCTAGAGGAACTGCGGCAAGCAAACATGATATTTCTGTTTGTATACATGACAATTTATGCATTTGCCTAACGAAATCACTTTGCTTTTCTCCAAAACCATTTTTACTGTGATTTTGTCTGTCCATTGCATACGAATTGCACACCACTTTGTCAGGATATGACTGGATGAATCCGGAAATATCCGGTTTTGTTTTGGCTTACTCAATCCCAGATATTGCAACAGCCCCTGTGTTTGAGTTTTGTGGATACGATCAAAGGACTTTATTGTTTTGAAAGTTTTTTTTTTATTTTTTTATCAGGGAACATTTAATTTTGTATTGGGAAACTCTAATTGGTTCCTCATGGAGACACCAGCTCTACACATTCGTATTTTCTAGGGAGAAAGAGAGAGGAACTGGGGCAAACAAACATGATATTTCTGTTTGTATACATGACATTTTATGCACTTTCCTAACGAAAAGACTTTGCTTTTCTCCTAAACCGTTTTTACTGTGATTTTCTCGGTCCATTGCATAGAAATTCCACACCACTTTCTCCGGATATGACTAGTTCAAACCGAAATATCCTGTTGTTCTTGCCTGGATATGACTGGATGAAACCGGAAATATGCGATTGTGTTTTGGCTAATTGAATCCCAGATATTGCCACAGATCCTGTGTCTGTGTTTTCTGGATATTATCAATGGTCATTATTGTTTTGAACGCTTTTTTTAAATCAGGGAACATTTAATTTTGTACTGGGAAACAATCATGGGTTCCACATGCAGAAACCAGTTCTACCTATTCTTGTGTTTTAGCGAGAAAACTAGAGGAACTGCGGCAAACAAACATGATATTTCTGTTTGTATAGATGGCATTTTATGTACTTCCCTAAAAAAAAGACTTTGCTTTTCTCCAAAACCATTTTCACTGCAATTTTCGCAGTCCATTACATACGAATTCCACACCATTTTTCCGAATATGACTGGATGAAACAGGAAATACCCTGTTTTGTTTTGGCTAAGTAAATCCGAGATATTGCCACAGTCCCTGTGTATGTGTTTTCTGGATATTTTCAATGGTCATTATTGTTTTGAAAATTTTTTTAATCAGTGAACATTTAAGTTTGTACTGTGAAACACTCACTGGTTCCACATGCAGAAACCAGCTCTGCACTTTCATATATTCTACCGAGAAAACTAGAGGAACTGCGGAAAACAAACATGATATTTCTGTTTGTATACATGATATTTTATGCATTTACCTAATGAAAAGAATTTGCTTTTCTCCAAGACTATTTTTACTGTGATTTTCTCGGGCTATTGCATTGGAATTGCACACCACTTTGTCCGGATATGACTGGATGAAACCGGAAATATGCGGATGTGTTTTCGCTAACTCAATCCCAGATTGCCACAGCCCCTGTGTTTGTGTTTTCTGGATATTATCAATGGTCATTATTGTTTTGAAAGTTTTTTTTTATCACGGAAGTTTTAATTTTGTACTGGGAAACACTCAGTGGTTCCACACGGAGAAACCAGCTCTAAAGGTTCATATTTTCTAGCGAGAAAGCTAGAGGAACTGCGGCAAACAAACATTATATTTCTGTTTGTATAGATGGCATTTTATGCACTTGCGTAATGAAAAGACTTTGCTTTTCTCCAAAACCATTTTTACTGTGATTTTATCAGTCCATTGCATATGAATTGCACTCCACTTTGTCCGGATTTGACTGGATGAAAACTGAAATATCCGGTTTTGGTTTGGCTAACTCAATCCCAGATATTGCCTCAGATCCTGTGTTTGTGTTTCCTGGATATTATCGAAGGACTTTATTGTTTGGAAAGTTTTTTTTATCAGGGAACATTTAATTTTGTACTGTGAAACTCTAATTGGTTCCATATGGAGACACCAGCTCTACACATTCGTATTTTCTAGGAGAAAGCTAGAGGAACTGCGGCAAACAAACATGATATTTCTGTTTGTATAGATGGCATTTTATGCACTTGCCTAACGAAAACACTTTGCTTTTCTCCAAAACCATTTTTACTGTGATTTTCTCAGACCATTGCATATGAATTGCACTCCACTTTGTCCGGATTTGACTGGATGAAAACTGAAATATCCGGTTTTGGTTTGGCTAACTCAATCCCAGATATTGCCTCAGATCCTGTGTTTGTGTTTCCTGGATATTATCGAAGGACTTTATTGTTTTGAAAGTTTTTTTTTAATCAGGGAACATTTAATTTTGTACTGGGAAACACTCACTGGTTCCACATGGAGAAACCTGCTCTACAGATTCGTATTTTCTAGTGAGAAAATTGAGGAGCTGAGGCAAACAAACATGATATTTCTGTTTGTATACATGACATTTTATGCACTTGGCTAACGATAGAATTTGCTTTTCTCCAAAACCATTTTATTGTGATTTTGTCTGTCCATTGCATACGAATTGCACACCAATTTGTACGGATTTGACTGGATGAAACTGAAAATATCCCGTTTTCTTTTTTTGGCTAACTGAATCCTAGATATTGCCACAGTACCTGTATTTGTGTTTCCTGGATATTATCAAAGGAATTTATTCTTTTGAAAGTTTTTTTTTATTTTTTTATCAGGGAACATTTCATTTTGTACTGGGAAACTCTAATTGGTTCCACATGGAGACACCAGCTCTACAATTTCGTATTTTCTAGGAGAAAGCTAGAGCAACTGCAGCAAACAAACATGATATTTCTGTTTCTATACATGAAATTTTATGCACTTGCCTAACGAAAAGACTTTGCTTTTCTCCAAAACCATTTTTACTGTGATTTTCTCGGTCCATTGCATACCTATTCCACACCATTTTTTCCGGATATGACTGTATGAAACCGGAAATATCCGGTTTTGTTTTGGCTAACTCAATCCAAAAAATTGCTACAGCCTCTGTGTTTGTGTTTTCTGCATATTATCAACGGACTTTATTGTTTTGAATGTTTTTGATCAAGGAACATTTAATTTTGTACTGGGAAACTCTAATTGGTTCCACATGGAGACACCTGCTCTACACATTCGTATTTTCTACTAGAAAGCTAGAGGATCTGCGGCAAACAAACATGATATTTCTGTTTGTATACATGACATTTTATGCACCTTCCTAATGAAAAGACTTTGCTTTTCTCCAAAACCATTTTTACTGTGATTTTCTCAGTCCATTGCATGCGAATTCCACACCACTTTGTCCGGATATGACCGGATGAAATGGGAAATATCTGCTTGTGTTTTGGCTCACTGAATCCCAGATATTGCCACAGCCTCTGTGTTTGTGTTTTCTGGATATTATCGAAGGACTTTATTGTTTTGAACGCTTTTTATCAGGGAACATTTAATTTTGTGCTGGGAAACATTCACTGGTTCCACATGGAGACACCAGCTCTACACATTCGTATTTTCTAGGAGAAAGCTAGAGGAACTGGGGCAAACAAACATGATATTTCTCTTTGTATAGATGGCATTTTATGCACTTGCCTAACGAAAAGACTTTGCTTTTCTCCATAACCATTTTTACTGTGATTTTCTCGGTCCATTGCATACGAATTCCACACCACTTTCTCTGGATATGACTGGATGAAACCGTAAATATCCGGTTTTTTTTTTTTTTGGCTAGCTCAATACCAGATATCGCGACAAGCCCTGTGTTTGTGTTTTCTGGATATTATCAATGGACATTATTGTTTTTAAATTTTTTTTTCTTATCAGGGAACATTTAATTTTGTACTGGGAAACTCTAATTGGTTCCACATGGAGACACCAGCTCTACACATTCGTATTTTCTAGGAGAAAGCTAGAGGAACTGTGGCAAACAAACATGATATTTCTGTTTGTATACATGATATTTTATGCACTTGTCTAACGAAAAGACTTTGCTTTTCTCCAAAACCTTTTTTACTATGATTTGCTTGATCTATTGCATACGAATTGCACACCACTTTGTACTGATATGACTGGATGAAACCGGAAATATCTGGTTTTGTTTTGGCTAACTCAATACCAGATATTTTTTTTTCTTTTTTTAGAAAGCTTTTATTTAATAAATTTCATAGGTACAGCTTTTTTAATATAGCAGTTCTTCCTCCATACCTGCCCTCCCACCCGCATTCCCATCCCACCTCCTACACCCTCTCCCATTCCATTCTTCATTAAGATTCTTTTTTAATTATCTTTATATACAGAAGATCAACTCTATACTAAGTAAAGATTTCAACAGTTTGCACCCACACAGACACACAAAGTATAAAGTGCTGTTTGAAGACTAAGTTTACCGTTAATTCTCATAGTACAACTCATTTAGGACTGAGTTCCTACATGGAGAGCAAGTGCACAGTGACTCCTGTTGTTGATTTAACAATTGACACTCTTATTTATGATGTCAGTGATCACCCAATTCCAATTTTTAAATGTTATATTCAGTAGGGAACATACCAGGCATTTTATGTGTTGGTTTGTTTCCTCGTTTTCCCATTTATAAAATTTCCCCTGCATGTTTAAAATGCCTCAGGGCAAGATACAAAATAGAAAACATTTAATTAAATATATAAAGCAGAACACTAATATGGTAGCATAATCAATGCTAATGACAATATGAAAATATTATAGTGACTTTTGAAAACGTAGGAGAAAACCATAGGTTAGTGTTTATAATATAGGATATGAAATATTTCAACTTGCAATTCCACATAATAAGTAAGAATACCACATGTGATCATACTAGATATAAATTGCATTATTAGTACTATTTACTTCACTATTTCATTTCATATTTCTGAGATAAGTGTACTAAAAGCAAAACACTTAATTCAAGAAGGTTTTTTGGATCTAAGTTCAAAAAGCAGATATGGGTAAGTATGAATATATTTGGAATGATTTCCCTTTGCCAATAATGATCATTTTTGTCAATTCAGGCTGTTTTTTATGCCTTATGATTTAGTCAGGCAAATACGTGTGGGAAATATTTTATTTGCAAATAAATCCCTTTAACATTTGTAATGCAGACATAAGCCCATAGCTGAGCCCAGCCTGCTTTCTCCAAAGAATTAAAAAGCAACTTCAACAGGTGACCCTTATAGAAATCTCAACATGATTAAGGAAGACTCAGGATGAGCTATGACTTGGGGTGGCAATATATCCAGGGATAAAACATCTTTCCATTATTAGCGAAGGTGTTCTCCGGGATCATAAGGAAAACAAAAAGCTATCTGATAGAGCTTAGCTTTAGAAGGAACTGTTATACAGTTTTGAGATGGCCTTACTTGAAACACATAGTCCATTTATTTAGGATAATTTAGTATGTTTAGAAGCCTTGTTATTTGAGAATATATGCTCAGAATAGGTCTTCAACATGCTCCATCCCCAGCAAGAAGGGACAGTGCCTATGTTGCTATGGAAATCAGACTTTCAGTCCTTGGCCTCTGTGTGTCCTATTTTTCCATGCCGAGGAGGAAATTGTCCTGGTAGCTAACATTCCCCAGGGACCTGACACCCTGTGGCTTTCCTGGTACACTCCATGGAATACGTCAAGCTGAGGATAAAGTGATGCCGCTGGCCCCATTCTTATTTCCTAGAGCTGGTCACCGTGGCCACCATTTGACTTGGCAGTGGCTCAGAAGAAGGTCTTTGGACATGGATTGTTGTGGACCTTAAAATGTTTTTATCAGTTTGTGCCCACACAGAAACACAAAGTATAAAAATTCTGTTTCAGTACTAGTTGTAGCATCACTTCGCTTTAGACGACACATTAGGGACAGATCCCACATGGGGTGTAAGTACACAGTGACTCCTGTTGCTGATTTAACAATTTGACACTCCTGTTCATGGCGTCAGTAATCTCCCTAGGCTCTAGTCATGAGTTGCCAGGGCTATGGAAGCCTTTAGAGTTCGCTGACTTTGATCTTATTCCGATAGGGTCATAGTCAAAATGAAAGTTCTCTCCTCCCTTCGGAGAAGGGTACCTCCTTCTTTAATGGCCCCGTACTTTCCACTGGGATCTCACTCACAGAGATCATTTATTTAGGTCTTTTTCTTTTCCATGATATCTTGGCTTTCCATGCCTGCTATACTCACATGGGCTCTTCAGCCAGATCCGAATGCCTTGAGGACTGATTCTGAGGCCAGAGTGTTGTTTAGGACATCTGCCATTCTATGAGTCTGCTGTGTATCCCACTTCCCATGTTGGATATTTCTCTCCCATTTTGATTCTATCAGTTAGTATTAGCAGATACTTGTTTGTGTGATCTCTTTGACTCTTAGACCTTTCAGAGCTATCAATTGTGAGCTGAAATTGATCACTTGGACTAGTGCGATGGCATTGGTACATGCCATCTTGGTGGGATTGTGCTGGAATCCCCTGGCACATTTCTAACTCCACCATTTCCGGCAAGACCGATTGAGCATTGCCACAGCCCATGTGTTTTTGTTTTCTGGATATTATCAATGGACTTTATTGTTTTGAAATTGTTTTTATCAGGGAACATTTAATTTTGTACTGGGAAACATTCAGAGGTTCCACATGGAGACACCAGCTCAACACATTCGTATTTTCTAGCGAGAAAGCTAGAGGAACTGCGACAAACAAACATGATATTTCTGTTTGTATACATGACATTCTATGCACTTGTCTAACGAAAAGACTTTGCTTTTCTCCAAAACCATTTTTACTATCATTTGCTTGGTCTATTGCATACGAGTTCCACACCACTTTGTCCGGATATGACTGGATGAAACCGGAAATATCCGGTTTTGTTTTGGCTAACTCAATCCCAGATATTGCAACAGCCCCTGAATTTGTGTTTTCTGGATATTATCGAAGGACTTTATTGTTTTGCAATTTTTTTTTCTTATCAGGGAACATTTAATTTTGTGCTGGGAAACAATCACTGGTTCCACATGCAGAAATCAGTTCTACCTATTCGTGTATTCTAGCGAGAAAACTACAGGAACTGCGGCAAACAAACTTGATATTTCTGTTGGTTTACATGAGATTTTATGCACTTGCCTAACGAAAAGACTTTGCTTTTCTCCAAAACCATTTTTACTGTGATTTTGTCTGTCCATTGCATATGAATTCCAGACCACTTTGTCCAGATATGACTGGATGAAACCGGAAATATCCGGTTTTGTTTTGGCTAACTCAATCCCAGATATTGCCACAGCCTCTGTGTTTGCGTTTTCTGGATATTATCGAAGGACTTTATTTCTTTAAATGTGTTTTTATCAGGGAACATATAATTTTGTACTGGGAAACTCTAATTGGTTCATCATGGAGACTCCAGCTCTACACATTCGTATTTTCTAGGAGAAAGCTAGAGGAACTGCGGCAAACAAACATGATATTTCTGTTTGTATAGATGGCATTTTATGCACTTGCCTAACGAAAACACTTTGCTTTTGTCCACACCATTTTTACTGTGATTTTCTTGGTCAATTGCATACGAATTGCACTCCACTTTGTCTGGATATGTCTGGATGAAACCAGAAAATCCGGTTTTGTTTTGCTAACTCAATCCCAGATATGGCCACAGCCTCTGTGTTTGTGTTTTCTGGATATTATCGAAGGACATTATTGTTTTGAAATTTTTTTTTAATCTGGGAACATTGAATTTTGTACTGGGAAACTCTAATTCGTTTAAAAGGGAGACACCTGCTGTACACATTCGTATCGTCTAGGAGAAAGCTAGAGGAACTGCGGCAAACAAACATGATATTTCTGTTTGTATACATGACGTTTTAGGCACCTGCCTGACGAAAACACTTTGCTTTTCTCCAATACCAGATTCACCGTAATTTCCCAGTCCATTGCATACGAATTCCACAACACTTTGTCCGGATATGACTGGATGAAACCGAAAATATCCGGTTTTTTTTTTTTCTAACTCAATCCCAAAATGCCAAAGCACCTGTGTTTGTGTTTTCTGGATATTATCAATGGTCACTACAGTTTTGAAAGTTTTTCTTTATCATGGAACATTTAATTTTGTACTGGGAAATACTCACTGTTTCCACATGCAGAAATCAGCTCTACACTTTCGTATATTCTAGGAAGAAAGCTTGAGGAACTGCGGCAAACAAACATGATATTTTTTTTTGTATAGATGGCATTTTATGCACTTCCCTAAGGAAAAGTGTTTGCTTTTTTTAAAACCATTTTCACTGTAATTTTCTCAGTCCCTTCCATACGAATTCCTCACAACTTTTTCCTTATATGGCTGGATGAAACCAGAAATATCTGGTTTTGTTTTGGCTAACTAAATCCCAGATATTGCCACAGCCCATGTGTTTGTGTTTTCTGGATATTATCAATGAACATTATTGTTTTGAAAGTTTTTTTTAATCAGGGAACATTTAATTTTGTACTGGGAAACACTCAGTGGTTTCACATGGAGAAAACAGCTCTACACTTTCGTATTTTCTAGGGAGAAATCTTGAGGAACTGCGGCAAACAGTCAGGATATTTCTGTTTGTATAGATGGCATTTTTTGAACTTGCCAAACTAAAAGAATTTGCTTTTTCCTAAAACATTTTTACTGTGATTTTTGTCGGTCCATTGCATACGAATTGCAATCCACTTTGTCCGGATATGAGTGGATGAAACCTGAAATATCCGGTATTGGTATGGCCATTGAATCCCAGATATTGCCAGATCCTGTGTTTGTGTTTTCTGGATATTATCGATGGACTTTATTGTTTTGAAAGTTTTTTTTTAACTAGGGAACATTTAATTTTGTACTGGGAAACACTCACTGGTTCCACATGAAGAAACCAGCTCTACAATGCGTATTTTCTGGGCAGAAATCTAAAGGAACTGCGGCAAACAATCATGATATTTTCGTATGTATAGATGGCATTTTATGCACGTGCCTAACGAAAAGACTTTGCTTTTCTCCAAAACCATTTTTACTCTGATTTTCTCGGTCCACTGCATAGGAATTCCACACCACTTTGTAGGGATATGACTGGATGGAAGGCGAAATATCCGCTTGTGTTTTGGCTAACTCAATCCCAGATATTGCCACACTCCTGAGTTTGTGTTTTCTGGATATTATCAATGGACATTATTGTTTTGAAAGTTTTTTTTTTTTTAATCAGGGAACATTTCATTTTATACTGGGAAACTCTAATTGGTTCCACATGGAGACACCAGCTCTACACATTCGTATTTTCTAGGAGAAACCTAGAGGAACTGCGGCAAACAAACATGATATTTCTGTTTGTATATATGATATTTTAATTTTGTACTGGGAAATACTCACTGCTTCCTCATGCAGAAATCAGCTCTACACTTTCATATTTTCTAGGAGAAAGCTAGAGGAACTACAGCAAACAAACATGATATTTCTGTTTGTATAGATGACATTCTATGCACTTTCCTAACGAAAAGACTTTCTTTTCTCCAAAACCAATTTACTGTGATTTTCTCGGTCCATTGCGTAGGATTTCCACAGCACTTTGATTGGATATTACTGGATGAAACTGGAAATATCCGGTTTTGTTTTGGCAAACTCAATCCCAGATATTGCCACAGCAACTGTGTTTGTGTTTTTTTTTTTTGATATTATCAAATGACTTTATTGTTTTGAAAGTTTTTTTTTTTAGTTTTAAATCAGGGAACATTTAATTTTGAACTGGGAAACACTCAGGGCTTCCACATGGAGAAACCAGCTCTACACATTCGTATTTTCTAGGAAAAAGCTAGAGGAACTGCGGCAAACAAATATTATATTTCTGTTTGCATACATGACATTTTATGCACCTGCCTAATGAAAATACTTTGCTTTTCTCCAAAACCAGTCCCACCATAATTTTCTCAGTCCATTACGTACGAATTCCACACCACTTTGATTGGATATGACTGGAGGAAACCGGAAATATCCGGTTTTATTTTGGCTAACTCAATAACAGACATTGCCACAGAACAAGGGTTTGTGTTTTCTGGATATTATCGAATGAATTTATTGTTTTGAAAGTTTTTTTTTATAATCAGGGAACATTAAATTTTCTTCCAGGAAACTCTGGTTCCAGATGGAGACAAAGGCTCTACACATTCCTATATTCTAGGAGAAACCTAGAGGAACTGCGGCACACAAACATGATATTTCTGTTACTATACATGACGTTTTATGCACTTGCCTAAAGAAAAGCCTTTGCTTTTCTCCAAAATCATTTTTACTGTGAGTTTCTCCGTCCATTGCATATGAATTGCACTCCACTTTGTCTGGACATGACTGGATGAAACCTGAAATATCCGGTTTTGGTTTGGCTAACACAATCCCAGATATTGCCACAGCCCCTGTGTTTGTGTTTTTTGGATATTAACGAAGGACTTTATTGTTTTGAAAGTTTTTTTTTTAATCAGGGAACATGTAATTTTGTACTGGGAAACTCTAATTGGTTCCACATGGAGATATCAGCTCTACACATTCGTATTTTCTAGGAGAAAGCTAGAGGAAGTGTGGCAAACAATCATGATATTTCTGTTTGTTTACATGACATTTTATGCACTTACTTAACGAAAAGACTTTGCTTTTCTGCAAAACCATTTTTACTGTGATTTTCTCGGACCATTGCATACGAATTCCACACCACTTTGTCCAGATATGACTGGATGAAACCAGAAATATCCGGTTTTGTTTTGGCTAACTGAATCCCAGATATAGGGACGGCCTCTGTGTTTGTGTATTCTGGATATTATCTAAGTATTTTATTATATTGAATGTTTTTTTATCAGGGAACATTTAATTTTGTACTGGGAAACTCTAATTGGTTCCAAATGGAGACACCAGCTCTACACATTCATATTTTCTAGGGAGAAAGCTAGAGCAACTGCGGCAAACAAACATGATATTTCTGTTTGTATAGATGGCATTTTATGCACTTGCCTAAGGAAAAGAATTTGCTTTTCTCCAATACCATTTTTACTGTGATTTTGTCGGTCCATTGCATACAAATTCCACACCACTTTGTCCAGATATGAGTGGATGAAAGCCAAAATATGCGGTTCTGTTTTGGCTAACTCGATCCCAGATGTTGCCACAGCCCCTGTGTTTGTGTTTTCTGGATATTATCAATGGAAATTATTGTTTTGAATTTTTTTTATCAGGGAACATATAATTTTGTACTGGGAAACTCTAATTGGTTCCACATGGAGAATCCAGCTCTACACATTCGCATTTTCTGGGGAGAAATCTAAAGAACTGTGGCAAACAAACATGATATTTCTGTTTGTTTAGATGACATTTTATGCACTTGCATAACCAAATGACTTTGCTTTTCTCCAAAATCATTTTTAGTGTGATTTTGTCGGTCCATTTCATACAAATTCCAAACCACTTTGTCCGGATATGAGTGGATGAAACCAGAAATATGCGGTTGTGTTTTGGCTAACTGAATCCCAGATATTGCGACAGCCCCTGTGTTTGGGTATTCTGGATATTACCAATTGTGATTATTTTTCGAAAGTTTTTTTGTTTATCAGGGAACATTTAATTTTGTACAGGTAAACACTCACTGGTTCCACATGGAGAAACCAGATCTACACATTCATATTTTCTAGGAGAAATCTAGAGGAACTGCTGAAACAATCATGATATTTCTGTTTGTATAGATGGCATTTTATGCAGTTGCCTAACGAAAAGACTTTCCTTTTCTCCAAAACCATTTTCAATGCAATTTTCTCAGAACATTGCATACGAATTGAACACCACTTAGTCCGGATATGACTGAATGAAACGAAAATATCCGCTTTTGTTTTGGCTAAATGAATCCCAGATATTGAGACAGAATCCGTGTTTGTATTTTCTGGATATTATCAAAGGACTTAAATGTTTTGAATGTTTTTTGTCAGAGAACTTTTAATTTTGTACTGGGAATCTCTAATTGGTTCCGCATAGAGACACCAGCTCTACACATTCGTATTTTCTAGGGAGAAACCTAGAGGAACTGTGGCAAAAAAACATGATATTTCTGTTTGTATAGATGGCATTTTATGCACTTGCCTAAAGAAAGGACTTTGATTTTCCCCAAAACCACTTTTACTGTGATTTTCTCGGTCCGTTGCATACGAATTTGACACCACTTTTTCCAGATATCACTGGATGAATTCCAAAATATCCGCTTGTGTTTTGGCTAACTCAATCCCAGATATTGCGACTGCCCCTGTGTTTGTGTTTTCTAGATATTATCGAAGGACTTTTTCCTTTTGAAGGTTTTTTTATCAGCGAATATTTAACTTTGTTCTGGGAAACTCTAATTACTTCCACATGGAGACACCAGCTCTAGATATTCGTATTTTCTAGGAGAAAGCTAGAGGAAATGCAGAAAACAAACAAATTTTTTGTATACATGACATTTTTTGCACTTGCCTAACGAAAAGACTTTGCTGTTCTCCAAAACCGTTTTTACTGTGATTTTCTCAGTCTATTGCATATGAATTCTACACCACTTTTTCCGGATATGACTGGATGAAACCGGAAATATTCGGTTTTGTTTTGGCTAACTCAATCCCAGATACTGCCACAACCCCAGAGTTTGTGTGTTCTGGATATTATCAATGGACTTTATTGTTTTGAAAGTTTTTTTATAGGGAACATTTAATTTTGTACTGGGAAACACTCAGTGGTTCCAATGGAGAAACCAGCTCTACACATTCGTATTTTCTAGGGAGAAAGCTAGAGGAACTGTGGAAAACAAACATGATATTTCTGTTTGTATAGATGGCATTTTATGCACTTGCCTAACGAAAAGACTTTGCCTTTCTCCAAAACCATTTGTACTGAGATTTTCTTGGTCCAGCTACATACGAATTCCACACAACTTTGTCCGGATATGACTGGATGAATCCGGATATATCCGGTTTTATTTTGGCTAACTGAACACTATATATTGCCACAGCACTTGTGTTTGTGTTTTCTGGATATTATCAAAGGACTTTAATGTTTTCAAAATTTATTTTTAATCAGAGAACATTTAATTTTGTACTGGGAAACTCTAATTGGTTCCACATGGAGACACCAGCTCTACACATTCGTATTTTCTAGGAGAAACCTAGAGGAATTGCGGCAAACAAACATGATATTTCTGTTTGCATACATGACATTTTATGCACTTGTGTAATGAAAAGACTTTTCTTTTCTCCAAAACCATTTTTACTGTGATTTTCTTGGTCCATTGCATACCAATTGCACACCACTTTTTCCGGATATCCCTGGATGAAACCGGAAATATGCGGATGTGTTTTGGCTAACTCAATCCAACATATTGCAACAGCCTCTGTGTTTGTGTTTTCTGGATAATATCGACACTTTATGGTTTTCAAAGTTTTTTTGTATAAGGGAACATTTAATTTCCTAATGAGAAACACTCACTGGTTTCACATGGAGAAACTATTCTGCACCTTCGTATTTTCTAACAAGAACCCTAGAGGAACTGCGGCAAACAAACATGATATTTCTGTTTGTATACATGACATTTTATGCTCTTGCCTAACGAAAAGACTTTGCTTTTCTCAAAAACAATTTTTACTGTGATTTTCTCAGTCTATTGCATACGAATTCCACACTATTTTGTCCGGATATGACTGGATGAAACCGGAAATATCCGGTTGTGTTTTGGCTAACTCAATCCCAGATATTGCCACAGCCCCTGTGTTTGTGTTTTCTGGATATTATCGAAGGACTTTATTGTTTGAAGGTTTATTTTTTTATCATGGAAATTAATTTTGTACTTGGAAACTCTAATTGGTTCCACATGGAGACACCACCTCTACACATTCGTATTTTCTAGGAGAAAGCTAGAGGAACTGCAGCAAACAAACATGATATTTCTGTTTGTTTACATGACATTTTATGCACTTGCCTAACGAAACGTCTTTGCTTTTCTCCAAAACCATTTTTACTGTGATTTTCTCATTCCATTGCATACAAATTCCTCACCACTTTCTCCGGATATGACTGGATGAAACCGGAAATATCTGGTTTTGTTTTGGCTAACTCAATCCCAGATATTGCCACAGCCCTGTGTTTGTGTTTTCTGGATATTATCAATGGACTTTATTGTTTTGAATGTTTTCTTTTTTTATCAGGGAACATTTAATTTTGTACTGGGAAACTCTAATTGGTTCCACATGGAGATAACAGCTCTACACATTCATATTTTCTAGAGAGAAAGCTAGATGAACTACGGCAAACAAACATGATATTTCTGTTTGTATACATGACATTTCATGCACTTGCCTAACGAAAGGTCTTTGCTTTTCTCCAAAACCATTTTTACTGTGAGTTTCTCAGTCCATTGCATACGAATTCCACACCAATTGTCCATATATGAGTGGATGAAACCAGAAATATGCGGTTGTGTTTTGGCTAACTGAATCCCAGATTTTGCCACAGACCCTGTGTTTGTGTTTTTTGGATATTATCAATGGACATTATTGTTTGAAAGTTTTTTTTAAGAGAACATTTAATTTTATACTGGGAAACTCTAATTGGTTTGACATGGAGACACCAGCACTACACATTCGTATTTTCTAGGGAGAAAGCTAGAGGAACTGCGGTAAACAAACATGATATTTCTATTTGTATACATCACATTTTATGCACTTGCCTAACGAAAAGACTTTGCTTTTCTCCAAAACCACTTTCACTGTAATTTTCTCAGTCCATTGTATACGTATTCCACACGACTTTTTCAGGATATGACTGGATGAAAGGGGAAATATCTGCTTGTGTTTTGCTAACTGTTCCCACATATTGCGACAGCCTCTGTGGTTGTTTTTTTGGATATTATCGAAGGACTTTATTGTTTTGAATGCTTTTTATTAGGGAACATTTAATTTTGTACTGGGAAACTCTAATTGGTTCCACATGGAGACACCAGCTCTAAAACATTCGTATTTTCTAGGGAGAAAGCTAGAGGAACTGCTGCAAACAAACATGATATTTCTGTTTGTATAATGACATTTTATGCACTTGCCTAACGAAAAGACTTTGCTTTTCTCCAAAACCATTTTTACTGTGATTTTCTGGGTCTATTGCATACGAATACCACACCACTTTGTACGGATATGACTGGATGAAACTGGAAACATCCGGTTTTGTTTTGGCTAACTCAATCCCAGATATTGCCACAGCCCCTGTGTTTGTGTTTTCTGGATATTATCGAAGGACTTTATTGTTTTTGAATGTTTTTTTTTCAAGGAACATTTAATTTTGTACTGGGAAAGACTGAGTGGTTCCAAATGGAGACACCAGCTCTACACATTCGTATTGTCTAGGAGAAAGCTAGAGGAACTGCGGCAAGCAAACATGATATTTCTGTTTGTATACATGACATTTTATGCACTTGCCTAACGAAAAGATTTTGCTTTTCTCTAAAACCACTTTCACTGTAATTTTCTCTGTCCATTGCATAAGAGTTGCACACCACTTTGTCCAGAAATGACGGGATGAAACTGGAAATATCGGTTGTGTTATGGCTAACGCAATCCCAGATTGCCACAGGACCTGTGTTTGTTTTTTCTGTATATTATCAATGGGCATTATGGTTTTGAAAGTTTTTTTTTATCAGGGAACATTTAATTTTGTACTGGGAAACACTCAGTGGTTCCACATGCAGACACCAGCTCTACACATTCGTATTAACTTGCGAGAAATCTAGAGGAACTGCGGCAAACAAACATGATATTTCTGTTTGTATACATGACATTTTATGCACCTGCCTGACGAAAACACTTTGCTTTTCTCCAAAACAAGTTTCAACGTAATTTTCCCAGTCCATTGCATACGAATTCCACACCACTTTTTCCTTATATTACTGGATGTAACCGGAAATATCCTGTTTTGTTTTGGCTAACTCAATCCCAGATATTGTGACAGCCCCTGTGTTTGTGTTTTCTGCATATTATCGAAGGACTTTATTGTTTTGAAAATTTTTTTATCAGGAAACATTTAGTTTTGTACAGGGAAACACTCAGTGGTTCTACATGGAGACAGCAGCTCTACACATTCGTATTTTCCAGCTAGAAATCTGGAGGAACTGAGGCAAACAATCGTGATATTTCTGTTTGTATACATGACATTTTTTGCCCTTGCCTAACGAAAAGACTTTGCTTTTCTCCAAAAGCATTTTCAGTGTAATTTTCTCAATCCATTAGATACGAATCCACACCACTTTGTACCGATATGACTGGATGATACCGGAAATATCCGGTTGTGTTTTGGCTAACTCAATCCCAGATATTGCCACAGCCCCTGTGTTTGTGATTTCCAGATATTATCGATGGAATTTATTGTTTTGAAAGGTTTTTTTTTTTTAATCAGGGAACAATTAATTTTGTACTGGGAAACTCTAATTGGTTCCACATGGAGACACCAGCTCTACACATTTGTATTTTCTAGGGAGAAAGCTAGAGGAAGTGCGGCAAACCAGCACGATATTTCTGTTTGTATACATGACATTTTAAGCACTTGCATAACGAAAACACTTTGCTTTTATCAAAAATCATTTTTACTGTGATTTTCTCGGTCCATTGCCTACGAATCCACACCACTTTGTACCGATATGACTGGATGATACCGGAAATATCCGGTTGTGTTTTGGCTAACTCAATCCCAGATATTGCCACATCCACTGTGTTTGAGTTTTCTGGATATTATCGATGTAATTTACTGTTTTGAAAGTTTTTTTTTTATCAGGGAACATTTGATGTTGTACTGGGAAACACTCAGTGGTTCCACATGGATACAGAAGCTCTACACCTTCGCATTTTCTAGGGAGAAAGCTAGAGGAACTGCGGCAAAGAAACATGATATTTCTGTTTGTATACATGACATTTTATCCACTTGCCTAACAAAAAGACTTTGCTTTTCTCCAAAATCATTTTCACTACAATTTTCTCAGTCCATTGCATACGAATTCCACACCACTTTGTCCGGATATGACTGGATGAAACTGGAAATATGCGGTTGTGTTTTGGCTAACTGAATCCCAGATATTGCGACAGCCTCTGTGTTTGTGTTTTCTGGATATTATCAATGGACTTTATTGTTTTGAATATTTTTTATCAGGGAACATTTAATTTTGTACTGGGACACACTCACTGGTTCCACATGGAGACACCAGCTCTATACATTCGTATTTTCTAGTGAGAAAGCTAGAGGAACTGCGACAAAAAATCATTATATTTCTGTTTGTATACATGGTATTTTATGCACTTGCCAAATGAAAAGACTTTGCTTTTTTCCAAAACCATTTTTACTGTGATTTTCTTGGTCCATTGCATACGAATTCCACACCACTTTGTCCGGAAATGACTGGATGAATCCGGAAATATCCGTTTTTTTTTGGCTAACTCAATCGCAGATTGCCACAGCCCCTGTGTTTGTGTTTTCTGGATATTATCGAAGGACTTTATTGTTTTGAATGTTTTTTTTTTATCAGGGAACATTTAATTTTGTACTGGGAAACTTTATTGGTTCCACATGGGGACACCAGATCTACACATTCGTATTTTCTAGGGAGAAAGAGAGAGGAACTGTGGAAAACAAACATGATATTTCTGTTTGTATAGATGGCATTTTATGCACTTGCCTAACGAAAAGACTTTGCCTTTCTCCAAAACCATTTGTACTGAGATTTTCTTGGTCCAGCTACATACGAATTCCACACAACTTTGTCCGGATATGACTGGATGAATCCGGATATATCCGGTTTTATTTTGGCTAACTGAACACTATATATTGCCACAGCACTTGTGTTTGTGTTTTCTGGATATTTTCAAAGGACTTTAATGTTTTCAAAATTTATTTTTAATCAGAGAACATTTAATTTTGTACTGGGAAACTCTAATTGGTTCCACATGGAGACACCAGCTCTACACATTCGTATTTTCTAGGAGAAACCTAGAGGAATTGCGGCAAACAAACATGATATTTCTGTTTGCATACATGACATTTTATGCACTTGTGTAATGAAAAGACTTTTCTTTTCTCCAAAACCATTTTTACTGTGATTTTCTTGGTCCATTGCATACCAATTGCACACCACTTTTTCCGGATATCCCTGGATGAAACCGGAAATATGCGGATGTGTTTTGGCTAACTCAATCCAACATATTGCAACAGCCTCTGTGTTTGTGTTTTCTGGATAATATCGACACTTTATGGTTTTCAAAGTTTTTTTGTATAAGGGAACATTTAATTTCCTAATGAGAAACACTCACTGGTTTCACATGGAGAAACTATTCTGCACCTTCGTATTTTCTAACAAGAACCCTAGAGGAACTGCGGCAAACAAACATGATATTTCTGTTTGTATACATGACATTTTATGCTCTTGCCTAACGAAAAGACTTTGCTTTTCTCAAAAACAATTTTTACTGTGATTTTCTCAGTCTATTGCATACGAATTCCACACTATTTTGTCCGGATATGACTGGATGAAACCGGAAATATCCGGTTGTGTTTTGGCTAACTCAATCCCAGATATTGCCACAGCCCCTGTGTTTGTGTTTTCTGGATATTATCGAAGGACTTTATTGTTTGAAGGTTTATTTTTTTATCATGGAAATTAATTTTGTACTTGGAAACTCTAATTGGTTCCACATGGAGACACCACCTCTACACATTCGTATTTTCTAGGAGAAAGCTAGAGGAACTGCAGCAAACAAACATGATATTTCTGTTTGTTTACATGACATTTTATGCACTTGCCTAACGAAACGTCTTTGCTTTTCTCCAAAACCATTTTTACTGTGATTTTCTCATTCCATTGCATACAAATTCCTCACCACTTTCTCCGGATATGACTGGATGAAACCGGAAATATCTGGTTTTGTTTTGGCTAACTCAATCCCAGATATTGCCACAGCCCTGTGTTTGTGTTTTCTGGATATTATCAATGGACTTTATTGTTTTGAATGTTTTCTTTTTTTATCAGGGAACATTTAATTTTGTACTGGGAAACTCTAATTGGTTCCACATGGAGATAACAGCTCTACACATTCATATTTTCTAGAGAGAAAGCTAGATGAACTACGGCAAACAAACATGATATTTCTGTTTGTATACATGACATTTCATGCACTTGCCTAACGAAAGGTCTTTGCTTTTCTCCAAAACCATTTTTACTGTGAGTTTCTCGGTCCATTGCATACGAATTCCACACCAATTGTCCATATATGAGTGGATGAAACCAGAAATATGCGGTTATGTTTTGGCTAACTGAATCCCAGATTTTGCCACAGACCCTGTGTTTGTGTTTTCTGGATATTATCAATGGACATTATTGTTTGAAAGTTTTTTTTAAGAGAACATTTAATTTTATACTGGGAAACTCTAATTGGTTTGACATGGAGACACCAGCACTACACATTCGTATTTTCTAGGGAGAAAGCTAGAGGAACTGCGGTAAACAAACATGATATTTCTATTTGTATACATCACATTTTATGCACTTGCCTAACGAAAAGACTTTGCTTTTCTCCAAAACCACTTTCACTGTAATTTTCTCAGTCCATTGTATACGTATTCCACACGACTTTTTCAGGATATGACTGGATGAAAGGGGAAATATCTGCTTGTGTTTTGCTAACTGTTTCCCACATATTGCGACAGCCTCTGTGGTTGTTTTTTTGGATATTATCGAAGGACTTTATTGTTTTGAATGCTTTTTATTAGGGAACATTTAATTTTGTACTGGGAAACTCTAATTGGTTCCACATGGAGACACCAGCTCTAAAACATTCGTATTTTCTAGGGAGAAAGCTAGAGGAACTGCTGCAAACAAACATGATATTTCTGTTTGTATAATGACATTTTATGCACTTGCCTAACGAAAAGACTTTGCTTTTCTCCAAAACCATTTTTACTGTGATTTTCTGGGTCCATTGCATACGAATACCACACCACTTTGTACGGATATGACTGGATGAAACTGGAAACATCCGGTTTTGTTTTGGCTAACTCAATCCCAGATATTGCCACAGCCCCTGTGTTTGTGTTTTCTGGATATTATCGTAGGACTTTATTGTTTTTGAATGTTTTTTTTTTCAAGGAACATTTAATTTTGTACTGGGAAACACTGAGTGGTTCCAAATGGAGACACCAGCTCTACACATTCGTATTGTCTAGGAGAAAGCTAGAGGAACTGCGGCAAGCAAACATGATATTTCTGTTTGTATACATGACATTTTATGCACTTGCCTAACGAAAAGATTTTGCTTTTCTCTAAAACCACTTTCACTGTAATTTTCTCTGTCCATTGCATAAGAGTTGCACACCACTTTGTCCAGAAATGACGGGATGAAACTGGAAATATCGGTTGTGTTATGGCTAACGCAATCCCAGATTGCCACAGGACCTGTGTTTGTTTTTTCTGTATATTATCAATGGGCATTATGGTTTTGAAAGTTTTTTTTTTATCAGGGAACATTTAATTTTGTACTGGGAAACACTCAGTGGTTCCACATGCAGACACCAGCTCTACACATTCGTATTAACTTGCGAGAAATCTAGAGGAACTGCGGCAAACAAACATGATATTTCTGTTTGTATACATGACATTTTATGCACCTGCCTGACGAAAACACTTTGCTTTTCTCCAAAACAAGTTTCAACGAAATTTTCCCAGTCCATTGCATACGAATTCCACACCACTTTTTCCTTATATTACTGGATGTAACCGGAAATATCCTGTTTTGTTTTGGCTAACTCAATCCCAGATATTGCGACAGCCCCTGTGTTTGTGTTTTCTGCATATTATCGAAGGACTTTATTGTTTTGAAAAAATTTTTTATCAGGAAACATTTAGTTTTGTACAGGGAAACACTCAGTGGTTCTACATGGAGACAGCAGCTCTACACATTCGTATTTTCCAGCTAGAAATCTGGAGGAACTGAGGCAAAAAATCGTGATATTTCTGTTTGTATACATGACATTTTTTGCCCTTGCCTAACGAAAAGACTTTGCTTTTCTCCAAAAGCATTTTCAGTGTAATTTTCTCAATCCATTAGATACGAATCCACACCACTTTGTACCGATATGACTGGATGATACCGGAAATATCCGGTTGTGTTTTGGCTAACTCAATCCCAGATATTGCCACAGCCCCTGTGTTTGTGATTTCTAGATATTATCGATGGAATTTATTGTTTTGAAAGGTTTTTTTTTTTAATCAGGGAACAATTAATTTTGTACTGGGAAACTCTAATTGGTTCCACATGGAGACACCAGCTCTACACATTTGTATTTTCTAGGGAGAAAGCTAGAGGAAGTGCGGCAAACCAGCACGATATTTCTGTTTGTATACATGACATTTTAAGCACTTGCATAACGAAAACACTTTGCTTTTATCAAAAATCATTTTTACTGTGATTTTCTCGGTCCATTGCCTACGAATCCACACCACTTTGTACCGATATGACTGGATGATACCGGAAATATCCGGTTGTGTTTTGGCTAACTCAATCCCAGATATTGCCACATCCACTGTGTTTGAGTTTTCTGGATATTATCGATGTAATTTACTGTTTTGAAAGTTTTTTTTTTATCAGGGAACATTTGATGTTGTACTGGGAAACACTCAGTGGTGCCACATGGATACAGAAGCTCTACACCTTCGCATTTTCTAGGGAGAAAGCTAGAGGAACTGCGGCAAAGAAACATGATATTTCTGTTTGTATACATGACATTTTATCCACTTGCCTAACAAAAAGACTTTGCTTTTCTCCAAAATCATTTTCACTACAATTTTCTCAGTCCATTGCATACGAATTCCACACCACTTTGTCCGGATATGACTGGATGAAACTGGAAATATGCGGTTGTGTTTTGGCTAACTGAATCCCAGATATTGCGACAGCCTCTGTGTTTGTGTTTTCTGGATATTATCAATGGACTTTATTGTTTTGAATATTTTTTATCAGGGAACATTTAATTTTGTACTGGGACACACTCACTGGTTCCACATGGAGACACCAGCTCTATACATTCGTATTTTCTAGTGAGAAAGCTAGAGGAACTGCGACAAAAAATCATTATATTTCTGTTTGTATTCATGGTATTTTATGCACTTGCCAAATGAAAAGACTTTGCTTTTTTCCAAAACCATTTTTACTGTGATTTTCTTGGTCCATTGCATACGAATTCCACACCACTTTGTCCGGAAATGACTGGATGAATCCGGAAATATCCGTTTTTTTTTGGCTAACTCAATCGCAGATTGCCACAGCCCCTGTGTTTGTGTTTTCTGGATATTATCGAAGGACTTTATTGTTTTGAATGTTTTTTTTTTATCAGGGAACATTTAATTTTGTACTGGGAAACTTTATTGGTTCCACATGGGGACACCAGCTCTACACATTCGAATTTTGTAGGGAGAAAGCGAGAGTAACTGCGGCAAACAAACATGATATTTCTGTTTGTATAGATGGCATTTTATGCACTTGCCTAACGAAAAGACTTTGCCTTTCTCCAAATCCATTTTATGTGATTTAGTCGATCCATTGCATATGAATTCCACACCAGTTTGTTCAGATATGTGTGGATGAAACCAGAAATATGCGGTTGTGTTTGGGCTAACTGAATCACAGATATTGCCACAGCCCCTGTGTTTGTGTTTTCTGGATATTATCAATGGACATTATTGTTTGAAATTTTTTTTTATCAGGGAACATTTAATTTTATACTGGGAAACACTCACTGGTTCCACATGGAGATACCAGCTCTACACATTCGTATTCTCAGGTGAGAAATCTAGAGGAACTGCAGCAAACAAACATGATATTTCTGTTTGTATAGATGGCATTTTATGCACTTGCCTAACGAAAAGACTTTGCTTTTCCCCAAAACCACTTTCACTGTAATTTTCTCAGTCCATTGCATACGAATTCCACACCACTTTCTCCGGATATGACTGGATGAATCCGCTTGTGTTTTGGCCAACTCAATCCCAGATATTGCCACAGCCCCTGTGATTGTGTTTTCTGGATATTATCGAAGGACTTCATTGTTTTGAAAGTTTTTTTTTTTTTTTAATTTGGGAACATTTATTTTTTTCGATTTTTTTAACTTTTATTTAATGAATATAAATTTCCAGTGTACAGCTTATGGATTACAGTGGCTTCCCCCTCCCATAAATTCTCTCCCACCCGCAACCCTCCTCTCTCCCGCACCGTCTCCTCTCCATTTGCATCAAGATTCATTTTCAATTCTATTTATATACATAAGATCAATTTAGTATAAATACTTCAACAGTTTGCACCCACATAGAAACACAAAGTGAAACATACTGTTTGAGTACTAGTTATAGCATTAAATCACAATCAAGTGCACAGTGGCTCCTGTTGTTGACCCAACAAATTGACACTCTAGTTTATGGCGCCAGTAACCACCCTAGGCTGTCGTCATGAGTTGCCAAGGCTATGGCAGCCTTCCAGGTTTGCCGAATCTGATAATATTTAGACAAGGTCATAAAAGACAGAGTGAGGATAGTAATCAAGGATCCTAAGAGTGGCATTTACCAGGTTTGAACAATTATACAGCATTAAGTGGGGAAGAGGACCATCAGTACACACAGGTTGGGAGTAGAGCCATTGGTGGTAGAGTAGAGGTTATGATTACGAAGGAATGAGGCCCAAGTGCACTAGACAGGGCCTAGAACAAAGGACAGAGTCATTATTAGAGGAGCTAAGAAAGGTGCTGTCTAAGCTACAAGTAATTTTTCTGATTGAGAGGCAAATAGAACCTGATAGAAGGGGCTTGATAATAATCTGGTGGGCTTTAGGCCTTGTAAGTTAAGAGGCCCAGACCTATCTATCTCTTCACATGGGGTATATCCTAAGGGAGGTGTGAACCTCCTAGGGGAAGGCACTCTGTTGACTTTCATTCCTTGGCTGGCCTGGGAGGAGAGCTGGCCAGGTAAAGGCAGGGGGGCATCTCTAACAAGAAATGTACAGTTCTGCCTGCAATGTTGCTGACCCTACTTTACCATCTCCTCAGCTGCAGTGGTCACTTTGGAAGTTGGGCTGAGTGAAGGGCTTTTCAGCTTAGAGCCAGTAAGATCTGTGGCTCTGACCTGGGCATCCTTCGATTCTAGGGCAGGTCCATTTCCAGTGATCCAACTCTTGGCAGAGCTGCCAGGGCTCTTCACAAGCTGACTTCTGCTGAAGCCCAGGCTTACCACATTGAAAGCCACTGCAGTGGACTGGCCTGTTGGGTCTCCTTGAGGGCAGATCACTGTACAGATCATCCATTAATAGGCCTGCCACAAATTGCTTCTGATGCCGAGCTTTCTTTTCCTCCTGGTTTGTGTTAAAGCAGACCAGAGGATGCAAGTCAAGGGAGTGCCAGTGTCCCATCTCTAATCTTCGGTGGCCTGAACTACAAGTCTATAGTCACAGGCATGTTCTGTAGTAGTTTTTCTAAAGTAGACAATGCCCATGAGGAAAATTATATTCTCACTTTAAAACTTTCTTTCCCTTTGGTCTGAAAGGGAGGTTTTGTTCTACTTACTGTATACTTCACTGATGGCGAAGTGAATCTAGCTATGAGATTATTATTTAAGTTCTTATTTTGGCTATGCTATTACAGAAAAATGTTAGCCATCTCTTTTATAAGGTCTAAGGATTAAATTGTGCATCCTACAGATTCCTTTATAATTGAATTAATTTCCTACCTTGAAGAGAATAGAGAAATGAAAGAACAAGCTGGGCTTAGAATAGAGAAATGAGGGAGCAAGTCCTAGATCGCTTGCTGACAATAGCAATATCACATGAATACTTAGCAAACCATTTCCACCATTAGATAACTACTTAAGAAAACATTTACCAGAAGGCCCAATGCCTTCTATAAATTTTAAGAATCATGTATTTGAAAACACCTCTTAAATATCTAACATGGTGTAGTTTGTTAAACCAGTAAACTTAAGCACAACCATCTAAAATGTTTTTAGTTTCTTTCTACCAACACGTTTAAAACATATGATACACAGATTCAGGTCACACAAATTAAAATGTATCTTTGATTGATTTTAGCAGCTTAAATGTATGGACAATCTTATCTATAAGCCATTTAAAATAAAACTCAATAAAATTTCCCCATGTGGACATACAATATGTACACACATACAACATAGCATAATAGACCAATATAGCAATTTTAATAATAGCTTTTAAAATCTTTAACTCTTTTTGTAGATTGCCAATGGATTTGAATTGCTTTTTGTTTTTAGTCACCTCAGTTAACCATACTTTCTCTCAGTTGGTACTGGTAATACATTATTGGCTTCATCTGTTTACAGAGCCATCCCAAAGTACTGAATAAAATAAAAGTGGCTGGAAAAAGTCCATAGGAACCTATAGGAGGACAGCTAAACACAGAACCAACAACACTTTAGTTTTATGAGCAGCACATCATATATAACTATGGATGACAAAATACTTTAAGTTGCCATGTTTAAAATTATAAACTCATCAACCAACAAGAGGCACTTGCTTACTTCACAGTATTTTTGAAAGCACCTGTAGGATTTTACAAGTATTTAACCCTTTAGGCCTCTGGGGCTTTCTCATTGAGATAACTATCATGTCTAGTAACACAAGATCATTAGACTTTTTAATTCTCAAACATTTGTATTAATAGCATTTTCCATTATAGAAACTTAAAGTCTGGTACCACATCACATCTTGACAGTCCTTCTAATATAATCCAAATAGACTGATTAGTTGGTGTCTCTATAAGATGAGAGATATAGGTCCTTCAGTTATTTCATTTGGGCCCAAACTGGAAAAACCAAAGTCCAGGATTTACTGGAAATTTTAGAGACCAGATTATTTGAAACTTTGATTTTTTGAATGCCTGTCAAGAATGCCAAGAAGGCTCAAAATCCAAAATATGTAGTTGAAATAAGATTCCTTAAAATCATGACATAACATAGACCAAATTTGATCATTGTTATAAGGTGATTATTCAAATTTTTGAAAATAAGCACATATTTAAATAACCCATAGCTCTTAATAAAAATGCAGCTGTTTTGAACAATTAGAATTTAACAGACATCAAGAGAACATAATAGATTACTTTAACACATTGATTTAACAGAGCATCAGAGTTTAATTCTATGTCAAAGAGAAATTGAGCTTCCTGTGATCTTTTGCTGTGAGGTTTCCTTCCTTTACCTTCTTTCATATTGGTGACCATGTTTCTGTGTTTCTGTGTGTAACACATCTTTAAGCATCTTTTGCAGGGCAGGATGAGTGGCCACAAATTCTTTCAGTTTCTGTTTGCTATGAAAAGTCTTAATTTCACCTTCATTCACAAATGAGAGCTTTGCAGGATATAGTATTCTGGGCTGGCAGTTTTTCTCTCTTAGTACCTGGGCTATGTCTCGCCATTCCCTTCTAGCTTGTAGGGTTTCTGATGAGAAGTCTGCTGTGAGTCTAATTGGAGATCCTCCAAGAGTAATCTGACGTTTCTCTCTTGCACATTTTAGGATCTTTTCTTTATGTTTCACTGTGGTGAGTTTGATTACAACATGTCGTGGTGAGGATCTCTTTTGGTCATGTTTATTAGGGGTTCTATAAGCTTCCTGTACTAAGATGCCTCTGTCCTTCTCCAAACCTGGGAAATTTTCTGCTAGTATCTCACTGAAAATGCCTTCTAATCCTTTCTCCCTCTCCATGCCTTCAGGAACTCCTAGAACCCGAATGTTGGGTTTTTTAATAGTATCCTGTAGATTCCCGACAATATTTTTTAGATTTCTAATTTCTTCTTCTTTTCTTTGGTTTGCCTGTTTCCTTTCCTGTTCTCTGTCTTCTAAGTCTGATATTCTCTCTTCTGCTTCGCCCATTCTGTTTTTAAGGCTCTCTAATGCGTTTGTCATTTGATCTATTGAATTTTTCATTTCATTATGATTTCTCATCACTATCCCAGTTTCTTGTTCCACTAGTTGTTTCATTTCATTTTGATTCCTCCTTAATATTTCATTTTCACGAGAGAGATTTTCTATCTTGTCCATTAAAGATTTCTGTAGTTCAAGAATTTGTTTTTGAGAACTTCTTAATGTTCTTATCAAGTTTTTGAGATCCGCTTCTTGTATTTCTTCTATCTCATCAGCTTCATAGTCTTGAATTGGGGTGTCTTTTTCATTTGGGGGCGTCATAGTGTCTTCCTTGTACTTGTTATCTCGGTTTTTGCATTTGTTGTTTGGCATGTTGGAGATATTTGGTTTCTTCACTGTGGTGTTTTTTCTTGTTACACTATGGCTCTATATTAAGTGGACTGTCTGCTTTCAGTGGAGCCTTAGAGGCTTGAGATGAGTGTGGACTGAGAGCTGTGTTTGATTCCTCAGGGTTGAGGGTGTGTCAAAAATGACACTCCCAGGTTAGGTGTGGTAAATCTCTCTTTCTTTTTTTGATTCAAAAGGGAAGTAATTCCGCACAGCTGAATGTAATTGGAGGTAGTTAGCAGGCAAATGATATACCCACAGGTGCCAGAGATCAGAAGCTCTTTCCCAAGGACCACACAGGGAATCTGTGCTGCCATCAGTATGGGCTCCAATTGTCCTGCAGTCTCCCACTGGGTTGCCAAGTTAGATCCTAATCTCCTGTTATTTCACCCCTCCCCCCAGAGTCCGGTGTTTCTGCTAGGCTCAGGGCCGGTGCAGACCTGAGGTCGCCCTGCTTATGACATATGTCGAAAATGGTGCCTGCTCTGTCTTGCTCGCCTTTGAGAGGTGAGCGGAGAGAGAGAAACTTGTGTCCATATTGGTCACTTTCTTAATTTTTTTCCTCTCTCTCTTCTAGTTAGCCTGGTGAATTTTTCCCCACGGAGTTTCAAGCCTCGTTCCCTCTAGCCTCCTCTTTCCACTTGCCCGCTGCTATCTTGGGCTATTGAGGTTCGGCTCACCTCGCGTTCCAGCACTGGTGTGTTGAGTCTGCCGCTGGTGTCCCAAACTTGGGCTCCCACGCTCTCCACGCAGGTCCACTCTGAATCACTAGTTCCAGAAGAGTTTCCTCTGCTGTTTCATCCCCTACTCATCCTTGACCCTGCAGTATCTCCACTTATATTAAACTGTCTCTCTCCCGGAATAATAGTGCGCTCCCTGCCTATTCCTCCATCTTCGGGAACATTTATTTTTGCACTGGGAAACTCTAATTGGTTCCACATGGAGACACCAGCTCTACACATTCGTACATTCTGGGGAGAAATCTAAAGGAACTGCGGCAAACAAACATGATATTTATGTTTGTATAGATGGCATTTTATGCACTTGCCTAACGAAAATACTTTGCTTTTCTCCAAAACCGTTTACTGTGATTTTGTCTGTCCATTGCATAGGAAACGCACACCACTTTTTCCGGATATGAGTGGATGAAACCGGAAATATCCGGTTGTGTTTTGGCTAACTCAATTCCAGATATTGCCACAGCCCCTGTGTTTGTGTTTTCTGGATATTATCGAAGGACTTTATTGTTTTTAAAGTTTTTTTTTTATTAGGGAACATTTAATTTTGTACTGGGAAACACTCACTGGTTCCACATGGAGACACCAGCTCTACACATTCGTATTTTCTAGGGAGAATGCTAGAGGAACGGTGGGAAGCAAACATGATATTTTTGTATGTATATATGACATTTTATGCAGTTGCATAAAGAAAAGACTTTGCTTTTCTCCAAAACCACTTTCACTGTAATTTTCTCAGTTCATGGCATACGAATTCCACACCACTTTGTCCGGATAAGAGTGGATGAATCCAGAAATGTCCAGTTTTGTTTTGGCTAACTTAATCCCAGATATTGCCACCGCCCCTGTGTTTGTGTTTTCTGGATATTATCAATGGACATTATTGTTTTGAAAGTTTTTTTTTTTATCAGGGAAAATTTAATTTTTTACTGGGAAACACTCAGTGGTTCCACATAAAGACAACAGCTCTTCACATTCGTATTTTCTAGCGAGAAAGCTAGAGGTGAAAGAATTAGGCAGGTTAAGTTTAAAATGGAGTTGCTTGAGCTAACTGCATACTGTTCTGCTTCTGTGCAAAATGGCTGGGCTTGCAAAATGCTTTCATAAGATAACTGAATTTTAGCGGAACTTGTAGCATGTAATAACTGTTTTAGGAACTATGTTAAGTTTTAGGAACCATAAAGGCAGAAGTTAACCAAAAATGTACCCAACCTATGTCCTGTTACACCACGTTGACCCCCTATCCTTGCTTGCTCAAGTAAAAATTTGGAAAACCCCAAGGCACGTACAGCATGTAACTTGTTCCCTTTTGGAAACCCCCTGTACTCTGTTCCTTTTTACCCTGGAAAGTCCCTTTACCCTGTAATCTTTTGTAATACTGTGGAAATATGCTAATATTGTGGTTTTAAGCCTTAAATACTCTGTGTGATTGATGATCGGGGCCTCTCTTTTTGCACTGCACCCGAGGGTGTTGTTGTGCTTTGAGAAGGCCCATTTGCGCAAATGCAATAAACTTCCTCATGCTCTTTGCATCGATTGGAGTGGGTTTCGTGCATCTGGGGTCGGTCGGATAGTGAGACACATTTCTGGGGTCTTACAGAGGTACTGTGGTAAGCAAACATGATAGTTCTGTTTGTATACATGACATTTTATGCACTTGCCTAATGAAAAGACTTTGCTTTTCTCCAAAACCACTTTCACTGTAATTATCTCGTTCCATTGCATACGAATTCCACACCACTTTTTCCGGATATGACTGGATGAAACCAGAAATATGCGGTTGTGTTTTGGCTAACTGAATCCCAGATATTGGGACAGCCTCTGTGTTTTTGTTTTCTGGATATTATCGAAGGACTTTATTGTTTTGAAAGTTTTTTTTTTATTAGGGAACATTTAATTTTGTACTGGGAAACTCTAATTGGTTCCACACGGAGACACCAGCTCTACACATTCATATTTTCTAGGAGAAAACTAGAGGAACTGTGGCAAACAAACATGATATTTCTGTTTCTATACATGACATTTTATGCACTTGCCTAACGAATAGACTTTACTTTTCTCCAAAACCAGTTTTACTGTGATTTTGTCTGTCCATTGCATACGAATTACACACAATTTTGCCCGGATATGACTGGATGTAACCGGAAATATGCGGTTGTGTTTTGGCTAACTGAATCCCAGATATTGCGACAGCCTTTGTTTTTGTGTTTTCTGGATATTATTGAAGGACTTTATTGTTTTCAATGATTTTTTTATCTGGGAACATTTAATTTTGTACTGGGAAACACTCACTGGTTCCACATGGAGACACCAGCTCTACACATTCGTATTTTCTAGGAGAAACCTAGAGGAACTGCGGAAAACAAACATGGTATTTCTGTTTGTGTAAATGGCATTTTATGCACTTCCCTAACGAAGGGTCTTGCTTTTCTCCAAAATCATTTTCACTGTAATTTTCTCAGTCCATTACATACGAATTAGACACCACTTTGTCCAGGTATGACTTGATGAAACCAGAAATATCCGGTTGTGTTTTGGCTAACTCAATCCCAGATATTGCGGAAGCCTCTGTGTTTGTGTTTTCTGGAAATTATCAATGGACTTTATGGTTTGAAAGTTTTTTTTCAGGGAACATTTAATTTTGTACTGGGAAACACTCACTGGTTCCACATGGATAAACCAGCTCTACACATTCGTATTTTCTAGGGAGAAATCTAGAGGAACTGTGGCAAACAAACATGATATTTCTGTTTGTATACATGACATTTTATGCACTTGCCTAACGAAAAGACTTTGCTTTTCTCCAAAACCTTTTTTACTTTGATTTTCTCGATCCATTGCATACGAATTAAAGACACTTTTTCTGGATATGACTGGATGAAACCGAAATATCCGGTTTTGTTTTGGCTAACTCAATCCCAGATATTGCCATATCCTGTGTTTTGATGTCTGGATATTATCGATGGACTTCATTGTTTTGAAAGATTTTTTATGAGACAAATTTTAATTTTGTACTTGGAAACACTCTCTGGTTCCACAGGAGAAACCAGCTCTAAACATTCGTATTTTCTAGTGAAAAACTTGGAGGAACTGCGGCAAACAGACCTGATATTTCTGTTTGTATACATGATATTTTATGCACTTGCCTAACGAAAAGAATTTGCTTTTCTCCCAATCCATTTTTAATGTGATTTTGTCTGTCCATTGCATAGGAATTCGACAACACTTTGTCCGCATGTGACTGGATGAAACCAGAAATATTCGGTTGTTTTTTCGCTAAAACCCAGATATTGCCGCGGACCATATGTTTGTGTTTTCTGGATATTGTTGAAGGACTTTATTGTTTTGAATGATTTTTTTTATCTGGGAACATTTAATTTTGTACTGGGAAACACTCACTGGTTCCACATGGAGACACCAGCTCTACAAATTTATATTTTCTAGGAGAAAGCCAGAGTAACTGCGGAAAACAAACATGATATTTCTGTTTGTATAGATGGCAATTTATGCACTTCCCTAACGAAGAGACTTTGCTTTCCTCCAAAATTATTTTCACTGTAATTATTTCAGTCCATTACATTCGAATTCCACACCACATTGTCCATATATGAGTGGATGTATCCGGAAATATGCGGTTGTGTTTTGGCTAACTAAATCCCCGATATTGCCACATATCCTGTGTTTGTGTTTTCTGGATATTTTCGAAGGACTTTATTGATTTTCGAAGGACTTTATTGTTTTTAATGATTTTTTTTATCAGGGAACATTTAATTTCGAGCGGGGAACTCTAATTTGTTCCACATGGTGACAGCAGCTCTACACATTCATATTTTCTAGGGAGAAATCTAGAGGAACTGAGGCAATCAAACATCATATTTCTGTTTGTATAGATGGCATTTTATGCACTTGCCTAACGAAAAGAATTTGCTTTTCTCCAAAACCATATTCACTGCAATTTTCTCAGTCCATTACATACGAATTCCACACCACTTTGTCCTGATATGAATGGATGAAACCGGAAATATCTGGTTTTGTTTTGGCTAACTCTTTCCCAGATATTGCCGCAGCCACTGTGTTTGTGTTTTCTGGATATTATCGATGGACTTTATTGTTTTGAAGGTTTTTTATCAGGGAAAATTTAATTTTTTACTGGGAAACACTCACTGGTTTCACATGGAGTCAGAAGCTCTACACATTCATATTTTCTAGAGAGAAAGCTAGAGGAACTGCGGCAAAGAAACATGATATTTCTGTTTGTATACATGACATTTTATGCAGTTGCCTAACAAAAAGACTTTGCTTTTCTCCAAAACCATTTTTACTGTGATTTTGTCTGTCCATTTCATACGAATTCCCCAACACTTTGTCTGGTTATGAGTGGATGAAACCGGAAATATCCGGTTGTGTTTTGGCTAACTCAATCCCAGATATTGCCACAGATCCTGTGTTTGTGTTTTCTGGATATTATCGAAGGACTTTATTGTTTTGAAAGTTTTTTTTTTTTTTATCAGGGAACATTTAATTTTGGACTGGGAAAATCTAATTTGTTCCACATGGAGGCACCAGCTCTACAAATGCGTATTTTCTAGGAGAACGCTAGAGGAACTGCGGCAAACAAACATGATATTTCTGTTTGTATACATGACCTTGTTTGTACTTGCCTAACGAAAAGACTTTGCTTTTCTCCAAAACCATTTTTCTGTGATTGTGTCAGTTCGTTGCATATGAATTCCACACCACTTTGTCTGGATATGACTGGATGTAACCGGAAATATGCGGTTGTGTTTTCGCTAACTGAATACCAGATATTGCGACAGCCTCTGTGTTTGTGTTTTCTGGATATTATCGAATGACTTTATTGTTTGGAAAGTTTTTTTTTCAGGGAACATTTAATTTTGTACTTAGAAACTATGATTGGTTCCACATGGAGACACCGGAAATATGCAGTTGTGTTTTGGCTAACTGAAAGCCAGATATTGCCGCAGACCATATGTTTGTGTTTTCTGGATATAATCGATGGAATTTTTGTTTTAAGTTTTTCTTTTTTTTTTTTTTTTTTTAGCAGTGAACATTTAATTTTCTACTGGGAAACACTCACTGGTTCCCCATGGAGACACCAGCTCTACACATTCGTGTTTTCTAGCGAGAAAGCTAGAGCATCTGCGGCAAACAAACATGATATTTCTGTTTGTATACATGACATTTTATGCACTTGCCTAACGAAAAGACTTTGCTTTTCTCCAAAACCATTTTTACTGTGATTTTGTCTGTACATTGCATACGAATTCCACACTACTTTGTCCGAATATGACTGGATGAAGCCTGAAATATCTGGTTTTGTTTTGGCTAGCTCAATCCCAAATATTGAAACAGATCCTCTGTTTGTGTTTTCTTGATATTATCACTGGACTTTATTGTTTTGAAAGTTTTTTTTTTTCATCAGGGAACATTTAATTTAGGACTGGGAAATTCTAATTTGTTCCACATGGAGACACCAGCTCTACACATGAGTATTTTCTAGGAGAAAGCTAGAGGAACTGCGGCAAACATGATATTTCTGTTTGTATACATTACATTTTCTATACTTGCCTAATGAAAAGACTTTGCTTTTCTCCAAAACCATTTTTTCTGTGATTTTGTCTGTCCATTGCATACGAATTCCCCAACACTTTGTCCGGATATGATTGGATGAAACTGGAAATATGCGGTTCTGTTTTGGCTAACTGAATCCCAGATATTGCTGCAGACCCTGTGTTTGTGTTTTCTGGATATTATAGATGGACTTTATTGTTTTGAATGTTTTTTTTTTTATCACTGAACATTTAATTTTCTACTGGGAAACACTCACTGCTTCCCCATGGAGACACCAGCTGTACACATTCGTATTTTGTAGCGAAAAATCTATAAGAGCTGCGGAAAACAAACATGATATTTCTGTTTGTATACATGACATTTTATGCACTTGCCTAACGAAAAGACTTTACTTTTTTCCAAAACCATTTTTACTATGATTTGCTTTTATTTTAATCAGTGAGCATTTAATTTTGTACAGGGAAACAATCACTGGTTCCACATGCAGAAACCAATTCTTCCTATTCGTGTATTCTAGGGAGAAAACTAGAGGAACTGCGGCAAACAAACATGATATTTCTGTTTGTATACATGATATTTTATGCACTTGCCTAACGAAAAGACTTTACTTTTTTCCAAAACCATTTTTACTGTGATTTTGTCTGTCCATTGCATACGAATTCCACACCACTTTGTCCAGATATGACTGGATGAAACCCAAAATATCCGGTTTTGTTTTGGCTAACTCAATCCCAGATATTGCCACAGCCTCTGTGTTTGTGTTTTCTTGATATTATAAATGGACTTTATTGTTTTGAAACTTTTTTTATCAGGGAACATTTAATTTTGTACTCGGAAACTCTAATTTGTTCCACATGGAGACACCAGCTCTATACATTCGTATTTTCTAGGGAGAAAGCTAAAGGAACGTCAGCAACCAAAGATGATATTTCTGTTTGTATACATGATATTTTATGCACTTGCCTAACGAAAACACTTTGCTTTTCTCCAAAACCATTTTTACTGTGATTTTTCATACCATTGCATACAAATTCCACCCCACTTTGTCCGGATATTATTGGATGAAACCAAAAATATCCGGTTTTTTTTTTTTTTTGCTACCTCAATCACAGATTGCCACAGCCCCTGTGTTTGTGTTTTCTGGATATTATCGAAGGACTTTATTGTTTTGAAAGGTTTTTTTTTATCAGGGAACATTTAATGTTGTACTGGGAAACTCTAATTGGTTCCACATGGAGACACCAGCTCTACACATTCGTATTTTCTACTAGAAAGCTAGAGGAACTGCGGCAAACAAACATGATATTTCTGTTTGTATAGATGGCTTTTTCTGCACTTGCCTAACGAAAAGACATTGCTGTTCTCCAAAACCGTTTTTACTGTGATTTTCTCGGTCCATTACATACGAATTCCACACCACTTTGTCAGGATATGACTGGATGAAACCGGAAATATCCGGTTTTGTTTTGGCTAACTCAATTCCAGATATTGCCACAGCACCTGTGTTTGTGTTTTCTGGATATTATCGAAGGACTTTATTGTTTTGAAAGTTGTTTTTTTTTTAATTAGAGAACATTTAATTTTGAATTGGGAAACTCCAATAGGTTCCTCATGGAGACACCACCTCTACACATTCGTAAGTTCTGGGGAGAAATCTAAAGGAACTGCAGGAAACAAACATGATATTTCTGTTTGTATAGATGGCATGTTATGGACTTGCCTAACGAAAAGACATTTATTTTCTCCATAACAATTTTTACTGTGATTTTCTTGGTCTATTGCATATGAATTCCACACCACTTTGTCCGGGTATGACTGGATGAAACCGGAAATATCCGGTTTTGCTTTGGCTCACTCAATCCCAGATATTGCCACAGCCCCGGTGTTTGTGTTTTCTGGATATTATCGAAGGACTTTATTGTTTTGAATGACTTTTATCAGGGAACATTTAATTTTGTACTGTGAAACTCTAATTGATTACACATTGAGACACCAGCTCTACATATTCGTATTTTCTAGCGAGAAAGCTAGAGGAACTGCGGCAAGCAATCATGATATTTCTGTTTGTATAGATGGCATTTTATGCAGTTGCCTAACGAAAGGAGTTTGCTTTTCTCCAAAACCATTTTTACTGGGATTTTCTCGGTCCATTGCATACGAATTGCATGCCACTTTGTCCGGATATGACTGGATGAAACCGGAAATATCTGGTTTTGTTTTGGCTAACTCAATCCCAGATATTGCCACAGCCCCTGTGTTTTTGTTTTCTGGATATTATCGAAGGACTTTATTTTCTTGAAAGTTTTTTTTTTTATTCAGGGAACATTTAATTTTGTACTGGAAACTCTAATTGGTTCCACATGGAGACACCAGCTCTACACATTCGTATTTTCTAGGAGAAAGCTAGAGGAACTGCGGCAAATTCTGTTTGTATACATGACATTATATGCACTTGCCTAACGAAAGGACTTTCGTTTTCTCCAAAACAATTTTTACTGTGATTTTCTCGCTGCATTGCATATGAATTCCACACCACTTTGTCCGGGTATGACTGGATGTAACCGGAAATATCCGGTTTTGTTTTGGCTAACTCAAAAACAGATATTGGCACAGCACCTGTGTTTGTGTTTTCTGGATATTATCGAAGGAATTTATTGTTTCGAAAGATTTTTTTTTTTTAATCAGGGAACATTTAATTTTGTACTTGGAAACTCTAATTGGTTCCACATGGTGACACCAGCTCTACACATTAGTATTTTCTCGGGAGAAATCTAAAGGGACTGCGGCAAACAACCATGATATTTCTGTTTGTATAGATGACCTTTTATACACTTGCCAAATGAAAAGACTTTGCTTTTCTCCAAAACCATTTTTACTGTTATTTTCTCAGTCCATTGCATAAGAGTTCCACAAAACTTTGTCCAGATATAACTGGATGAAACCGGAAATATCTGGTTTTGTTTTGGCTACTTCAACCTCAGATACTGGCACAACACCTGTGTTTGTGTTTTCTGGATATCATTGAAGGACTTTATTGTTTTGAATTTTTTTTAATCAGGGAACATTTAAATTTGTACTGGGAAACTCTAATTGGTTCCACATGGAGACACCGGCTCTACACATTCGTATTTTCTTGGGAGAAATCTAAAGGAACTGCGGCAAACAATCATGATACTTCTGTTTGTATACATGACATTATATGCACTTGCCTAACGAAAGGACTTTGGTTTTCTCCAAAACCATTTTTGCTGTGATTTTCTCGGTCCATTGCATACGAATTCCACACCACTTTGTCCGGATATGCCTGGATGAAACCGAAAATACCCGCTTGTGTTTTGGTTAACTGAATCCCAGTTATTGCTACAGCTTCTGTTGACGGAATAAGGCAGGCCGGGTTTAAAATGTAGTTGCTGGAGCTAACCGCATACTGTTCTGCTTCTGTGCAAAATGGCTGAGCTTGCTAGATGCTTTTTGTAAGATGACTGAACTTTTGTTGAACCTGTAGCATGTGATAATTAGTTTAGAAGCTATGTTAAGTTTTTGGGAACCATAAAAGCAGAAGTTGATCGAAAATGTACCCAACCTATGTCCTGATGACCCCGTATTTGTGCTTGCTCAAGTACTTTGTTCCTTTACCCTGGAAAAACCCTTTACCTTGTGATCTTTTGTCATGCTGTGGAAATATGCTAATGTTGTGGTTTTAAGCCTTAAATACTCTGTGCAATTGATGATCGAGGCCTCTCTCTGCACTGCCCCCGAGGGTGTTGTTCTGCTTGGAGACGGCCCATCTGCGCAGATGCAATAAACTTCCTCATGCTCTTTGCATCGATTGGAGTGGAATTCGTGCATCTGGGGTCGGTCGGATCATGAGACACCTTTCAGGGGTCTTACACTGTGATTGTGTTTTCTGGATATTATCGAAGAACTTTATTGTTTTGAAAGTTTTTTTTATCAGAGAACATTTATTTTGAATTGGGAGACTATAATTGGTTCCTCATGGAGACACCAGCTATACACATTCGTATGTTCTGGGGAGAAATCTAAAGGAACCACGGCAAAAAAACATGATATTTCTATTTGTATAGATGGCATTTTATGGACTTGCCTAACGAAAAGACTTTTATTTTCTCCATAACCATTTTTACTGTGATTTTCTCGGTCTATTGTATACGAATTCCACACCACTTTGTCCGGATATGACTGGATGAAAGGGGAAATATCTGGTTTTGCTTTGGCTAACTCAATCCCAGATATTGCCACAGCCTCTGTGTTTGTGTTTTCTGGATATTTTCAAAGGACTTTATTGTTTTGAAAGTTTTTTTTTTAATCAGGGAACATTTAATTTTGTACTTGGAAACTCTAATTGGTTCCACATGGAGACACCAGCTCGACACATTCGTATTTTCTAGGGAGAAAACTAGAGGAACTGCGACAAGCAAACATGATATTTCTGTTTGTACACGTGACATTTTATGCACTTGCCTAAGGAAAGGACTTTGCTTTTCTCCAAAACCATTTTTACTGGGATTTTCTCGGTCCATTGCATACGAATTGCATACCACTTTGTACGGATATGACTGGATGAAACCGGAAATATCCGGTTTTGTTTTGGCTAACTCAATCCCAGATAAAGCCACAGCCCCTGTGTTTGTGTTTTCTGTATATTATCGAAGGACTTTATTGTTTTGAAAGTTTGTTTTTTATTAGGGAACATTTAATTTTGTACTGGGAAACTCGAATTGGTTCCACATGGAAACACCAGCTGTACACATTCGTATTTTCTAGGAGAAAGCTAGAGGAACTGCGGGAAAAAAAACATGATAATTCTGTGTGTATACATGACATTTTATGCACTTGCCTAACGAAAGGACTTTGGTTTTCTCCAACCATTTTTACTGTGATTTTCTCCGTCCATTGCATACGAATTCCACGCCACTTTGTCCGGATATGACTGGATGAAACCGGAAATATCCGGTTGTGTTTTGGCTAACTCAATACCAGATATTGCCACTACACCTGTGTTTGTGTATTCTGGATATTATCGAAGGACTTTATTGTATTGGAAGTTTTTTTGTTTTTGTTTTTTATCAGGGAAATTTAATTTTGTACTTGGAAACTCTAATTGGTTCCACATGGAGACACCAGCTCTACACATTCGTATTTTGTGCGGAGAAATCAAAAGGAACTGTGGCAAACAACCATGATAATTCTGTTTGTATACATGACATTTTCTGCACGTGCCTAACAAAAAGATTTTGCTTTTCTCCAAAACAATTTTTACTGTGATTTTGTCTGTCCATTGCATACGAATTGCACACCACTTTTTCCGGATATGACGACAGGAAACCGGAAATATCCGGTTTAGTTTTGGCTAACTCAATCCCAGATTTCCAAAGCCCCTGTGTTTGTGTTTTCTGGATATTATCGAAGGCCTTTATTGTTTTGAATGTTTTTTATCAGGGAATATTTAATTTTGTACTGGGAAACTCTAATTGGTTCCACATGGAGACACCAGCTCTACACATTCGTATTTTTTAGGAGAGAGCTAGAGGAACTGCGACAAACATGATATTTCTGTTTGTATACATGACATTTTATGCACTTGCCTAACGAAAAGACTTTGCATTTCGCCAAAACCATTTTTACTGGGATTTTCTCGGTCCATTGCATACGAATTGCACACTACTTTTTCCGGATATGACTGGATGAAACCGGAAGTATCCTGTTTTGTTTTGCTAACTCAATCCCAGATATTGCCTCAGCCCCTGTGTTTGTGTTTTCTTTATATTATCAAAGGATTTTATTGTTTGGAATTTTTTTTACAGGGAACATTTAATTTTGTACTGGGAAACACTCAGTTGTTCCACATGGAGACACCAGCTCTACACATTCGTATTTTCTACTGAGATAGCTAGAGGAACGGCGGCAAGCAAACATGATATTTCTGTTGGTATACATGGTATTTTATACACTTGCCTAACGAAAGGACTTTGCTTTTCTCCAAAAACATTTTTACTGTGATTTTCTCGGTCCATTGCATACGGATTCCACACCCAGTTTGTCCGGATATGACTGGTTGAAAGGGGAAATATCCGCTTGTGTTTGGCAAACTGAATCCCAGATATTGCGACAGCCTCTTTGTTTGTGTTTTATGAATATTATCGAAGGACTTTATTGTTTTGAATGTTTTATTTATCAGGAAACATTTAATTTTGTGCTGGGAAACACTAATTGGTTCCCCAAGGAGACACCAGCTCTACACATTCGTATTTTTAGGAGAAAGCTAGCGGAACTGGGGCAAGCAAACATGATATTTCTGTTTGTATACATGACATTTTATGCACTTGCCTTTTGCTTTTCTCCAAAACCATTTTTACTGCAATTTTCTCGGTCCATTGCATACGAATTCCACACCAATTTGTCCAGATATTACTGGATGAAACCGGAAATAATCATTGTTTTTTGGCTAACTCAAATCCATATATTGCCACAGCCCCTGTGTTTGAGTTTTCTGGATATTTTCAAACGATTTTATTGTTTTGAAATTTTTTTTTATCAGGGAACATTTAACTTTGTACTTGAAAACACTCACTGGTTCCACATGGAGACAACAGCTCTACACATTCGTATTTTCTTGGAGAAATATTGAGGAACTGCGGCTAACAAACATGATACTTCTGTTTGTATACATGACATTATATGTGCTTGCCTAACGAAAGGACTATGGTTTTCTCCAAAACCATTTTTACTGTGATTTTCTCGGTCCATTGCATACGAATTCCACACCACTTTGTCCGGATATGACTGGATGTAACCGGAAATATCCGGTTTTGTTTTGGCTAACTGAATCCCAGTTATTGCAACAGCTTCTCTGTTTGTGTTTTCTGGATATTATTCAAGGACTTCATTGTTTTGAAAGTTTTTTTTTTATCAGAAAACATTTAATTTTGCATTGGGAAACTCTAATAGGTTCCTCATGCAGACACCAGCTCTACACATTCGTATGTTCTGGGGTGATATCTAAAGGAACTGCGGCAAACAAACATGATATTTCCATTTGTATAGATGGCAGTTTATGGACTTGCCTAACGAAAAGACTTTTATTTTCTCCAAAACCATTTTTACTGTGATTTTCTCGGTCTGTTGCATATGAATTCCACACCACTTTGTCTAGATATGACTGGATGAATGGGGAAATATCCGGTTTTGCTTTGGCTAAATCAATCCCAGATTGCCACAGCCCCTGTGTTTGTGTTTTCTGAATGTTATCAAAGGATTTTATTGTTTTGAATGATTTTTATCAGGGAACATTTAATTTTGTACTGTGAAACTATAATTGGTTCCACATTGAGACACCAGCTCTACACATTCGTATTTTCTAGCGAGAAAGCTGGAGGAACTGCGGCAAGCAAACATGATATTTCTGCTTGTATACATGACATTTTATGCACTTGCCTAACGAAAGGACTTTGCTTTTCTCCAAAACCATTTTTACTGGGATTTTCTCGGTCCATTGCATACGAATTGCATACCACTTTGTCCGGATATGACTGGATGAAACCGGAAATATCCGGTTTTGTTTTGGCTAACTCAATCACAGATATTGGCACAGAACCTGTGTTTGTATTTTCTGTATATTATCAAAGGAATTTATTGTTTTGAAAGTTTTTTTTAATCAGGGAACATTTAATTTTGTACTGTGAAACTCTAATTGGTTCCACATGGAGACACCAGCTCTACACATTCGTATTTTGTAGTGAGAAAGCTAGAGGAACTGCGGCAAACAAACATGATATTGCTGTTTGCATACATGACATTTTATGCACTTGCCTAACGAAAAGACTTTGCTTTTCTTCAAAACCATTTAGTGATTTTGTCTGACCATTAAATATCAATTCCACACCACTTTGTCCGGAAATGAGTGGATGAAACCGGAAATATCCGGTTTTGTTTTGGCTAACCGAATCCCAGATATTGACGCAGCCTCTGTGTTTGTGCTTTCTGGATATTATCGATGCTCTTTACGGTTTTTAAAGTTTTTTTTATCAGGGAACATTTAATTTTGTACTGGGAAACTCTGATTGGTTCCACATGGAGACACCAGCTCTACACATTCCTACTTTCTAGCGAGAAAACTAGAGGAACTGCGACAAACAAACATGATATTTCTGCTTGTATAGATGACATTTTAAGCACTTGGCTAACGAAAAGACTTTGCTTTCCCCGAAAACATTTTTATTGTGATTTTCTGGGTCCATTGCATACGAATTCCACACCACTTTTTCCTGATATGACTGGATGAAACCGGAAATATCCGGTTGTGTTTTGGCTAATTGATATCCAGATATTGCAATAGCCTCTGTGTTTGAGTTTTCTGGATATAATCGAAGGACTTTATTGTTTTGAAATATTTTTTTTATCAGGGAACATTTAATTTTGTACTGGGAAACTCTAATTAGTTCCACATGGAGACCCCAGCTCTACACATTCGTATTTTGTAGGGAGAAAGCTAGAGGAATTGCAGCAAACAAACATGATATTTCTGTTTGTGTAGATGGCATTAATGCATAAGCCTAACGAAAATTCTTAGCTTTTCTCCAAAACCATTTTTACTGTGATTTTCTCGGTCCATTGCATACAAATCCACACCACTTTGTCCGGATATGTGTGGAAGAAACCGGAAATATCCAGTTGTGTTTTCACTAACTCATCCCGGATATTGCCGCAGACTCTGTGTTTGTCTTTTCTGGATGTTATAGATGAACTTTATTGTTTTTAAAGATTTTTTTAAATCAGGGAACATTTAATTTTGTACTGGGAAACTCTGATTGGTTCCACATGGAGACAACAGCTCTACACATTCGTATTTTCTAGCGAGAAAGCTAGAGGAACTGTGAAAACAAACATGATTTTCTGTTTGTATAGATGATATTTTATGCACATGCCTAACGAAAAGACTTTGCTTTTCTCCAAAACCATTTTTACTGTGATTTTGCCTGTCCATTGCATACGAATTCCATACAACTTTGTCCGCATATGAGTCGGTGAAACCGGAAATATCCGGCTGTTTTTCGGCTAACTGAATCCAAGATATTGCCGCAGCCCCTGTGTTTGTGTTTTCTGGATATTATCGATGGAGTTTATTGATTTGAATTTTTTTTAATCAGGGAAAATTTAATTTTCTACTGGGAAACTCTAACTGGTTCCACATGGAGGCACCAGCTCTACACATTCGTATTTTCTAGGAGAAAGATACAGGAACTGCGGCACACAAACATGATATTTTGTTTGTTTAGATGGCATTTTATGCATTTGCCTAATGAAAAGACTTTGTTTTTCTCCAAAACCATTTTTACTGTGATTTTGTCTGTCCATTAAATATCAATTCCACACCACTTTGTCCGGATATGACTGGATGAAACCGGAAATATCCGGTTATATTTTGGCTAACCGAACCCCAGATATTGACGCAGCCTATGTGTTTGTGTTTTCTGGATATTATCAATGTACTTTACAGTTTTGAAATTTTTTTTTATCAGGGAACATTTAATTTTGTACTGGGAAACTCTCATTTGTTCCCCATGGAGACACCAGCTCTACACATTTGTATTTTGTAGGGAGAAAGCTAGAGGAACTGTGTCAAACAAACATGATATTTCTGTTTGTGTAGATGGCATTAATGCATAAGCCTAACGAAAATTCTTAGCTTTTCTCTAAAACCATTTCTACTGTTATTTTCTCTGTCCATTACATATGAATTCCACACCACTTTGTCGGGATATGACTGCATGAAACCGGAAATATCCGGTTTTGTTTTGGCTAACTCAATCCCAGATTGCCACAGCCTCTGTGTTTGTGTTTTCTGGATATTATAGATGGAATTTATTGTTTTTAAATATTTTTTTTATCAGGGAACATTTAATTTTGTACTGGGATACTCTGATTGGTTCCACATGGAGACAACAGCTCTACACATTCGTATTTTCTAGGAGAAAGCTAGAGGAACTGCGGCAAACTATCATGATATTTCTGTTTGTATACATGACATTTTATGCACTTGCCTAACGAAAAGACTTTGCTTTTCTCCAAAATCATTTTTACTGTGATTTTCTCGATGCATTGCATATGAATTCCACACCACTTTGTCCGGGTATGACTGGATGAAACCGGAAATATGCGGTTGTGTTTTGGCTAACTCAATCCCAGATATTGCAACAGATCCTGTGTTTGTGTTCTCTGAATATTTTCAATGCACTTTATTGTTTTGAATGTTTTTTGTCAGTGAACATTTAATTTTCTACTTGGAAACTCTGATTGCTTCCACATGGAGACAACAGCTCTACACATTCGTATTTTCTAGGAGAAAGCTAGAGGAACTGCGGCAAACTATCATGATATTTCTGTTTGTATATATGACATTTTATGACTTGCCAAACGAAAAGACTTTGCTTTCCTCCAAAACCATTTTTACTGTGATTTTGTCTGCACATTAAATACGAATTCCACACCACTTTGTCCGGATATGAATGGATGAAACCGGAAATATCCGGTTTTGTTTTGGCTAACCGAATCCCAGATATTGATGCATCCTCTGTGTTTGTGTTTTCTGGATATTATCGATGGACTTTACAGTTTTTAATGTTTTTTTTTAATCAGGGAACATTTAATTTTGTACTGGGAAACACTCAGTGGTTCCACATGGAGACAGCAGCTCCACACATTCGTATTTTCTAGCGAGAAATCTAGAGGAACTGTGACATACAAACATGATATTTCCGCTTGTATAGATGACATTTTATGCACTTGCCTAAAGAAAAGACTTTGCTTTCCCCCAAAACATTTTTATTGTGATTTTCTGGGTCCATTGCATACGAATTCCACACCACTTTGTCCTGATATGACTGGATGAAACCGGATATACCGGTTGTGTTTTGGCTAACTGATATCCAGTTATTGTGACAGCATCGGTGTTTGTGTTTTCTGGATTTCATCGAAGACTTTATTGTTTTGAAATATTTTTTTTATCAGGGAACATTTAATTTTCTACTGGGAAACTCCAATTTGTTCCCCATGAAGTTGCCAGCTCTACACATTCGTATTTTGTAGGGAGAATGCTACAGGAACTTTGGCAAACAAACATGATATTTCTGTTTGTGTAGATGGCATTTTATGCATTAGACTAACGAAAAGTCTTTGCTCTCTCCAAATCGATTTTTACTTTGATTTTCTCATTCCATTACATACGATTTCCACACCACTTTGTCCGGATATGTGTGGATGACATCGGAAATATCCGGTTGTGTTTTGGCTAACTTAATCCCAGATATTGACACAGCACCTGTGTTTGTGTTTTCTGGATATTATCGATGGACTTTTTGTTTTTTTTTTTAATCAGGGAACATTTAATTTTGTACTGGGAAACTCTGATTGGTTGACATGGAGACACAAGCTCTACACATTCATATTTTCTAGCGAGAAAAATAGAGGAACTGCGGCAAACAAACATGATATTTCTGCTTGTATAGATGATATTTTATGCACTTGCCTAAAGAAAAAGACTTTGTTTTCCCCCAAAACATATTTATTGTGATTTTCTGGGTCCATTGCATACGAATTCCACACCAATTGTCCGGATATGACTGGATGAAACCGGAAATATCCGGTTGTGTTTTGTCTAACTGATATCCAGATATTGTCACAGCCTCTGTGTTTGTGTTTTCTGGATATAATCGAAGGACTTTATTGTGTTGAAGGATTTTTTTTTAATCAGGGAACATTTAATTTTGTACTGGGAAACTAATTGGATCCACATAGAAACACAAGGTCTACACCTTCGTATCTTCCAGGGAGAAAGCTATAGGAACTGTGGCAAACAAACATGATATTTCTGTTTGTGTAGATGGCATTTTATGCATTTGCTTAATGAAAAGACTTTGTTTTTCTCCAAAACCATTTTTACTGTGATTTTGTCTGTCCATTAAATATCAATTCCACACCACTTTGTCCGGATATGACTGCATGAAACCAGAAATATCCGGCTGTGTTTTGGCTAACTGAATCCCAGATATTGCCGCAGCCGCTGTGTTTGTGCTTTCTGGATATTATGGAAGGACTTTATTGTTTTAAAGCTTTCTTTTTCAGTGAACATTGAATTTTGTGCAGGGAAACAGTCACTGGTTCCACATGGAGACACCAGCTCTCCATATTCGTATTTTCTAGCGAGAAGGCTAGAGGAACTGTGGCAAACAATCATGATATTTCTGCTTGTATAATTGATATTTTATGCACTTGCCTAAAGAAAAGACTTTGCTTTTCTCCAAAACAATTTTTACTGTGATTTTCTCAGTCCATTACATACGAATTCCACACCACTTTGTCCGGATATGACTGGATGAAATCGAAAAACATCCGGTTGTTTTTAGGCTAACTGATATCCACATATTGCGACAACCTCTGTGTTTGTGTTTTCTGGATATAATCGAAGGACTTTATTGCTTTGAAAATTTTTTTTATCAGGAAACATTTAAATTTGTACTGGTAAACTCTAATTGGTTCCAGATGGAGACATCAGCTTTACACATTTGTATCTGCCAGGGAGAAAGCTAGAGGAACTGCGGCAAACAAACATGATATTTTGTTTGTGTAGATGGCATTTTATGCATTTGCCTAATGAAAAGACTTTGCTTTTCTCCAAAACCATTTTTACTGTGATTTTCTCAGTCCATTGCATATAAATACCACACCACTTTGTCCGGATATGACTGGATGAAACTGGAAATATCCGGTTTTGTTTTGGCTAACTGAATCCCAGTTATTGCAACAGCCTCTGTGTTTGTGTTTTCTGGATATTATCGAAGGATTTTATAGTTTTGAATTTTTTTTTCATCAGAGAACATTTAATTTTGATTTGGGAAACTCTAATTGGTTCTTCATGGAGACACCAGCTCTACACATTCGTATGTTCTAGGGAGAAATCTAAAGGAACTGTGGCAAACAAACATGATATTTCTGTTTGTATACACGACATTTTATGCACTTGCCTAACGAAAAGACTTTGCTTTTTTCCAAAACCATTTTTACTGGGATTTTCTCGGTCAATTGCATATGAATTCCACACCACTTTGTCCGGATATGACTGGATGAAACCGGAAATATCCGGTTTTGTTTTGGCTAACTCAATCCTAGATATTGCCACAGCCCCTGTGTTTGTGTTTTCTGGATATTATCAATGGACATTATTGTTTTGAAAGTTTTTTTTTAACTGGTAACATTTAGTTAGTACTGGGAAACTCTAATTGGTTCCACATGGAGAAACCAGCTCTACACTTTCGAGTTTTCTAGGGAGAAAGCTAGAGTAACTGCGGCAAACAAACAGCATATTTCTGTTTATATAGATGGCATTTTATGCACTTTCCTAACGAAAAATTTTGATTTTCTCCAAAACCATTTTTACTGTGATTTTGTCGACCCATTGCATACAAATTCCACACCACTTTTTCCGGATATGACGGGATGAAACTGGAAATATCCGGTTTTTTTATGGCTAACACAATCCCAGATATTGCCAGAGGCCCTGTGTTTGTTTTTTCTGGATATTATGGAAGGACTTTATTGTTTTGAAAGTTTTTTTTTATCAAGGAACATTTAATTTTGTACTGGGAAACACTCAGTGGTTCCACATGGAGAACCAAGCTCTACAGATTCGTATTTTCTAGGGAGAAAGCTAGAGGAACTGCGGCAAGCAAACATGATATTTCTGTTTGTATACACGACATTTTATGGACTTGCCTAACAAGAAGACTTTGCTTGTCTCCAAAACATTTTTATTGTGATTATCAGGGTCCATTGCATAAGAATTCTATACCACTTTGTCCGGATATGACTGGATGAAACCGAAAATATTGGTTGAGTTTTCGCTAACTGATATCCAGATATTGCGTCATACTCTCTGTTTGTGTTTTCTGGATATTATCAATGGAATTTATTGTTTTTAAAGTTTTTTTTATCAGGGAACATATAATTTTGTACTGGGAAACACTCAGTGGTTCCACATGGAGAAACAAGCTGTACACATTCGTATTTCTTAGGGAGAAAGCTAGAGGAACTGCGACAAGCAAACATGATATTTCTGTTTGTATAGATGGTATTTTATGGACAGGCTTAACGAAAAGACTTTGCTTTTCTCCAAAACCATTTTACTTTGATTTTCTCGGTCCATTGCATAGGAATTCCACACCACTTTTTCCGGATATGACTTGATGAAACCAGATATATGCGGTTCAGTTTTTACTATCTAAATCCCAGATATTGCCACAGCCACTGTGTTTGTGTTTTCTGGATATTATCGAAGGACTTTATTGTTTTGAAAGTTTTTTTTATAATCAGGGAACATTTAGTTTTTTACTGGTTTAACTCTAAATTGTTCCACATGGAGACACCAGCTCTACACGTTCGTATTTTCTAGGAGAAAGCTAGAGGAACTGCACAAACAAACATGATAATTCTGTTTGTATACATGACATTTTATGCACTTGCCTAAAGAAAGGACTTTGCTTTTCTCCAAAACAATTTTTACTGTGATTTTCTCGGTCCATTGCATACGAATTCCACAACACTTTGTCTGGATATGACTGCATGAAACCGGAAATATACGGTTTTGTTTTGGCTAACTCAATCACTGATATTGCTACAGATCCTCTGTTTGTTTTTTCTGAATATTATCGATGGACTTTATTGTTTTGAAAGTTTTTTTTATAAGGGAACATTTAATTTTGTACTGGGAAACTCTAATTGGTTCCAAATGGAGACAAAAGCAATACACATTCGTATTTCCTAGCGAGAAAGCTAGAGGAATTGTGGTAAACAAACATGATATTTCTGCTTGTATAGATGGCATTTTATGCACTTGCCTAACAAAAAGACTTTGCTTGTCTCCAAAATATTTTTATTGTGATTTTCAGGGTCCATTGCATACGAATTCTATACCAATTTGTCCAGATATGACTGGATGAAACCGAAAATATTGGTTGAGTTTTCCCCTAACTGATATCCAGATATTGCGTCAGACTCTGTGTTTGTGTTTTCTGGATATTATCAATGGAATTTAGTGTTTTTAAAGTTTTTTTTTTTTAATCAGGGAGCATTTAATTTTGTACTGGGAAACTCTAATTGGTTCCACATGGGTACACCAGCTCTACACATTCATATTTTCTAGGAGAAATTCTAGAGGAACTGCGGCAAACAAACATGATATTGCTGTTAGTATACATGACATTTTATGCACTTGCCTAATGAAAGGACTTAGGTTTTCCTCAAAACCATTTTTACTGTGGTTTTCTCAGACCATTGCATACGAATTCCACACCACTTTGTGCGGATATGACTGGATGAAACCGGAAATATCCGCTTGTGTTTTGGCTCACTGAATCCCAGTTATTGCAACAGCCTCTGTGTTTGTGCTTTCTGGATATTATCGAAGGAGTTTATTGTTTTGAATGTTTTTTTATCAGAGAACATTTAATTTTCTGCTGGGAAACACTAATTGGTTCCCCAAGGAGACACCAGCTCTACACATTCGTATTTTCTAGGGAGAAAGCTAGAGGAAATGCAGCAAACAAACATGATATTTCTGTTTGTATAGATGGCATTTTATGGACTTTCCTAATGAAAAAAAATTTGCTTTTCTCAAAAACCATTTTAACTGTGATTTTCTCGACCCATTGCGTACGAATTCCACACCACTTTTTCCTCATATGACTGGATGAAACTGGAAATATCCATTTTGGTTTTGGCTAACTCAATCCCAGATATTGCCACAGCCACTGTGTTTGTGTTTTCTGGATATTACCAAAGGACTTTATTGTTTTGAATATTTTTTATCAGGGAACATTTAGTTTTGTACTGGGAAACTCTAAATTGTTCCACATGGAGACACCAGCTCTACACGTTCGTATTTTCTAGGAGAAAGCTAGAGGAACTGCACAAACATGATATTTCTGTTTGTATACATGACATTTTATGCACTTGCCTACAAAAAGTCTTTGCTTTTCTCCAAAATCACTTTCACTGTAATTTTCTCATTCCATTGCTTATGAATTCCACACCACTTTGTCCAGATATGACTGGATGAAACCGGAAATATCCGGGTTTTTTTGGCTAACTCAATCCCAGATTGCCACAGCCCCTGTGTTTGTGTTTTCTGGATATTATCAATGGTCATTATTATTTTGAAAGTTTTTTTTATCAGGGAACATTTAATTTTGTACTGGGAAACTCTAATTGGTTCCACATGGAGACACCAGCTCTACACATTTGTATTTTCTAGCGAGAAAGCTAGCGGAACTGTGTCAAACAAACATGACATTTCTCCTTGTATAGATAGAATTTTATGGACTTGCCTAACGAAAAGACTTTGCTTTTCTCCAAAACCATTTTCACTGCAATTTTCTCTGTCGATTGCATACAAATTCCACACCACTTTGTCCGGATATAACTGGATGCAACCGGAAATATCCGGTTTTGTTTTGGCTAACTCAATCCCAGATATTGCCACAGATCCTCTGTCTGTGTTTTCCGGATATTATCAAAGGACTTCATTGTTTTGAACGTTTTTTTTTCTTTTTTTATCAGGGAACATTTAAATTTGTATTGGGAAAATCTAATTGGTTCCACATGGAGACACCAGCTCTAAGATTAGTGTTTGTAGGGAGAAAGCTAGAGGAAATGTGGCAAAGAAAGATGATATTTCTGTTTGTATAGATGGAATTTTATGCACTTGCCTAACGAAAAGACTTTGCTTTTTTCCAAAGCCATTTTTACTGTTATTGTCTCAGTCCATTGCATACGAATTCCACACCACTTTGTACCGATTGGACTGGATGAAACTGGAAATATCCAGTTATGTTTTGGCTATCTCAATCCCAGATATTGCGACAGCACCAGTGTTTCTTTTTCTGGATATTATCGAAGGACTTTATTGTTTTGAAAGTTTTTTTTTTTATCAGGGAACATTTATTTTGTACTGGAAAACTCTAATTAGTTCCACATGGAGACACCAGCTCTACATGTTCACATTTTCTAGGAGAAAGCTAGAGGAACTGCGGCAAACAAACTTTATATTTCTGTTTGTGTACATGACATTTTATGCACTTGCCTAACGAAAAGACTTTGCTTTTCTCCAAAACCATTTTTATTGTGAGTTTCTCCGTGTGTTGCGTACGAATTGAACACCACTTTTCCGGATATGACTGGATGAAACCGGAAATATCCGGTTTTGTTTTGGCTAACTCAATCCCAGATATTGCCACAGCCCCTGTGTTTGTGTTTGAAGGATATCATCGAAAGATTTTCTTGTTTTGAAAGTTTTTTTTTTCCCTCAGGGAACATTTAATTTTGTACTTGGAAAATCTAATTGGTTCCACATGGAAACACCAGCTCTACACATTTGTATTTTCTAGCGAGAAAGCTACCGGGACTGTGTCAAACAAACATGACATTTCTCCTTGTATAGATAGCATTTTATGGACTTGCCTGACGAAAAGACTTTGCTTTTCTCCAAAACCATTTTCACTGCAATTTTCTCAGTCGATTCCATACAAATTCCACACCACTTTTTCGGGATATGCCTGGATGAAACCAGAAATATGCGGTTTAGTTTTTACTATCTAAATCCCAGGTATTGCCACAGCCCCTGTGTTTGTGTTGTCTGGAGATTATCGAAGGACTTTATTGTTTTGAAAGTTTTATTTTTTTAATCTGTTAACATTTAATTTTGTACTGGGAAACTCTAATTGGTTCCACATGGAGACACCAGCTCTAGACATTCGTATTTCTAGATAGAAAGCTAGAGTAATTGCGGCAAACAAACTTGATATTTCTGTTTGTATAGATGGCATTTTTTGCACTTGATTAACGAAAAGACTTTACTTTTCTCCAAAACCATTTTTTCTGGGATTTTCTCGGTCTATTGCACACGAATTCCACACCACTTTGTCCGGATATGAGTGGATGAAACCGGAAATATCCGGTTTTGTTTTGGCTAACTCAATCCCAGATATTGCCACAGCCCCTGCCTTTGTGTTTTCTTGATATTATCGAAGAACTTTTGTTTTGAAATTTTTTTTTAATCAGGGAACATTTAGTTTTGTACTGGGAAACACTCACTGGTTCCACATGGAGAAACCAGCTCTACACATTCGGATTTTCTAACGAGAACCATATAGGAACTGTGGCAAACAAACATGATATTTCTGTTTGTATAGATGACATATTATGCACTTGCCCAACGAAAAGCATTTGCTTTTCTCCAAAACATTTTTATTGTGATTTACTGGGTCCATTGCATACGAATTCTACACCACTTTGTCCGGATATTACTCGATGAAACCGGAAATATCCGGTTGTGTTTTGGCAAACTGATATCCAGATATTGCAACAGCCACTGTGTTTGTGTTTTCTGGATATTATCGAAGGACTTTATGGTTTTGAATGTTTTTCATCAGTGAACATTTAATTTTGTACTGGGAAACTCTGATTGGTTCCCCATGGAGAAACCAGCTATACACATTCTGTATTTTTAGGGAGAAAGCTATAGAAACTACGGCAAACAAACATGATATTTCTGTTTGTATACATGACATTTTATGCACTTGCCTAACGAAATGAGTTTGCTTTTCTCCAAAACCACTTTCACTGTAATTTTCTCGGTCCATTGCATAGGAATTCCACACCACTTTGACCGGATATGATTGGATGAAACCGGAAATATCCGTTTTTTTTGGCTAACTCAATCCCAGATATTGCCACAGCCTCTGTGTTTGTGTTTTCTGGATATTATCAAAGGACTTTATTGTTTTGAAAGTTTTTTTTTTATCAGCGAGCATTTAATTTTGTACTGGGAAACACTCGCTGGTTCCACATGGAGAAACTAGCTCTACACATTCGTATTTTCTAGAGAATGCTAGAGGAACTGTGGCAAACAAACATGATATTTCTGTTTATATAGATGGCATTTTATACACTTGCCCAATGCAAAGACTTTGCTTTTCTCCAAAACCATTTTTACTGTGATTTTCTCGGTCCATTGCATAGGAATTCCACACCACTTTCTCCAGATATGTCTGGAAGAAACAAGAAATATCCTGTTGTTTTTGGTGAACTCAATCCCAGATATTGCGACAGCCTCTGTGTTTGTGTTTTCTGGATATTATCGAAGGACTTTCTTGTTTTGAATGTTTTTTATTAGAAAACATATAATTTTGTACTGGGAAACTAATTGGTTCCACATGGAGACACCAGCTCTACACATTCATATTTTCTAGGATAAAGCTCGAGGAACTGCGGCAAACAAACATGATATTTCTGTTTGTATAGATGACATTTTATGCACTTGCCTAACGAAAAGGCTTTGCTTTTCTCCAAAACCATTTTTACTGTGATTTTGTCTCTCTGGTGCATAGAATTCCACACCACTTTGTCCGGATATTACTGGATAAAACCGGAAATATCCGGTTTTGTTTTGGCTAACTCAATCCCAGATATTGCCCCAGCCCCTGTGTTTGTGTTTTCTGGATATTATCAATGGACATTATTGTCTTGAAAAAATTTTTTTATCAGGGAACATTTAGTTTTGTACTGGGAAACACTCACTGGTTCCATATGGAGACACCAGCTCTACACATTCGTATTTTCTAGCGAGAATGCTAGAGGAACTGGGGCAAACAAACATGATATTTCTGTTTGTATACATGACATTTTATGCACGTTCCTAAAGAAAAGACTTTGCTTTTCTCCAAAACCTTTTTTACTGTGATTTTCTCAGTCCATTGCAAAGATTTTCCACAACACTTTTTCCGGATATGACTAGATGAAACCGGAAATATCCTGTTGTTTTTCGCTAACTCAATCCCAGATATTGCCACAAACCCTGTGTTTGTGTTTTCTGGATAGTATCGAAGGACTTTATTGTTTTGAATCTTTTTATCAGGGAACATTTAATTTTGTACTGGGAAACTCTAATTGGTTCCACATATAGACACCAGCTCTACACATTCATATTTTCTAGGGAGAAAGCTAGAGGAACTGCGGCAAACAATCATGATATTTCTGTTTGTATAGATTGCATTTTATGCACTTGCCTAACGAAAAGACTCAGCTTTTATCCAAAACCATTTTTACTGTGATTTTCTCGGTCCATTGCATACGAATTCCACACCCCTTTGTCCAGATATGACTGGATGAAACCGGAAATATCCGGTTTTGTTTTGGCTAACTCAATCCCAGATATTGCCACAGCACCTGTGTTTGTGTTTTCTGGATATAATTGAAGGATTTTTTTGGTTTGAATTTTTTGTTAATTTTTTTATCAGGGAACATTTAATTTTATATTTGGAAACTCTAATTGGTTCCTCATGGAGACACCAGCTCTACACATTCGTATTTTCTAGGAGAAAGCTAGAAGAACTGAGGCAAACAAACTTGATATTTCTGTTTGTATAGATGGCATTTTATGCACTTGCCTAACAAAAAGACTTTGCTTTTCTCCAAAACCATTTTTACTATGATTTGCTTGGTCTATTGCATACAAATTCCACACCACTTTGTCCGGATATGACTGCATGAAACCGGAAATATCCGGTTTTGTTTTGGCTAACTGAATCCCAGATATTTCCACAGCCCCTGTGTTTGTGTTTTCTGGATATTACCAATGGTCATTATTGTTTTGAACGTTTTTTTTTTAATCAGGGAGCATTTAATTTTGTACAGGGAAACAATCACTGGATCCACATGCAGAAACCAGTTCTTCCTATTCGTGTATTCTAGGGAGAAAACTAGAGAAACTGCGGAAAACAAACATGATATCAGTGTTTGTATACATGGCATTTTATGCACTTGACTAAAGAAAGGACTTTGCTTTTCTCCAAAACCATTTTTACTATGATTTGCTTGGTCTATTGCATACAAATTCCACACCACTTTGTCTGGATATGACTGCATGAAACCGGAAATATCCGGTATTGTTTTGGCTAACTCAATCCCAGATATTGCCACAGCCCCTGTGTTTGTGTTTTCTGGATATTATCACTGGTCATTATTGTTTTGAACGTTTTGTTTTAATCAGGGAGCATTTAATTTTGTACAGGGAAACAATCACTGGTTCCACATGCGGAAACCAGTTCTTCCTATTCGTGTATTCTAGGGCGAAAACTAGAGGAACTGCGGCAAACAAACATGATATCTCTGTTTGTATACATGACATTTTATGCACTTGCCTAAAGAAAGGACTTTGCTTTTCTCCAAAACCATTTTTACTATGATTTTCTCGGTCCATTACATAGGAATTCCACACCACTTTGTCCGGATATGACTGCATGAAACCGGAAATATCCGGTTTTGTTTTCCTAACTCAAACCCAGATATTGCCACAGCCCCTGTGTTTGTGTTTTCTGGATATTATCAATGGTTTATTGTTTTCATCGTTTTTTTTATCAGGGAGCATTTAATTTTGTACAGTGTAACAACCACTGGTTCCACATGAAGAAACCAGTTCTTCCTATTCGGGTATTCTACGGAGAAAACTAGAGGAACTGCGGCAAACAAACATGATATTTCTCTTTGTATACATGACATTTTATGCACTTGCCTAAAGAAAGGACTTTGCTTTTCTCCAAAACCATTTTTACTATGATTTTCTCGGTTCATTGCATAGGAATTCCACACCACTTTTTCCGGATATGACTGGATGAAACCGGAAATATCCGGTTTTGTTTTGGCTAACTCAATCCCAGATATTGCCACAGCCCCTGTGTTTGTGTTTTCTGGATATTACCAATGGTCATTATTGTTTTGAACGTTTTTTTTTAATCAGGGAGCATTTAATTTTGTACAGGGAAACAATCACTGGATCCACATGCAGAAACCAGTTCTTCCTATTCGTGTATTCTAGGGAGAAAACTAGAGAAACTGCGGAAAACAAACATGATATCTGTGTTTGTATACATGGCATTTTATGCACTTGACTAAAGAAAGGACTTTGCTTTTCTCCAAAACCATTTTTACTATGATTTGCTTGGTCTATTGCATACAAATTCCACACCACTTTGTCTGGATATGACTGCATGAAACCGGAAATATCCGGTATTGTTTTGGCTAACTCAATCCCAGATATTGCCACAGCCCCTGTGTTTGTGTTTTCTGGATATTATCACTGGTCATTATTGTTTTGAACGTTTTGTTTTAATCAGGGAGCATTTAATTTTGTACAGGGAAACAATCACTGGTTCCACATGCGGAAACCAGTTCTTCCTATTCGTGTATTCTAGGGCGAAAACTAGAGGAACTGCGGCAAACAAACATGATATCTCTGTTTGTATACATGACATTTTATGCACTTGCCTAAAGAAAGGACTTTGCTTTTCTCCAAAACCATTTTTACTATGATTTTCTCGGTCCATTACATAGGAATTCCACACCACTTTGTCCGGATATGACTGCATGAAACCGGAAATATCCGGTTTTGTTTTCCTAACTCAAACCCAGATATTGCCACAGCCCCTGTGTTTGTGTTTTCTGGATATTATCAATGGTTTATTGTTTTCATCGTTTTTTTTATCAGGGAGCATTTAATTTTGTACAGTGTAACAACCACTGGTTCCACATGAAGAAACCAGTTCTTCCTATTCGGGTATTCTACGGAGAAAACTAGAGGAACTGCGGCAAACAAACATGATATTTCTCTTTGTATACATGACATTTTATGCACTTGCCTAAAGAAAGGACTTTGCTTTTCTCCAAAACCATTTTTACTATGATTTTCTCGGTTCATTGCATAGGAATTCCACACCACTTTTTCCGGATATGACTGGATGAAACCGGAAATATCCGGTTTTGTTTTGGCTAACTCAATCCCAGATATTGCCACAGCCCCTGTGTTTGTGTTTTCTGGATATTATCAAAGGACTTTATTGTTTTGAAACATTTTTTTTTATCAGGGAACATTTAATTTTGTACTTGGAAACCCTCAGTGGTTCCACATGGAGAAACCAGCTCTAAACATTTGTAATTTATACGGAGAATGCTAGAGGAACTGCAGCAAACAAACATGATATTTCTGTTTGTATACATGACATTTTATGCACCTGCCTAATGAAATGACTTTGCTTTTCTCCAAAACCATTTTTACTATGATTTGCTTGGTCTATTGCATACAAATTCCACACCACTTTGTCCGGATATGACTGGAAGAAACAAGAAATATCCTGTTGTTTTGGCTAACTCAATCACAGATATTGCGACAGCCTCTGTGTTTGTGTTTTCTGGATATTATGAAAGGACTTTATTGTTTTGAATGTTTTTTATCAGGGAACATTTAATTTTGTACTGGGAAACACTCAGTGGTTCCACATGGAGACACCAGCTCTACACATTCGTATTTTCTAGGAGAAAGCTAGAAAAACTGTGGCAAACAAACATGATATTTCTGTTTGTATACATGACATTTTATGCACTTGTCCAACGAAAAGACTTTGCTTTTCTCCAAAACCATTTTTACTATGATTTGCTTGGTCTATTGCATACAATTTCCACAGCACTTTTTCGGGATATGACTGCATGAAACCGAAAATATCTGGTTTTGTTTTGGCTAATTCAATCCCAGATTGCCACAGCCTCTGTGTTTGTGTTTTCTGGATATTATCAAAGGACTTTATTGTTTTGAATGTTTTTTATCAGGGAACATTTAATTTTGTACTGGGAAACTCTAATTGGTTCCACATGGAGACACCAGCTCTACACATTCGTATTTTCTAGGAGAAAGCTAGAAGAACTGTGGCAAACAAACATGATATTTCTGTTTGTATACATGGCATTTTATGCACTTGTCCAACGAAAAGACTTTGCTTTTCTCCAAAACCATTTTTACTATGATTTGCTTGGTCTATTGCATACAATTTCCACACCACTTTGTCCGGATATGACTGCTTGAAACCGAAAATATCCGGTTTTTTTTGCTAACTCAATCCCAGATTGCCACAGCCTCTGTGTTTGTGTTTTCTGGATATTACCAATGTTCATTATTGTTTTGAACGTTTTTTTTTAATCACGGAGCATTTAATTTTGTACAGGGAAACAATCACTGGTTCCACATGCAGAAACCAGTTCTTCCTATTCGGGTATTCTACGGAGAAATCTAGAGGAAAGGCGGCAAACAAACATGATATCTCTGTTTGTATACATGACATTTTATGCACTTGCCTAAAGAAAGGAGTTTGCTTTTCTCCAAAACCATTTTTACTATGATTTGCTTGGTCTATTGCATACAAATTCCACACCACTTTGTCCGGATATGACTGCATGAAACCGGAAATATCCGGTTTTGTTTTGGCTAACTCAATCCCAGATTGCCACAGCCTCTGTGTATGTGTTTTCTGGATATTACCAATGGTCATTATTGTTTTGAATTTTTTTTTATCAGGGAACATTTAATTTTGTACTGGGAAACACTCAGTGGTTCCACATGGAGAAACCAGCTCTAAACATTTGTAATTTATACGGAGAATGCTAGAGGAACTGCAGCAAACAAACATGATATTTCTGTTTGTATACATGACATTTTATGCACCTGCCTAATGAAATGACTTTGCTTTTTCCAAAACCATTTTACTATGATTTGCTTGGTCTATTGCATAAAAATTCCACACCACTTTGTCCGGATATGACTGGATGAAAGGGGAAATGAAATATCTGCTTTTGTTTTGGCTAACTCAATCCCAGATTGCCACAGCCTCTGTGTTTGTGTTTTCTGGATATTATCAAAGAACTTTATTGTTTTGAATGTTTTTTATCAGGGAACATTTAATTTTGTACTGGGAAACTTTAATTACTTCCACATGGAGAAACCAGCTCGACACATTCGTATTTTCTAAGCGAGAAACTAGAGGAATTGCGGCAAACAAACATGATATTTCTGTTTGTATACATGACATTTTATGCACTTGCCTAAAGAAAGGACTTTGCTTTTCTCCAAAACCATTTTTACTATGATTTGCTTGGTCTATTGCATACAAATTCCACACCACTTTGTCCGGATATGACTGCATGAAACCGGAAATATCCGGTTTTGTTTTGGCTAACTCAATCCCAGATATTGCCACAGCCCCTGTGTTTGTGTTTTCTGGATATTATCACTGGTCATTATTGTTTTGAACGTTTTTTTTAAATCAGGGAGCATTTAATTTTGTACAGGGAAACAATCACTGGATCCACATGCAGAAACCAGTTCTTCCTATTCGTGTATTCTAGTGAGATAACTAGAGGAACTGCGGCAAACAAACATGATATCTCTGTTTGTATACATGACATTTTATGTACTTGCCTAAAGAAAGGACTTTGCTTTTCTCCAAAACCATTTTTACTATGATTTTCTCGGTCCATTACATAGGAATTCCACACCACATTGTCCGGATATGACTGCATGAAACCAAAAATATCCGGTTTTGTTTTGGCTAATTCAATCCCAGATTGCCACAGCCTCTGTGTTTATGTTTTCTGGATATTACCAATGGTCATTATTGTTTTTAACGTTTTTTTTTAATCAGGGAGCATTTAATTTTGTACAGGGAAACAATCACTGGTTCCACATGCAGAAACCAGTTCTTCCTATTCGTGTATTCTAGGGAGAAAACTAGAGGAACTGCGGCAAGCAAACATGATATTTCTGTTTGTATACATGACATTTTATGCACTTGCCTAAAGAAAGGACTTTGCTTTTCTCCAAAACCATTTTTACTATGATTTGCTTGGTCTATTGCATACAAATTCCACACCACTTTGTCTGGATATGCCTGGATGAACCTGGAAATATCCACTTATGTTATGGCTAACTCAATCCCAGATTGCCAGAGGCCCTGTGTTTGTGTTTTCTGGATATTATCAATGGTCATTATTGTTTTGAACGTTTTTTTTTTATCAGGGAGCATTTAATTTTGTACAGGGAAACAATCACTGGTTCCACATGCAGAAACTAGTTCTTCCTATTCGTGTATTCTAGGGAGAAAACTAGAGGAACTGCGGCAAACAAACATGATATTTCTGTTTGTATACATGACATTTTATGCACTTGTCCAACGAAAAGACTTTGCTTTTCTCCAAAACCATTTTTACTATGATTTGCTTGGACTATTGCATACAAATTCCACACCACTTTGTCCGGATATGACTTCATGAAAGGGGAAATATCCGCTTTTGTTTTGGCTAACTCAATCACAGATATTGCGACAGCCTCTGTGTTTGTGTTTTCTGGATATTATCAAAGGTCTTTATTGTTTTGAATGTTTTTTATCAGGGAACATTTAATTTTGTACTGGGAAACTCTAATTGGTTCCACATGGAGACACCAGCTCTACAAATTCGTATTTTCTAGGAGAAAGCTAGAAGAAATGCGGCAAACAAACATGATATTTCTGTTTGTATACATGACATTTTATGCACTTGTCCAACGAAAAGACTTTCCTTTTCTCCAAAACCATTTTTACTATGATTTGCTTGGTCTATTGCATACAAATTCCACACCACTTTGTCCGGATATGACTGCATGAAACCGGAAATATCCGGTTTTGTTTTGGCTAACTCAATCCCAGATATTGCCACAGCCCCTGTGTTTGTGTTTTCTGGATATTATCACTGGTCATTATTGTTTTGAACGTTTTTTTTATCAGGGAGCATTTAATTTTGTACAGGGAAACAATAACTGGTTCCACATGCAGAAACCAGTTCTTCCTATTCGTGTATTCTAGGGAGAAAACTAGAGGAACTGCGGCAAACAAACATGATATCTCTGTTTGTATACATGACATTTTATTCACTTGCCTAAAGAAAGGACTTTGCTTTTCTCCAAAACCATTTTTACTATGATTTTCTGGTCCATTACATAGGAATTCCACAACACTTTGTCCGGATATGACTGCATGAAACCGGAAATATCCGGTTTTGTTTTGGCTAACTCAATCCCTGATATTGCCACAGCCCCTGTGTTTGGCTAATCTGGATATTATCAATGGTCATTATTGTTTTGAAAGTTTTTTTTATCAGGGAACACTTAATTTTGTACTGGGAAACACTCAGTGGTTCCACATGGAGACACCAGCTCTACAAATTCGTATTTTCTACGCGAGAAACTAGAGGTGCTGCGGCAAACAAACAGGATATTTCTCTTTGTATACATGACATTTTATGCACTTCCCTAAAGAAAGGACTTTGCTTTTCTCCAAAACCATTTTTACTATGATTTTCTCAGTTCATTGCATAGGAATTCCACACGACTTCTTCCGGATATGACTGGATGAAACCGGATATATCCGGTTTTGTTTTGGCTAACTCAATCCCAGATATTGCATTGCCCCTGTGTTTGGCTTTTCTGGATATTATCAAAGGACTTTATTGTTTTGAAACAGTTTTTTTATCAGGGAACATTTAATTTTGTACTGCGAAACCCTCAGTGGTCCACATGGAGAAACCAGCTCTAAACATTTGTAATTTACACGGAGAATGCTAGAGGAACTGCAGCAAACAAACATGATATTTCTGTTAGTATACATGACATTTTATGCACCTGCCTAATGAAATGACTTTGCTTTTCTCAAAACCATTTTGCTATGATTTGCTTGGTCTATTGCATACAAATTCCACACCACTTTGTCCGGATATGACTGGATGAAAGGGGAAATATCCGCTTTTGTTTTGGCTAACTCAATCACAGATATTGCGACAGCGTCTGTGTTTGTGTTTTCTGGATATTATCAAAGGACTTTATTATTTTGAATGTTTTTTATCAGGGAACATTTAATTTTGTACTGGGAAACTCTAATTCGTTCCACATGGAGTCACCAGCTCTACACATTCGTATTTTCTAGGAGAAAGGTAGAAGAACTGCGACAAAAAAACATGATATTTCTGTTTGTATACATGACATTTTATGCACTTGCCTAAAGAAAGGACTTTGCTTTTCTCCAAAACCATTTTTACTATGATTTGCTTGGTCTATTGCATACAAATTCCACACCACTTTGTCCGGATATGACTGCATGAAACCGGAAATATCCGGTTTTGTTTTGGCTAACTCAATCCCAGATTGCCACAGCCTCTGTGTTTGTGTTTTCTGGCTATTATCAATGGTCATTATTGTTTTGAAATTTTTTTTTATCAGGGAACATTTAATTTTGTACTGGGAAACACTCAGTGGTTCCACATGGAGACACCAGCTCTACACATTCGTATTTTCTAAGCGAGAAACTAGAGGAACTGCGGCAAACAAACATGATATTTCTGTTTGTATACATGACATTTTATGCACTTGCCTAAAGAAAGGAGTTTGCTTTTCTCCAAAACCATATTTACTATGATTTGCTCGGTCCATTACATAGGAATTCCACAACACTTTGTCCGGATATGACTGCATGAAACCAGAAATATCCGGTTTTGTATTGGCTAACTCAATCCCTGATATTGCCACAGCCCCTGTGTTTGGCTAATCTGGATATTATCAATGGTCATTATTGTTTTGAATGTTTTTTTTTATCAGGGAGCATTTAATTTTGTACAGGGAAACAATCACTGGTTCCACATGCAGAAACCAGTTCTTCCTATTCGTGTATTCTAGGGAGAAAACTAGAGGAACTGCGGCAAACAAACATGATATTTCTTTTTGTATACATGACATTTTATGCACCTGCCTAATCAAATGACTTTGCTTTTCTCCAAAACCATTTTTACTATGATTTGCTTGGTCTATTGCATACAAATTCCACACCACTTTGTCCGGATATGACTGCATGAAACCGGAAATATCCGGTTTTCTTTTGGCTAACTCAATCACAGATATTGCGACAGCCTCTGTGTTTGTGTTTTCTGGATATTATCAAAGGACTTTATTGTTTTGAATGTTTTTATCAGGGAACATTTAATTTGCTACTGGGAAACTCTAATGGGTTCCACATGGAGACACCAGCTCTACACATTCGTATTTTCTAGGAGAAAGCTAGAAGAACTGCGGCAAACAAAGATGATATTTCTGTTTGTATAAATGACATTTTATGCACTTGTCCAACGAAAAGACTTTGCTTTTCTCCAAAAGCATTTTTACTATGATTTGCTTGGTCTATTGCATACAAATTACACACCACTTTGTCCGGATATGACTGCATGAAACCGGAAATATCCGGTTTTGTTTTGGCTAACTCAATCCCAGATTGCCACAGCCTCTGTGTTTGTGTTTTCTGGCTATTATCAATGGTCATTATTGTTTTGAAATTTTTTTTTTATCAGGGAACATTTAATTTTGTACAGGGAAACAATAACTGGTTCCACATGGAGACACCACCTCTACACATTCGTATTTTCTAAGCGAGAAACTAGAGGAACTGCGGCAAACAAACATGATATTTCTGTTTGTATACATGACATTTTATGCACTTGCCTAAAGAAAGGAGTTTGCTTTTCTCCAAAACCATATTTACTATGATTTGCTCGGTCCATTACATAGGAATTCCACAACACTTTGTCCGGATATGACTGCATGAAACCAGAAATATCCGGTTTTGTTTTGGCTAACTCAATCCCTGATATTGCCACAGCCCCTGTGTTTGGCTAATCTGGATATTATCAATGGTCATTATTGTTTTGAACGTTTTTTTTTTATCAGGGAGCATTTAATTTTGTACAGGGAAACAATCACTGGTTCCACATGCAGAAACCAGTTCTTCCTATTCGTGTATTCTAGGGAGAAAACTAGAGGAACTGCGGCAAACAAAGATGATATTTCTGTTTGTATACATGACATTTTATGCACTTGTCCAACGAAAAGACTTTGCTTTTCTCCAAAAGCATTTTTACTATGATTTGCTTGGTCTATTGCATACAAATTCCACACCACTTTGTCCGGATATGACTGCATGAAACCGGAAATATCCGGTTTTGTTTTGGCTAACTCAATCCCAGATATTGCCACAGCCTCTGTGTTTGTGTTTTCTGGATATTATCAATGGTCATTATTGTTTTGAACGTTTTTTTTTTTATCAGGGAGCATTTAATTTTGTACAGGGAAACAATAACTGGTTCCACATGCAGAAACCAGTTCTTCCTATTCGTGTATTCTAGGGAGAAAACTAGAGGAACTGCGGCAAACAAACATGATATCTCTTTTTGTATACATGACATTTTATGCACTTGCCTAAAGAAAGGACTTTGCTTTTCTCCAAAACCGTTTTTACTATGATTTGCTTGGTCTATTGCATACAAATTCCACACCACTTTGTCCGGATATGACTGCATGAAACCAGAAATATCCGGTTTTGTTTTGGCTAACTCAATCCCTGATATTGCCACAGCCCCTGTGTTTGGCTAATCTGGATATTATCAATGGTCATTATTGTTTTGAACGTTTTTTTTTATCAGGGAGCATTTAATTTTGTACAGGGAAACAATCACTGGTTCCACATGCAGAAACCAGTTCTTCCTATTCGTGTATTCCAGGGAGAAAACTAGAGGAACTGCGGCAAACAAACATGATATTTCTGTTTGTATACATGACATTTTATGCACTTGCCTAAAGAAAGGAGTTTGCTTTTCTCCAAAACCATATTTACTATGATTTGCTCGGTCCATTACATAGGAATTCCACAGCACTTTGTCCGGATATGACGGCATGAAACCAGAAATATCCGGTTTTGTTTTGGCTAACTCAATCCCTGATATTGCCACAGCCCCTGTGTTTGGCTAATCTGGATATTATCAATGGTCATTATTGTTTTGAACGTTTTTTTTTTATCAGGGAGCATTTGATTTTGTACAGGGAAACAATCACTGGTTCCACATGCAGAAACCAGTTCTTCCTATTCGTGTATTCTAGGGAGAAAACTAGAGGAACTGCGGCAAACAAACATGATATTTCTGTTTGTATACATGACATTTTATGCACCTGCCTAAAGAAAGGAGTTTGCTTTTCTCCAAAACCATTTTTACTATGATTTGCTTGGTCTATTGCATACAAATTCCACACCACTTTGTCCGGATATGACTGCATGAAACCGGAAATATCCGGTTTTCTTTTGGCTAACTCAATCACAGATATTGCGACAGCCTCTGTGTTTGTGTTTTCTGGATATTATCAAAGGACTTTATTGTTTTGAATGTTTTTTATCAGGGAACATTTAATTTGCTACTGGGAAACTCTAATGGGTTCCACATGGAGACACCAGCTCTACACATTCGTATTTTCTAGGAGAAAGCTAGAAGAACTGCGGCAAACAAAGATGATATTTCTGTTTGTATACATGACATTTTATGCACTTGTCCAACGAAAAGACTTTGCTTTTCTCCAAAAGCATTTTTACTATGATTTGCTTGGTCTATTGCATACAAATTCCACACCACTTTGTCCGGATATGACTGCATGAAACCGGAAATATCCGGTTTTGTTTTGGCTAACTCAATCCCAGATTGCCACAGCCTCTGTGTTTGTGTTTTCTGGCTATTATCAATGGTCATTATTGTTTTGAAATTTTTTTTTATCAGGGAACATTTAATTTTGTACAGGGAAACAATAACTGGTTCCACATGGAGACACCACCTCTACACATTCGTATTTTCTAAGCGAGAAACTAGAGGAACTGCGGCAAACAAACATGATATTTCTGTTTGTATACATGACATTTTATGCACTTGCCTAAAGAAAGGAGTTTGCTTTTCTCCAAAACCATATTTACTATGATTTGCTCGGTCCATTACATAGGAATTCCACAACACTTTGTCCGGATATGACTGCATGAAACCAGAAATATCCGGTTTTGTTTTGGCTAACTCAATCCCTGATATTGCCACAGCCCCTGTGTTTGGCTAATCTGGATATTATCAATGGTCATTATTGTTTTGAACGTTTTTTTTTTATCAGGGAGCATTTAATTTTGTACAGGGAAACAATCACTGGTTCCACATGCAGAAACCAGTTCTTCCTATTCGTGTATTCTAGGGAGAAAACTAGAGGAACTGCGGCAAACAAAGATGATATTTCTGTTTGTATACATGACATTTTATGCACTTGTCCAACGAAAAGACTTTGCTTTTCTCCAAAAGCATTTTTACTATGATTTGCTTGGTCTATTGCATACAAATTCCACACCACTTTGTCCGGATATGACTGCATGAAACCGGAAATATCCGGTTTTGTTTTGGCTAACTCAATCCCAGATATTGCCACAGCCTCTGTGTTTGTGTTTTCTGGATATTATCAATGGTCATTATTGTTTTGAACGTTTTTTTTTTATCAGGGAGCATTTAATTTTGTACAGGGAAACAATAACTGGTTCCACATGCAGAAACCAGTTCTTCCTATTCGTGTATTCTAGGGAGAAAACTAGAGGAACTGCGGCAAACAAACATGATATCTCTTTTTGTATACATGACATTTTATGCACTTGCCTAAAGAAAGGAGTTTGCTTTTCTCCAAAACCATATTTACTATGATTTGCTCGGTCCATTACATAGGAATTCCACAGCACTTTCTCCGGATATGACGGCATGAAACCAGAAATATCCGGTTTTGTTTTGGCTAACTCAATCCCTGATATTGCCACAGCCCCTGTGTTTGGCTAATCTGGATATTATCAATGGTCATTATTGTTTTGAACGTTTTTTTTTTTTATCAGGGAGCATTTAATTTTGTACAGGGAAACAATCACTGGTTCCACATGCAGAAACCAGTTCTTCCTATTCGTGTATTCTAGGGAGAAAACTAGAGGAACTGCGGCAAACAAACATGATATTTCTGTTTGTATACATGACATTTTATGCACCTGCCTAAAGAAAGGAGTTTGCTTTTCTCCAAAACCATTTTTACTATGATTTGCTTGGTCTATTGCATACAAATTCCACACCACTTTGTCCGGATATGACTGCATGAAACCGGAAATATCCGGTTTTCTTTTGGCTAACTCAATCACAGATATTGCGACAGCCTCTGTGTTTGTGTTTTCTGGATATTATCAAAGGACTTTATTGTTTTGAATGTTTTTTATCAGGGAACATTTAATTTTGTACTGGGAAACTCTAATTGGTTCCACATGGAGACACCAGCTCTACACATTCGTATTTTCTAGGAGAAAGCTAGAAGAACTGCGGCAAACAAAGATGATATTTCTGTTTGTATACATGACATTTTATGCACTTCTCCAACGAAAAGACTTTGCTTTTCTAAAAAGCATTTTTACTATGATTTGCTTGGTCTATTGCATACAAATTCCACACCACTTTGTCCGGATATGACTGCATGAAACCGGAAATATCCGGTTTTGTTTTGGCTATCTCAATCCCAGATATTGCCACAGCCTCTGTGTTTGTGTTTTCTGGATATTATCAATGGTCATTATTGTTTTGAACGTTTTTTTTTTTATCAGGGAGCATTTAATTTTGTACAGGGAAACAATAACTGGTTCCACATGCAGAAACCAGTTCTTCCTATTCGTGTATTCTAGGGAGAAAACTAGAGGAACTGCGGCAAACAAACATGATATCTCTGTTTGTATACATGACATTTTATGCACTTGCCTAAAGAAAGGACTTTGCTTTTCTCCAAAACCGTTTTTACTATGATTTGCTTGGTCTATTGCATACAAATTCCACACCACTTTGTCCGGATATGACTGCATGAACCCGGAAATATCCGGTTTTGTTTTGGCTAACTCAATCCCTGATATTGCCACAGCCCCTGTGTTTGGCTAATCTGGATATTATCAATGGTCATTATTGTTTTGAACGTTTTTTTTTATCAGGGAGCATTTAATTTTGTACAGGGAAACAATCACTGGTTCCACATGCAGAAACCAGTTCTTCCTATTCGTGTATTCCAGGGAGAAAACTAGAGGAACTGCGGCAAACAAACATGATATTTCTGTTTGTATACATGACATTTCATGCACCTGCCTAATGAAATGACTTTGCTTTTCTCCAAAACCATTTTTACTATGATTTGCTTGGTCTATTGCATACAAATTCCACACCACTTTGTCCGGATATGACTGGATGAAAGGGGAAATATCCGCTTTTGTTTTGGCTAGCTCAATCACAGATATTGCGACAGCCTCTGTGTTTGTGTTTTCTGGATATTATCAAAGGACTTTATTGTTTTGAATGTTTTTTATCAGGGAACATTTAATTTGCTACTGGGAAACTCTAATGGGTTCCACATGGAGACACCAGCTCTACACATTCGATTTTTTTTGGAGAAAGCTAGAAGAACTGCGGCAAACAAACATGATATTTCTGTTTGTATACATGACATTTTATGCACTTGTCCAACGAAAAGACTTTGCTTTTCTCCAAAACCATTTTTACTATGATTTGCTTGGTCTATTGCATACAAATTCCACACCACTTTGTCCGGATATGACTGCATGAAACCGGAAATATCCGGTTTTGTTTTGGCTAACTCAATCCCAGATTGCCACAGCCTCTGTGTATGTGTTTTCTGGATATTACCAATCGTCATTATTGTTTTGAATTTTTTTTTATCAGGGAACATTTAATTTTGTACTGGGAAACACTCAGTGGTTCCACATGGAGATACCAGCTCTAAACTTTTGTAATTGATACGGAGAATGCTAGAGGAACTGCAGCAAACAAACATGATATTTCTGTTTGTATACATGACATTTTATGCACCTGCCTAATGAAATGACTTTGCTTTTTCCAAAACCATTTTACTATGATTTGCTTGGTCTATTGCATAAAAATTCCACACCACTTTGTCCGGATATGACTGGATGAAAGGGGAAATGAAATATCCGCTTTTGTTTAGCTAACTCAATCCCAGATTGCCACAGCCTCTGTGTTTGTGTTTTCTGGATATTATCAAAGGACTTTATTGTTTTGAATGTTTTTTATCAGGGAACATTTAATTTTGTACTGGGAAACTTTAATTACTTCCACATGGAGAAACCAGCTCGACACATTCGTATTTTCTAAGCGAGAAACTAGAGGAACTGCGGCAAACAAACATGATATTTCTGTTTGTATACATGACATTTTATGCACTTGCCTAAAGAAAGGAGTTTGCTTTTCTCCAAAATCATTTTTACTATGATTTGCTTGGTCTATTGCATACAAATTCCACACCACTTTGTCCGGATATGACTGCATGAAACCGGAAATATCCGGTTTTGTTTTGGCTAACTCAATCCCAGATATTGCCACAGCCCCTGTGTTTGTGTTTTCTGGATATTATCAATGGTCATTATTGTTTTGAACGTTTTTTTTTAATCAGGGAGCATTTAATTTTGTACAGGGAAACAATCACTGGATCCACATGCAGAAACCAGTTCTTCCTATTGGTGTATTCTAGGGAGAAAACTAGAGGAACTGCGGCAAACAAACATGATATCTCTGTTTGTATACATGACATTTTATGCACTTGCCTAAAGAAAGGACTTTGCTTTTCTCCAAAACCATTTTTACTATGATTTTCTGGGTCCATTACATAGGAATTCCACACCACATTGTCCGGATATGACTGCATGAAACCGAAAATATCCGGTTTTGTTTTGGCTAACTCAATCCCAGATTGCCACAGCCTCTGTGTTTATGTTTTCTGGATATTACCAATGGTCATTATTGTTTTGAACGTTTTTTTTTTAATCAGGGAGCATTTAATTTTGTACAGGGAAACAATCACTGGTTCCACATGCAGAAACCAGTTCTTCCTATTCGTGTATTCTAGGGAGAAAACTAGAGGAACTGCGGCAAACAAACATGATATTTCTGTTTGTATACATGACATTTTATGCACCTGCCTAATCAAATGACTTTGCTTTTCTCCAAAACCATTTTTACTATGATTTGCTTGGTCTATTGCATACAAATTCCACACCACTTTGTCCGGATATGACTGCATGAAACCGGAAATATCCGGTTTTCTTTTAGCTAACTCAATCACAGATATTGCGACAGCCTCTGTGTTTGTGTTTTCTGGATATTATCAAAGGACTTTATTGTTTTGAATGTTTTTTATCAGGGAACATTTAATTTTGTACTGGGAAACTCTAATTGGTTCCACATGGAGACACCAGCTCTACACATTCGTATTTTCTAGGAGAAAGCTAGAAGAACTGCGGCAAACAAAGATGATATTTCTGTTTGTATACATGACATTTTATGCACTTGTCCAACGAAAAGACTTTGCTTTTCTCCAAAAGCATTTTTACTATGATTTGCTTGGTCTATTGCATACAAATTCCACACCACTTTGTCCGGATATGACTGCATGAAACCGGAAATATCCGGTTTTGTTTTGGCTAACTCAATCCCAGATATTGCCACAGCCTCTGTGTTTGTGTTTTCTGGATATTATCAATGGTCATTATTGTTTTGAACGTTTTTTTTTTTATCAGGGAGCATTTAATTTTGTACAGGGAAACAATCACTGGTTCCACATGCAGAAACCAGTTCTTCCTATTCGTGTATTCTAGGGAGAAAACTAGAGGAACTGCGGCAAACAAACATGATATCACTGTTTGTATACATGACATTTTATGCACTTGCCTAAAGAAAGGACTTTGCTTTTCTCCAAAACCGTTTTTACTATGATTTGCTTGGTCTATTGCATACAAATTCCACACCACTTTGTCCGGATATGACTGCATGAACCCGGAAATATCCGGTTTTGTTTTGGCTAACTCAATCCCTGATATTGCCACAGCCCCTGTGTTTGGCTAATCTGGATATTATCAATGGTCATTATTGTTTTGAACGTTTTTTTTTTATCAGGGAGCATTTAATTTTGTACAGGGAAACAATCACTGGTTCCACATGCAGAAACCAGTTCTTCCTATTCGTGTATTCCAGGGAGAAAACTAGAGGAACTGCGGCAAACAAACATGATATTTCTGTTTGTATACATGACATTTTATGCACCTGCCTAATGAAATGACTTTGCTTTTCTCCAAAACCGTTTTTACTATGATTTGCTTGGTCTATTGCATACAAATTCCACACCACTTTGTCCGGATATGACTGGATGAAAGGGGAAATATCCGCTTTTGTTTTGGCTAACTCAATCACAGATATTGTGACAGCCTCTGTGTTTGTGTTTTCTGGATATTATCAAAGGACTTTATTGTTTTGAATGTTTTTTATCAGGGAACATTTAATTTGCTACTGGGAAACTCTAATGGGTTCCACATGGAGACACCAGCTCTACACATTCGATTTTTTTTGGAGAAAGCTAGAAGAACTGCGGCAAACAAACATGATATTTCTGTTTGTATACATGACATTTTATGCACTTGTCCAACGAAAAGACTTTGCTTTTCTCCAAAACCATTTTTACTATGATTTGCTTGGTCTATTGCATACAAATTCCACACCACTTTGTCCGGATATGACTGCATGAAACCGGAAATATCCGGTTTTGTTTTGGCTAACTCAATCCCAGATTGCCACAGCCTCTGTGTATGTGTTTTCTGGATATTACCAATGGTCGTTATTGTTTTGAATTTTTTTTTTATGAGGGAACATTTAATTTTGTACTGGGAAACACTCAGTGGTTCCACATGGAGATACCAACTCTAAACTTTTGTAATTGATACGGAGAATGCTAGAGGAACTGCAGCAAACAAACATGATATTTCTGTTTGTATACATGACATTTTATGCACCTGCCTAATGAAATGACTTTGCTTTTTCCAAAACCATTTTACTATGATTTGCTTGGTCTATTGCATAAAAATTCCACACCACTTTGTCCGGATATGACTGGATGAAAGGGGAAATGAAATATCCGCTTTTGTTTTGGCTAACTCAATCCCAGATTGCCACAGCCTCTGTGTTTGTGTTTTCTGGATATTATCAAAGGACTTTATTGTTTTGAATGTTTTTTATCAGGGAACATTTAATTTTGTACTGGGAAACTTTAATTACTTCCACATGGAGAAACCAGCTCGACACATTCGTATTTTCTAAGCGAGAAACTAGAGGAACTGCGGCAAACAAACATGATATTTCTGTTTGTATACATGACATTTTATGCACTTGCCTAAAGAAAGTACTTTGCTTTTCTCCAAAATCATTTTTACTATGATTTGCTTGGTCTATTGCATACAAATTCCACACCACTTTGTCCGGATATGACTGCATGAAACCGGAAATATCCGGTTTTGTTTTGGCTAACTCAATCCCAGATATTGCCACAGCCCCTGTGTTTGTGTTTTCGGGATATTATCTATGGTCATTATTGTTTTGAACGTTTTTTTTTAATCAGGGAGCATTTAATTTTGTACAGGGAAACAATCACTGGATCCACATGCAGAAACCAGTTCTTCCTATTGGTGTATTCTAGGGAGATAACTAGAGGAACTGCGGCAAACAAACATGATATCTCTGTTTGTATACATGACATTTTATGCACTTGCCTAAAGAAAGGACTTTGCTTTTCTCCAAAACCATTTTTACTATGATTTTCTGGGTCCATTACATAGGAATTCCACACCACAGTGTCCGGATATGACTGCATGAAACCGAAAATATCCGGTTTTGTTTTGGCTAACTCAATCCCAGATTGCCACAGCCTCTGTGTTTATGTTTTCTGGATATTACCAATGGTCATTATTGTTTTGAACGTTTTTTTTTTTTTTTAATCAGGGAGCATTTAATTTTGTACAGGGAAACAATCACTGGTTCCACATGCAGAAACCAGTTCTTCCTATTCGTGTATTCTAGGGAGAAAACTAGAGGAACTGCGGCAAGCAATCATGATATTTCTGTTTGTATACATGACATTTTATGCACTTGCCTAAAGAAAGGACTTTGCTTTTCTCCAAAACCATTTTTACTATGATTTGCTTGGTCTATTGCATACAAATTCCACACCACTTTGTCCGGATATGACTGCATGTAACCGGAAATATCCGGTTTTGTTTTGGCTAACTCAATCCCTGATATTGCCACAGCCCCTGTGTTTGGCTAATCTGGATATTATCAATGGTCATTATTGTTTTGAACGTTTTTTTTTTATCAGGGAGCATTTAATTTTGTACAGGGAAACAATCACTGGATCCACATGCAGAAACCAGTTCTTCCTATTCGTGTATTCTAGGGAGAAAACTAGAGGAACTGCGGCAAACAAACATGATATTTCTGTTTGTATACATGACATTTTATGCACCTGCCTAATGAAATGACTTTGCTTTTCTCCAAAACCGTTTTTACTATGATTTGCTTGGTCTATTGCATACAAATTCCACACCACTTTGTCCGGATATGACTGCATGAAACCGGAAATATCCGATTTTCTTTTGGCTAACTCAATCACAGATATTGCGACAGCCTCTGTGTTTGTGTTTTCTGGATATTATCAAAGGACTTTATTGTTTTGAATGTTTTTTATCAGGGAACATTTAATTTTGTACTGGGAAACTCTAATTGGTTCCACATGGTGACACCAGCTCTACACATTCGTATTTTCTAAGCGAGAAACTAGCGGAACTGCAGCAAACAAACATGATATTTCTGTTTGTATACATGACATTTTATGCACTTGCCTAAAGAAAGGAGTTTGCTTTTCTCCAAAATCATTTTTGCTATGATTTGCTTGGTCTATTGCATACAAATTCCACACCACTTTGTCCGGATATGACTGCATGAAACCGGAAATATCCGGTTTTGTTTTGGCTAACTCAATCCCAGATATTGCCACAGCCCCTGTGTTTGTGTTTTCTTGATATTATCAATGGTCATTATTGTTTTGAACGTTTTTTTTTAATCACGGAGCATTTAATTTTGTACAGGGAAACAATAACTGGATCCACATGCAGAAACCAGTTCTTCCTATTCGTGTATTCTAGGGCGAAAACTAGAGGAACTGCGGCAAACAAACATCATATCTGTGTTTGTATACATGACATTTTATGCACTTGCCTAAAGAAAGGACTTTGCTTTTCTCCAAAACCATTTTTACTATGATTTTCTCGGTCCATTACATAGGAATTCCACACCACTTTGTCCGGATATGACTGGATGAAACCGGAAATATCCGGTTTTGTTTTGCTAACTCAATCCCAGATATTGCCACAGCCCCTGTGTTTGTGTTTTCTGGATATTATCAATGGTCATTATTGTTTTGAACTTTTTTTTATCAGGGAGCATTTAATTTTGTACAGGGAAACAATCACTGGATCCACATGCAGAAACCAGTTCTTCCTATTCATGTATTCTAGGGAGAAAACTAGAGGAACTGAGGCAAACAAACATGATATTTCTGTTTGTATACATGACATTTTATGCACCTGCCTAATGAAATGACTTTGCTTTTCTCCAAAACCATTTTTACTATGATTTGCTTGGTCTATTGCATACAAATTCCACACCACTTTGTCCGGATATGACTGGATGCAAGGGGAAATATCCGATTTTGTTTTGGCTAACTCAATCACAGATATTGCGACAGCCTCTGTGTTTGTGTTTTCTGTATATTATGAAAGGACTTTATTGTTTTGAATGGGAAACTCTAATGCGTTCCACATGGAGACACCAGCTCTACACATTCGATTTTTTTTGGAGAAAGCTAGAAGAACTGCGGCAAACAAACATGAAATCTCTGTTTGTATACATGACATTTTATGCACTTGCCTAAAGAAAGGAGTTCGCTTTTCTCCAAAACCATTTTTACTATGATTTGCTTGGTCTATTGCATACAAATTCCACACCACTTTGTCCGGATATGACTGCATGAAACCGGAAATATCCGGTTTTGTTTTGGCTAACTCAATCCCAGATTGCCACAGCCTCTGTGTATGTGTTTTCTGGATATTACCAATGGTCATTATTGTTTTGAATTTTTTTTTTATCAGGGAACATTTAATTTTGTACTGGGAAACACTCAGTGGTTCCACATGGAGATACCAACTCTAAACTTTTGTAATTGATACGGAGAATGCTAGAGGAACTGCAGCAAACAAACATGATATTTCTGTTTGTATACATGACATTTTATGCACCTGCCTAATGAAATGACTTTGCTTTTTCCAAAACCATTTTACTATGATTTGCTTGGTCTATTGCATAAAAATTCCACACCACTTTGTCCGGATATGACTGGATGAAAGGGGAAATGAAATATCCGCTTTTGTTTTGGCTAACTCAATCCCAGATTGCCACAGCCTCTGTGTTTGTGTTTTCTGGATATTATCAAAGGACTTTATTGTTTTGAATGTTTTTTATCAGGGAACATTTAATTTTGTACTGGGAAACTTTAATTACTTCCACATGGAGAAACCAGCTCGACACATTCGTATTTTCTAAGCGAGAAACTAGAGGAACTGCGGCAAACAAACATGATATTTCTGTTTGTATACATGACATTTTATGCACTTGCCTAAAGAAAGTACTTTGCTTTTCTCCAAAATCATTTTTACTATGATTTGCTTGGTCTATTGCATACAAATTCCACACCACTTTGTCCGGATATGACTGCATGAAACCGGAAATATCCGGTTTTGTTTTGGCTAACTCAATCCCAGATATTGCCACAGCCCCTGTGTTTGTGTTTTCGGGATATTATCTATGGTCATTATTGTTTTGAACGTTTTTTTTTAATCAGGGAGCATTTAATTTTGTACAGGGAAACAATCACTGGATCCACATGCAGAAACCAGTTCTTCCTATTGGTGTATTCTAGGGAGATAACTAGAGGAACTGCGGCAAACAAACATGATATCTCTGTTTGTATACATGACATTTTATGCACTTGCCTAAAGAAAGGACTTTGCTTTTCTCCAAAACCATTTTTACTATGATTTTCTGGGTCCATTACATAGGAATTCCACACCACATTGTCCGGATATGACTGCATGAAACCGAAAATATCCGGTTTTGTTTTGGCTAACTCAATCCCAGATTGCCACAGCCTCTGTGTTTATGTTTTCTGGATATTACCAATGGTCATTATTGTTTTGAACGTTTTTTTTTTTTTTTAATCAGGGAGCATTTAATTTTGTACAGGGAAACAATCACTGGTTCCACATGCAGAAACCAGTTCTTCCTATTCGTGTATTCTAGGGAGAAAACTAGAGGAACTGCGGCAAACAAACATGATATTTCTGTTTGTATACATGACATTTTATGCACCTGCCTAATGAAATGACTTTGCTTTTCTCCAAAACCGTTTTTACTATGATTTGCTTGGTCTATTGCATACAAATTCCACACCACTTTGTCCGGATATGACTGCATGAAACCGGAAATATCCGATTTTCTTTTGGCTAACTCAATCACAGATATTGCGACAGCCTCTGTGTTTGTGTTTTCTGGATATTATCAAAGGACTTTATTGTTTTGAATGTTTTTTATCAGGGAACATTTAATTTTGTACTGGGAAACTCTAATTGGTTCCACATGGTGACACCAGCTCTACACATTCGTATTTTCTAAGCGAGAAACTAGCGGAACTGCAGCAAACAAACATGATATTTCTGTTTGTATACATGACATTTTATGCACTTGCCTAAAGAAAGGAGTTTGCTTTTCTCCAAAATCATTTTTGCTATGATTTGCTTGGTCTATTGCATACAAATTCCACACCACTTTGTCCGGATATGACTGCATGAAACCGGAAATATCCGGTTTTGTTTTGGCTAACTCAATCCCAGATATTGCCACAGCCCCTGTGTTTGTGTTTTCTTGATATTATCAATGGTCATTATTGTTTTGAACGTTTTTTTTTAATCACGGAGCATTTAATTTTGTACAGGGAAACAATAACTGGATCCACATGCAGAAACCAGTTCTTCCTATTCGTGTATTCTAGGGCGAAAACTAGAGGAACTGCGGCAAACAAACATCATATCTGTGTTTGTATACATGACATTTTATGCACTTGCCTAAAGAAAGGACTTTGCTTTTCTCCAAAACCATTTTTACTATGATTTTCTCGGTCCATTACATAGGAATTCCACACCACTTTGTCCGGATATGACTGGATGAAACCGGAAATATCCGGTTTTGTTTTGCTAACTCAATCCCAGATATTGCCACAGCCCCTGTGTTTGTGTTTTCTGGATATTATCAATGGTCATTATTGTTTTGAACTTTTTTTTATCAGGGAGCATTTAATTTTGTACAGGGAAACAATCACTGGATCCACATGCAGAAACCAGTTCTTCCTATTCATGTATTCTAGGGAGAAAACTAGAGGAACTGAGGCAAACAAACATGATATTTCTGTTTGTATACATGACATTTTATGCACCTGCCTAATGAAATGACTTTGCTTTTCTCCAAAACCATTTTTACTATGATTTGCTTGGTCTATTGCATACAAATTCCACACCACTTTGTCCGGATATGACTGGATGCAAGGGGAAATATCCGATTTTGTTTTGGCTAACTCAATCACAGATATTGCGACAGCCTCTGTGTTTGTGTTTTCTGTATATTATGAAAGGACTTTATTGTTTTGAATGGGAAACTCTAATGCGTTCCACATGGAGACACCAGCTCTACACATTCGATTTTTTTTGGAGAAAGCTAGAAGAACTGCGGCAAACAAACATGAAATCTCTGTTTGTATACATGACATTTTATGCACTTGCCTAAAGAAAGGAGTTCGCTTTTCTCCAAAACCATTTTTACTATGATTTGCTTGGTCTATTGCATACAAATTCCACACCACTTTGTCCGGATATGACTGCATGAAACCGGAAATATCCGGTTTTGTTTTGGCTAACTCAATCCCAGATTGCCACAGCCTCTGTGTATGTGTTTTCTGTATATTACCAATGGTCATTATTGTTTTGAATTTTTTTTATCAGGGAACATTTAATTTTGTACTGGGAAACACTCAGTGCTTCCACATGGAGAAACCAGCTCTAAACATTTGTAATTGATACGGAGAATGCTAGAGGAACTGCAGCAAACAAACATGATATTTCTGTTTGTATACATGACATTTTATGCACCTGCCTAATGAAATGACTTTGCTTTTTCCAGAACCATTTTACTATGATTTGCTTTGTCTATTGCATAAAAATTCCACACCACTTTGTCCGGATATGACTGGATGAAAGGGGAAATGAAATATCCGCTTTTGTTTTGGCTAACTCAATCCCAGATTGCCACAGCCTCTGTGTTTGTGTTTTCTGGATATTATCAAAGGACTTTATTGTTTTGAATGTTTTTTATCAGGGAACATTTAATTTTGTACTGGGAAACTTTAATTACTTCCACATGGAGAAACCAGCTCAACACATTCGTATTTTCTAAGCGAGAAACTAGAGGAATTGCGGCAAACAAACATGATATTTCTGTTTGTATACATGACATTTTATGCACTTGCCTAAAGAAAGGAGTTTGCTTTTCTCCAAAACCATATTTACTATGATTTGCTTGGTCTATTGCATACAAATTCCACACCACTTTGTCCGGATATGACTGCATGAAACCGGAAATATCCGGTTTTGTTTTGGCTAACTCAATCCCATATTTTGCCACAGCCCCTGTGTTTGTGTTTTCTGGATATTATCAATGGTCATTATTGTTTGGAACGTTTTTTTTTTAATCAGGGAGCATTCAATTTTGTACAGGGAAACAATCACTGGTTCCACATGCAGAAACCAGTTCTTCCTATTCGTGTATTCTAGGGAGAAAACTAGAGGAAGTTCGGCAAACAAACATGATATTTCTCTTTGTATACATGACATTTTATGCACTTGCCTAAAGAAAGACTTTGTTTTTCTCCAAAACCATTTTTACTATGATTTTCTCGGTCCATTGCATAGGAATTCCACTCCACTTTTTGCGGATATGACTGGATGAAACCAGAAATATCCGGTTTTCTTTTGGCTAACTCTATCCCAGATATTGCCACAGCACCTGTGTTTGTGTTTTCTGGATATTATAAAAGGACTTTATTGTTTTCAAATTTTTTTCTATCAGGGAACATTTAATTTTGTACTGGGAAACACTCAGTGGTTCCACATGGAGAAACCAGCTCTAAACATTTGTATTTTCTACGGAGAATGTTAGAGGAACTGCAGCAAACAAACATGATATTTTGTTTGTATACATGACATTTTATGCACCTGCCTAACGAAAAGACTTTGCTTTTCTCCAAAACCATTTTTACTATGATTTGATTGGTCTATTGCACACAAATTCCACACCACTTTGTACGGATATGACTGGATGAACGGGGAAATATCCGCTTTTTTTTTTGCTAACTCAATCACAGATATTGCGACAGCCTCTGTGTTTGTGTTTTCTGGATATTATCAAAGGACTTTATTGTTTTGAAACATTTTTTTAATCAGGGAACATTTAATTTTGTACTGGGAAACACTCAGTGGTTCCACATGGAGACACCAGCTCTACACATTCGTATTTTCAAGGAGAAAGCTAGAAGACCTGCGGCAAACAAACTTGATATTTCTGTTTTTATAGATGGCATTTTATGCACTTTTCCAACGAAAAGACTTTGCTTTTCTCCAAAACCATTTTTACCATGATTTGCTTGGTCAATTGCATACAAATTCCACACTACTTTGTCTGGATATGACTGCATGAAACCGGAAATATCCGGTTTTGTTTTGGCTAACTCAATCCCAGATATTGCCACAGCCTCTGTGTTTATGTTTTCCGGATATTATCAATGGTCATTATTGTTTTGAACGTTTTTTTTTAATCAGAGAGCATTTAATTTTGTACTTGGAAACAATCACTTCTTCCACATGGAGACATCAGCTCTACACATTCGTATTTTCTAAGCGAGAAACTAGAGGAACTGCGGCAAACAAACATGATATTTCTGTTTGTATACATGACATTTTATGCACTTGCCTAAAGAAAGACTTTGCTTTTCTCCAAAAGCATTTTTACTGTGATCTTCTCGGTTCATTGCATAGGAATTCCACACCAGTTTTTCCGGATATGACTGGATGAAACCGGAAATATCCGGTTTTGTTTTGGCTAACTCAATCCCAGATTGCCACAGCCTCTGTGTTTGTGTTTTCTGGATATTATCAATGGTCATTATTGTTTTGAAATGTTTTTTTTTCATCAGAGAACATTTAATTTTGTTCTGGGAAACACTCAGTGGTTCCACATGGAGACACCAGCTCTAAACATTTGTATTTTCTAAGCAAGAAACTAGAGGAACTGCGGCAAACAAACATGATAATTCTGTTTGTATACATGACATTTTATGCACTTGTCTAACGAAAAGACTTTGCTTTTCTCCAAAACCATTTTTACTATGATTTGCTTGGTCTATTGCATACAAATTCCACACCACTTTGTCCGGATATGACTGCATGAAACCGAAAATATCCGGTTTTGTTTTGGCTAACTCAATCCCAGATTGCCACAGCCCCTGTGTTTGTGTTTTCTGGATATTATCAATGATCATTCTTGTTTTGAAAGTTTTTTTTTATCAGGGAACATTTAATTTTGTACTGGGAAACACTCACTGGTTCCACATGGAGACACCAGCTCTACACATTTGTATTTTCTAAGCAAGAAACTAGAGGAACTGCGGCAAGCAAACATGATATTTCTGTTTGTATACATGACATTTTATGCACTTGCCTAAAGAAAGGACTTTGCTTTTCTCCAAAACCATTTTTACTATGATTTGCTTGGTCTATTGCATACAAATTCCACACCACTTTGTCCGGATATGACTGCATGAAACCAGAAATATCCGGTATTTTTTTGGCTAATCAATGCCAGATATTGCCACAGCCCCTGTGTTTGGCTTTTCTGGATATTATCAATGGGCATTATTGTTTTGAACGTTTTTTTTAAATCAGGGAGCATTTAATTTTGTACAGGGAAACAATCACTGGTTCCACATACAGAAACGAGTTCTTCCTATTCGTGTATTCTAGGGAGAAAACTAGAGGAACTGCGGCAAACAAACATGATATTTCTGTTTGTATACATGACATTTTATGCACTTGCCTAAAGAAAGGACTTTGCTTTTCTCCAAAACCATTTTTAATATGATTTGCATACAAATTCCACACCACTTTGTCCGGATATGACTGCATGAAACCGGAAATATCCGGTTTTGTTTTGGCTAACTCAATCCCAGATATTGCCACAGCCCCTGTGTTTGTGTTTTCTGGATATTATCAAAGGACTTTATTGTTTTGAATGTTTTTTATCAGGGAACATTTAATTTTGTACTGGGAAACCCTCAGTGGTTCCACATGGAGAATCCAGCTCTAAACATTTGTAATTTTTACGGAGAATGCTTGAGGAACTGCAGCAAACAAACATGATATTTCTGTTTGTATACATGACATTTTATGCACCTGCCTAATGAAATGACTTTGCTTTTCTCCAAAACCATTATTACTATGATTTGCTTGGTCTATTGCATACAAATTCCACACCACTTTGTCCGGATATGACTGCATGAAACCGGAAATATCCGGTTTTGTTTTGGCTAACTCAATCCCAGATATTGCCACAGCCCCTGTGTTTGTGTTTTCTGGATATTATCAAAGGACTTTATTGTTTTGAATGTTTTTTATCAGGGAACATTTAATTTTGTACTGGGAAACTCTAATTGGTTCCACATGGAGACACCAGCTCTACACATTCGTATTTTCTAGGAGAAAGCTAGAAGAACTGCGGCAAACAAACATGATATTTCTGTTTGTATACGTGACATTTTATGCACTTGTCTAACGAAAAGACTTTGCTTTTCTCCAAAACCATTTTTACTATGATTTGCTTGGTCTATTGCATACAAATTCCACACCACTTTGTCCGGATATGACTGCATGAAACCGGAAATATCCGGTTTTGTTTTGGATAACTCAATCCCAGATTGCCACAGCCTCTGTGTTTGTGTTTTCTGGATATTACCAATGGTCATTATTGTTTTGAACATTTTTTCAATCAGGGAGCATTTAATTTTGTACAGGGAAACAATCACTGCTTCTACATGCAGAAACCAGTTCTTCCTATTCGTGTATTCTAGGGATAAAACTAGAGTAACTGCGTCAAACCAACATGATATCTCTGTTTGTATACATGACATTTTATGCACTTGCCTAAAGAAAGGAGTTTGCTTGTCTCCAAAACCATTTTTACTATGATTTTCTCGGTCCATTACATAGGAATACCACACCACTTTGTCCGGATATGACTGCATGAAACCGGAAATATCCGGTTTTGTTTTGGCTAACTCAATCCCAGATTGCCACAGCCTCTGTGTTTGTGTTTTCTGGATATTATCAATGGTCATTATTGTTTGAAAGTTTTTTTTTTTATCAGGGAACATTTAATTTTGTACTGGGAAACACTCAGTGGTTCCACATGGAGACACCAGCTCTACACATTTGTATTTTCTAAGCGTGAAACTAGAGGAACTGCGGCAAACAAACATGATATTTCTGTTTGTATACATGACAATTTATGCACCTGCCTAATGAAATGACTTTGCTTTTCTCCAAAACCATTTTTACTATGATTTGCTTGGTCTATTGCATACAAATTCCACACCACTTTGTCCGGATATGACTGCATGAAACCGGAAATATCCGGTTTTATTTTGGCTAACTCAATCCCAGATATTGCCACAGCCCCTGTGTTTGTGTTTTCTGGATATTACAAATGGTCATTATTGTTTGGATTTTTTTTTATCAGGGAACATTTAATTTTGTACTGGGAAACTCTAATTGGTTCCACATGGTGACACCAGCTCTACACATTCGTATTTTCTAAGCGAGAAACTAGCGGAACTTCAGCAAACAAACATGATATTTCTGTTTGTATACATGACATTTTATGCAGTTGCCTAAAGAAATGAGTTTGCTTTTCTCCAAAATCATTTTTGCTATGATTTGCTTGGACTATTGCATACAAATTCCACACCACTTTGTCCAGATATGACTGCATGAAACCGGAAATATCCGGTTTTGTTTTGGCTAACTCAATCCCAGATATTGCCACAGCCCCTGTGTTTGTGTTTTCTGGATATTATCAATGATCATTCTTGTTTTGGAAGTTTTTTTTATCAGGGAACATTTAATTTTGTACTGGTAAACTCTAATTGGTTCCACATGGAGACACCAGCTCTACACATTCGTATTTTCTAAGCGAGAAACTAGAGGAACTGCGGCAAACAAACATGATATTTCTGTTTGTATACATGACATTTTATGCACTTGCCTAAAGAAAGACTTTGCTTTTCTCCAAAACCATTTTTACTATGATTTTCTCGGTCCATTGCATAGGAATTCCACACCACTTTTTCCGGATATGACTGGATGAAACCAGAAATATCCGGTTTTCTTTTGGCGAACTCTATCCCAGATATTGCCACAGCACCTGTGTTTGTGTTTTCTGGATATTATAAAAGGACTTTATTGTTTTCAAAATTTTTTCTATCAGGGAACATTTAATTTTGTACTGGGAAACACTCAGTGGTTCCACATGGAGAAACCAGCTCTAAACATTTGTATTTTCTACGGAGAATGCTAGAGGAACTGCAGCAAACAAACATGATATTTTGTTTGTATACATGACATTTTATGCACCTGCCTAACGAAAAGACTTTGCTTTTCTCCAAAACCATTTTTACTATGATTTGCTTGGTCTATTGCATACAAATTCCACACCACTTTGTCCGGATATGACTGGATGAAACCGGAAATATCCGGTTCTGTTTTGGCTAACTCAATCCCAGATATTGCCACAGCACCTGTGTTTGTGTTCTCTGGATATTATCAATGGTCATTATTGTTTGGAACGTTTTTTTTTTTAATCAGGGAGAATTTAATTTTGTACTGGGAAACAATCACTGGTTCCACATGCAGAAACCAGTTCTTCCTATTCTTGTATTCTAGGGAGAAAACTAGAGGAACTGCGGCAAGCAAACATGATATTTCTGTTTGTATACATGACATTTTATGCACTTGCCTAAAGAAAGGAGTTTGCTTTTCTCCAAAACCATTTTACTATGATTTGCTTGGTCTATTGCATACAAATTCCAAACCACTTTGTCCGGATATGACTGCATGAAACCGGAAATATCCGGTTTTCTTTTGGCTAACTCAATCCCAGATTGCCACAGCCACTGTGTTTGTGTTTTCTGGATATTATCTCTGATCATTATTGTTTTGAAAGTTTTTTTTTTATCAGGGAACATTTAATTTTGTACTGGGAAACACTCAGTGGTTCCACATGGAGACACCATCTCTACACATTCGTATTTTCTAGCGAGAAATCTAGAGGAACTACGGCAAACAATCATGATATTTCTGCTTATATACATGAAATTTTAGGTACTTGCCTAACGAAAAGACTTTGCTTTTCTCCAAAACCATTTCCATTGTGATTTTGTGTGTCCATTGCATATGAATTCCATACCACTGCTTCCTGGTATGATTGAATGAAACCAGAAATATCCAGTTTTGTTTTGGCTAACTCAATCCCAGATTTGCGACAGCGTCTGTGTTTGTGTTTTCTGGATATCATCAATGGACTTCATTGTTTTGAAAGATTTTTCTCAGGGACCATTTAATTTTGTACTGGGAAACTGTAATTTGTTCCACATGGAGACACCAGCTCTACACATTCGTATTTTCTGGGGAGAAAGCTAGAGGAACTGCAGCAAACAAGCATAATATTTCTGTTTGTATAGATGGCATTTTATGCACTTGCCTAACGAAGAGACTTTGCTTTTCTCCAAAAACCTTTTCACCGTAATTTTCTCATTCCATTACATAAGAATTCCACACCACTTTGTCCGGATGTGACTGGATGAAACCGGAAATATCCGGTGGTGTTTTGGCTAACTGAATCCCAGATATTGCCACAGCCACTGTGTTTGTGTTTTCTGCTTATGATCAAAGGACTTTATTGTTTTTAAAGTTTTTTTTTATTTTTTTATCAGGGAACATTTAATTTTGTACTGGGAAACTAATTGGTTCCACATGGAGACACCAGCTATACACATTCGTATTTTCTAGCGAGAAAGCTAGAGGAACTGCAGCAAACAAACATGATATTACTGTTTGTATACATGACATTTTATGCAGTTGCATAAAGAAAAGACTTTGCTTTTCTCCAAAACCATTTTTACTTGGATTTTCTCAGTCCATTGCATACAAATTCCACACCACTTTTTCCGGATATGACTGGATTGAATCGGAAATATCCGGTTGTGTTTTGCTTAACTCAATCCCAGATATTGCCACAGCCCCTGTGTTTGTGTTTTCTGGATATTATCGAAGGACTTTATTGTTTTGAATGTTTTTCTTTTTTATCAGGGATCATTTTATTTTACTGGGTTGCTCTAATTGGTTCCATATGGAGACACCAGCTCTACACATTCATATTTTCTTGGGAGAAAGCTAGAGGAACTGCGGCAAACAAATATGATATTTCTGTTGGTATAGATGGCATTTTTTGAACTTGCCTAACGAATAGACTTTGCTTTTCTCCAAAACCATATTCACTGCAATTTTCTCAGTCCGTTGCATAAAAATTCCACACCAGTTTTTACGGATATGACTGGATGAAACCGGAAATATCCAGTTTTGTTTTGGCTAACTCAATCCCAGATATTGCAACAGCCCGTGGGTTTGTGTTTTCTGGAAATTATCAATGAACATTACTGTTTTGAAATTTTTTTTTCTGGGAACATTTAATTTTGTACGTGGAAACACTCACCGGTTCCACATGGAGACACCAGCTCTAAACATTCATAATTTCTAGGGAGAAAGCTAGAGGAACTGCGGCAAACAAATATGATATTGCTGTTAGTATACATGACATTTTATGCTCTTGCCTAATGAAAATACTTTGCTTTTTTCCAAAACCATTTTTACTGTGATTTTCTCATTCCATTGCGTATGAATTGCACACCGCTTTCTCCGGATATGTCTGGATGAAACCAGAAATATCCGGTTTTGTTTTGGCTAACTCAATCCCAGATATTGCAACAGCCCCTGTGTTTGTGTTTTCTGGATAGTATCGAAGGACTTTATTGTTTTGAAAGATTTTTTTTATTTTTTTATCAGGGAACATTTAATTTTGTATTTGGAAACTCTAATTGGTTCCTCATGGAGACACCAGCTATACACATTCGTATTTTCTAGGAGAAAGCTAGAAGAACTGCGGCAAACAAACTTGATATTTCTGTTTGTATAGATGGCATTTTATGCACTTGCCTAACAAAAAGACTTTGCTTTTCTCCAAAACCATTTTTACTATGATTTGCTTGGTCTATTGCATACAAATTCCAGACCACTTTGTCCGGATATGACTGCATGAAACCGGAAATATCCGGTTTTTTTTTGGCTAACTCAATCCCAGATATTGCCACAGCCCCTGTGTTTGTGTTTTCTGGATATTATCAATGGTCATTATGGTTTTGAACGTTTTTTTTTAATCAGGGAGCATTTAATTTTGTACAGGGAAACAATCACAGGTTCCACATGGAGACACCAGCTCTACACATTCGTATTTTCTAAGCGAGAAACTAGAGGAACTGCAGCAAACAAACATGATATTTTGTTTGTATACATGACATTTTATGCACCTGCCTAACGAAAAGACTTTGCTTTTCTCCAAAACCATTTTTACTATGATTTGCTTGGTCTATTGCATACAAATTCCACACCACTTTTTCCGGATATGACTGGATGAAACCGGAAATATCCGGTTTTCTTTTGGCTAACTCAATCCCAGATATTGCCACAGCACCTGTGTTTGTGTTCTCTGGATATTATCAATGGTCATTATTGTTTGGAACTTTTTTTTTTAATCAGGGAGCATTTAATTTTGTACTGGGAAACAATCACTGGTTCCACATGCAGAAACCAGTTCTTCCTATTCTTGTATTCTAGGGAGAAAACTAGAGGAACTGCGGCAAACAAACATGATATTTCTGTTTTTATACATGACATTTTATGCACTTGTCTAACGAAAAGACTTTGCTTTTCTCCAAAACCATTTTTACTATGATTTGATTGGTCTATTGCACACAAATTCCACACCACTTTGTACGGATATGACTGGATGAATGGGGAAATATCCGCTTTTGTTTTGGCTAACTCAATCACAGATATTGCGACAGCCTCTGTGTTTGTGTTTTCTGGATATTGTCAAAGGACTTTATTGTTTTGAAACATTTTTTTAATCAGGGAACATTTAATTTTGTACTGGGAAACACTCAGTGGTTCCACATGGAGACACCAGCTCTACACATTCGTATTTTCAAGGAGAAAGCTAGAAGACCTGCGGCAAACAAACTTGATATTTCTGTTTTTATAGATGGCATTTTATGCACTTGCCTAACAAAAAGACTTTGCTTTTCTCCAAAACCATTTTTACTATGATTTGCTTGGTCAATTGCATACAAAGTCCACAGTACTTTGTCTGGATATGACTGCATGAAACCTGAAATATCCGGTTTTCTTTTGGCTAACTCTATCCCAGATATTGCCACAGCCCTTGTGTTTGTGTTTTCTGGATATTATCAAAGGACTTTATTGTTTTGAAACTTTTTTTTTATCAGTGAACATTTAATTTTGTACTGGGAAACACTCAGTAGTTCCACATGGAGAAACCAGCTCTAAACATTTGTATTTTCTACGGAGAATGCTAGAGGAACTGCAGCAAACAAACATGATATTTCTGTTTGTATACATGACATTTTATGCAACTGCCTAAGGAAAAGACTTTGCTTTTCTCCAAAACCATTTTTACTATGATTTGCTTGGTCTATTGCATACAAATTCCACACCACTTTGTCCGGATATGACTGCATGAAACCGGAAATATCCGGTTTTGTTTTGGCTAACTCAATCCCAGATATTGCCACAGCCCCTGTGTTTGTGTTTTCTGGATATTATCAAGGGCCTTATTGTTTTGAACGTTTTTTTTTAATCAGGGAGCATTTAATTTTGTACTGGGAAACAATCACTGGTTCCACATGCTGAAACCAGTTATTCCTATTCATGTATTCTAGGGAGAAAACTAGAGGAACTGCGGCAAGCAAACATGATATTTCTGTTTGTATACATGACATTTTATGCACTTGCCTAAAGAAAGGACTTTGCTTTTCTCCAAAACCATTTTTACTATGATTTTCTCGGTCCATTGCATAGGAATTCCACACCACTTTGTCCGGATATGACTGCATGAAACCGGAAATATCCGGTTTTGTTTTGGATAACTCAATCCCAGATTGCCACAGCCTCTGTGTTTGTGTTTTCTGGATATTATCAATGGTCATTATTGTTTTGAATTTTTTTTATCAGGGCACATTTAATTTTGTACTGGGAAACACTCAGTGGTTCCACATGGAGACACCAGCTCTACACATTCGTATTTTCTAAGCGAGAAACTAGAGGAACTGCGGCAAAGAAACATGATATTTCTGTTTGTATACATGATATTTTATGCACTTGCATAAAGAAAGACTTTGCTTTTCTCCAAAACCATTTTTACTGTGATTTTCTCGGTTCATTGCATAGGAATTCCACACCAGTTTTTCCGGATATGACTGGATGAAACCGGAAATATCCGGTTTTGTTTTGGCTAACTCAATCCCAGATTGCCACAGCCTCTGTGTTTGTGTTTTCTGGATATTATCAATGGTCATTATTGTTTTGAAATGTTTTTTTTTCATCAGAGAACATTTAATTTTGTTCTGGGAAACACTCAGTGGTTCCACATGGAGACACCAGCTCTAAACATTTGTATTTTCTAAGCAAGAAACTAGAGGAACTGCGGCAAACAAACATGATAATTCTGTTTGTATACATGACATTTTATGCACTTGTCTAACGAAAAGACTTTGCTTTTCTCCAAAACCATTTTTACTATGATTTGCTTGGTCTATTGCATACAAATTCCACACCACTTTGTCCGGATATGACTGCATGAAACCGAAAATATCCGGTTTTGTTTTGGCTAACTCAATCCCAGATTCCCACAGCCTTTGTGTTTGTGTTTTCTGGATATTATCAATGATCATTCTTGTTTTGAAAGTTTTTTTTATCAGGGAACATTTAATTTTGTACTGGGAAACACTCAGTGGTTCCACATGGAGACACCAGCTCTACACATTTGTATTTTCTAAGCAAGAAACTAGAGGAACTGCGGCAAGCAAACATGATATTTCTGTTTGTATACATGACATTTTATGCACTTGCCTAAAGAAAGGACTTTGCTTTTCTCCAAAACCATTTTTACTATGATTTGCTTGGTCTATTGCATACAAATTCCACACCACTTTGTCCGGATATGACTGCATGAAACCAGAAATATCCGGTTTTGTTTTGGCTAACTCAATCCCAGATATTGCCACAGCCCCTGTGTTTGGCTTTTCTGGATATTATCAATGGTCATTATTGTTTTGAACGTTTTTTTTAAATCAGGGAGCATTTAATTTTGTACAGGGAAACAATCACTGGTTCCACATGCAGAAACCAGTTCTTCCTATTTGTGTATTCTAGGGAGAAAACTAGAGGAACTGCGGCAAACAAACATGATATTTCTGTTTGTATACATGACATTTTATGCACTTGCCTAAAGAAAGGACTTTGCTTTTCTCCAAAACCATTTTTAATATGATTTGCATACAAATTTCACACCACTTTGTACGGATATGACTGCATGAAACCGGAAATATCCGGATTTGTTTTGGCTAACTCAATCCCAGATATTGCCACAGCCCCTGTGTTTGTGTTTTCTGGATATTATCAAAGGACTTTATTGTTTTGAATGTTTTTTATCAGGGAACATTTAATATTGTACTGGGAAACCCTCAGTGGTTCCACATGGAGAATCCAGTTCTAAACATTTGTAATTTTTACGGAGAATGCTAGAGGAACTACAGCAAACAAACATGATATTTCTGTTTGTATACATGACATTTTATGCACCTGCCTAATGAAATGACTTTGCTTTTCTCCAAAACCATTTTTACTATGATTTGCTTGGTCTATTGCATACAAATTCCACACCACCTTGTCCGGATATGACTGCATGAAACCGGAAATATCCGGTTTTGTTTTGGCTAACTCAATCCCAGATTGCCACAGCCTCTGTGTTTGTGTTTTCTGGATATTACCAATGGTCATTATTGTTTTGAACATTTTTTCAATCAGGGAGCATTTAATTTTGTACAGGGAAACAATCACTGCTTCTACATGCAGAAACCAGTTCTTCCTATTCGTGTATTCTAGGGATAAAACTAGAGGAACTGCGTCAAACCAACATGATATCTCTGTTTGTATACATGACATTTTATGCACTTGTCCAACGAAAAGACTTTGCTTTTCTCCAAAACCATTTTTACTATGATTTCCTCCGTCCATTACATAGGAATACCACACCACTTTGTCCGGATATGACTGCATGAAACCGGAAATATCCGGTTTTGTTTTGGCTAACTCAATCCCAGATTGCCACAGCCTCTGTGTTTGTGTTTTCTGGATATTATCAATGGTCATTATTGTTTGGGACGTTTTTTTTAATCAGGGAGCATTTAATTTTGCACAGGGAAACAATCACTGGTTCCACATGCAGAAACCAGTTTTTCCTATTGGTGTATTCTAGGGAGAAAACTAGAGGAACTGCGGCAAGCAAACATGATATTTCTGTTTGTATACGTGATGTTTTATGTACTTGTCTAACGAAAAGACTTTGCTTTTCCCCAAAACCATTTTTACTATGATTTGCTTGGTCTATTGCATACAAATTCCACACCACTTTGTCCGGATATGACTGCATGAAACCGCAAATATCCGGTTTTCTTTTGGCTAACTCAATCCCAGATTGCCACCAGCCTCTGTGTTTCTGTTTTCTGGATATTATCAATGATCATTATTGTTTGAAAGTTTTTTTTTTTATCAGGGAACATTTAATTTTGTACTGGGAAACACTCAGTGGTTCCACATGGAGACACCAGCTCTACATATTCGTATTTTCTAAATGAGAAACTAGATGAACTGCGGCAAACAAACATGATATTTCTGTTTGTATACATGACATTTTATGCACTTGCCTAAAGAAAGGAGTTTTCTTTTCTCCAAAACCATTTTTACTATGATTTGCTTGGTCTGTTGCATACAAATTCCACAGCACTTTGTCCGGATATGACTGCATGAAACCGGAAATATCCGGTTTTGTTTTGGCTAACTCAATCCCAGATATTGCCACAGCCCCTGTGTTTGTGTTTTCTGGATATTATCAATGGTCATTATTGTTTTGAATGTTTTTTTAATCAGGGAGCATTTAATTTTGTACAGGGAAACAATCACTGGTTCCACATGCAGAAACCAGTTCTTCCTATTCGTGTATTCTAGGGATAAATCTAGAGAAACTGCGGCAAACAAACATGATATCTCTGTTTGTATACATGACATTTTATGCACTTGTCCAACGAAAATACTTTGCTTGTCTCCAAAACCATTTTTACTATTTTTTTCTCGGTCCATTACATAGGAATTCCACACCACTTTGTCCGGATATGACTGCATGAAACCGGAAATATCCGGTTTTGTTTTGGCTAACTCAATCCCAGATATTGCCACAGCCCCTGTGTTTGTGTTTTCTGGATATTACAAATGGTCATTATTGTTTTGAACGTTTTTTTAATCAGGGAGCATTTAATTTTGTACAGGGAAACAATCACTGGATCCACATGCACAAACCAGTTCTTCCTATTCCTGTATTCTAGGGAGAAATCTAGAGGAACTGCGGCAAACAAACATGATATTTCTGTTTGTATACATGACATTTTATGCACTTGCCTAAAGAAAGGAGTTTGCTTTTCTCCAAAACCATTTTTACTATGATTTGCTTGGTCTATTGCATACAAATTCCACACCACTTTGTCCGGATATGACTGCAGGAAACCGGAAATATCTGGTTTTCTTTTGGCTAACTCAATCCAAGATTGCCACAGCCTCTGTGTTTGTGTTTTCTGGATATTATCAATGATCATTATTGTTTTGAAAGTTATTTTTTTTATCAGGGAACATTTAATTTTGTACTGGGAAACACTCAGTGGTTCCACATGAGATACCAGCTCTACACATTCGTATTTTCTAAGCGAGAAACTAGAGGAACTGCGGCAAGGAAACATGATATTTCTGTTTGTATACATGACATTTTATGCACTTGCCTAAAGAAAGGAGTTTGCTTTTCTCCAAAACCATTTTTACTATGATTTGCTTGGTCTATTGCATACAAATTCCACACCACTTTGTCCGGATATGACTGCATGAAACCGGAAATATCCGGTTTTCTTTTGGCTAACTCAATCCTAGATATTGCCACAGCCCCTGTGTTTGTGTTTTCTGGATATTATCAATGGTCATTATTGTTTGGAATGTTTTTTTTTAATCAGGGAGCATTTAATTTTGTACAGGGAAACAATCACTGGTTCCACATGCAGAAACCAGTTCTTCCTATTCGTGTATTCTAGGGAGAAAACTAGAGGAAGTGCGGCAAACAAACATGATATCTCTGTTTTGTATTCATGACATTTTATGCACTTGCCTAAAGAAAGGACATTTCTTTTCTCCAAAACCATTTTTACTATGATTTTTTCGGTCCATTACATAGGAATTCCACACCACTTTGTCCGGATATGACTGCATGAAACCGGAAATATCCGGTTTTGTTTTGGCTAACTCTATCCCAGATTGCCACAGCCTCTGTGTTTGTGTTTTCTGGATATTATCAAAGGACTTTATTGTTTTGAATGTTTTTTATCAGGGAACATTTAATTTTGTACTCGGAAACTCTAATTGGTTCCACATGGAGACAGCAGCTCTACACATTCGTATTTTCTAGGAGGAAGCTAGAAGAACTGTGGCAAAAAAACATGATATTTCTGTTTGTATACATGACATTTTATGCACTTGTCCAACGAAAAAACTTTGCTTTTCTACAAAACCATTTTTACTATGATTTGCTTGGTCTATTGCATACAATTTCCACACCACTTTGTCCGGATATGACTGCATGAAACCGGAAATATCCGGTTTTGTTTTGGCTAACACAATCCCAGATTGCAACAGCCTCTGTGTTTGTGTTTTCTGGATATTACCAATGGTCATTATTGTTTTGAATGTTTTTTTTTTAATCAGGGAGCATTTAATTTTGTACAGGGAAACAATCACTGGATCCACATTCTCAAACCAGTTCTTCCTATTCGTGTATTCTAGGGAGAAATCTAGAGGAACTGCGGCAAATAAACCTGATATTTCTGTTTGTATACATGACATTTAATGCACTTGTCCAACGAAAATACTTTGCTTTTCTCCAAAACCATTTTTACTATGATTTTCTCAGTCCATTACATAGGAATTCCACACCACTTTGTCCGGATATGACTGCATGAAACCGGAAATATCCGGTTTTGTTTTGGCTAACTCAATCCCAGATATTGCCACAGCCCCTGTGTTTGTGTTTTCTGGATATTATCAATGGTCATTATTGTTTTGAACTTTTTTTTTATCAGGGATCATTTAATTTTGTACAGGGAAACAATCACTGGATCCACATGCACAAACCAGTTCTTCCTATTCGTGTATTCTAGGGAGAAATCTAGAGGAACTGCGGCAAGCAAACATGATATTTCTGTTTGTATACATGACATTTTATGCACTTGCCAAAGAAAGGAGTTTGCTTTTCTCCAAAACCATTTTTACTATGATTTGCTTGGTCTATTGCATACAAATTCCACACCACTTTGTCCGGATATGACTGCATGAAACCGGAAATATCCAGTTTTCTTTTGGCTAACTCAATCCAAGATTGCCACAGCCACTTTGTTTGTGTTTTCTGGATATTATGAATGATCATTATTGTTTTGAAAGTTTTTTTATCAGGGAACATTTAATTTTGTACTGGGAAACACTCAGTGGTTCCACATGGAGACACCAGCTCTACACATTCGTATTTTCTAAGCGAGAAACTAGAGGAACTGTGGCAAACAAACATGATATTTCTGTTTGTATACATGACATTTTATGCACTTGCCTAAAGAAAGGAGTTTGCTTTTCTCCAAAACCATTTTTACTATGATTTGCTTGGTCTGTTGAATACAAATTCCACAGCACTTTGTCCGGATATGACTGCATGAAACCGGAAATATCCGGTTTTGTTTTGGCTAACTCAATCCCAGATATTGCCACAGCCCCTGTGTTTGTGTTTTCTGGATATTATCAATGGTCATTATTGTTTGGAATGTTTTTTTTTCATCAGGGAGCATTTAATTTTGTACAGGGAAACAATCACTGGTTCCACATGCAGAAACCAGTTCTTCCTATTCGTGTATTCCAGGGAGAAAACTAGAGGAACTGCGGCAAACAAACATGATATCTCTGTTTGTATTCATGACATTTTATGCACCTGCCTAAAGAAAGGACATTTCTTTTCTCCAAAACCATTTTTACTATGATTTTTTCGGTCCATTATATAGGAATTCCACTCCACTTTGTCCGGATATGACTGCATGAAACCGGAAATATCCGGTTTTGTTTTGGCTAACTCAATCCCAGATTGCCACAGCCTCTGTGTTTGTGTTTTCTGGATATTATCAAAGGACTTTATTGTTTTGAATGTTTTTTATCAGGGAACATTTAATCTTGTACTGGGAAACTCTAATTGGTTCCACATGGAGACACCAGCTCTACACATTCGTATTTTCTAGGAGGAAGCTAGAAGAACTGTGGCAAAAAAAACATGATATTTCTGTTTGTATACATGACATTTTATGCACTTGTCCAACGAAAATACTTTTCTTTTCTCCAAAACCATTTTTACTATGATTTGCTTGGTCTATTGCATACAATTTCCACACCACTTTGTCTGGATATGACTGCATGAAACCGGAAATATCCGGTTTTGTTTTGGCTAACTCAATCCCAGATTGCCACAGCCCCTGTGTTTGTGTTTTCTGGATATTACCAATGGTCATTATTGTTTTGAACTTTTTTTTTAATCAGGGAGCATTCAATTTTGTACAGGGAAACAATCACTGGTTCCACATGCAGAAACCAGTTCTTCCTATTCGTGTATTCTAGGGAGAAAACTAGAGAACTGTGGCAAGCAAACATGATATTTCTGTTTGTATACATGACATTTCATGCACTTGCCAAAGAAAGCAGTTTGCTTTTCTCCAAAACCATTTTTACTATGATTTGCTTGGTCTATTGCATACAAATTCCACACCACTTTGTCCGGATATGACTGCATGAAACCGGAAATATCCGGTTTTCTTTTGGCTAACTCAATCCCAGATTGCCACAGCCACTGTGTTTGTGTTTTCTGGATATTATCAATGATCATTATTGTTTTGAAAGTTTTTTTTTCATCAGGGAACATTTATTTTGTACTGGGAAACACTCAGTGGTTCCACATGGAGACAGCAGCTCTACACATTCGTATTTTCTAAGCGTGAAACTAGAGGAACTGCGGCAAGCAAACATGATATTTCTGTTTGTATACATGACATTTTATGCACTTGCCTAAAGAAAGGAGTTTTCTTTTCTCCAAAACCATTTTTACTATGATTTGCTTGGTCTGTTGCATACAAATTCCACACCACTTTGTCCGGATATGACTGTGTGAAACCGGAAATATCCGGTTTTGTTTTGGCTAACTCAATCCCAGATATTGCCACAGCCTCTGTGTTTGTGTTTTCTGGATATTACCAATGGTCATTATTGTTTTGAAAGTTTTTTTTTTTATTAAGGGAACATTTCATTTTGTACTGGGAAACACTCAGTGGTTCCACATGGATACACCATCTCTACACATTTGTATTTTCTAAGCGAGAAACTAGAGGAACTGCGGCAAGCAAACATGATATTTCTGTTTGTATACATGACATTTTATGCACTTGCCTAAAGAAAGGAGTTTGCTTTTCTCCAAAACCATTTTTACTATGATTTGCTTGGTCTATTGCATAGATATTCCACAGCACTTTGTCCGGATATGACTGCATGAATCTGGAAATATCCGGTTTTGTTTTGGCTAACTCAATCCCAGATATTGCCACAGCCCCTGTGTTTGTGTTTTCTGGATATTATCAATGGTCATTATTGTTTGGAACGTTTTTTTTAATCAGGGAGCATTCAATTTTGTACAGGGAAACAATCACTGGTTCCACATGCAGAAACCATTTCTTCCTATTCGTGTATTCTTGGGAGAAAACTAGAGGAACTGCGGCAAGCAAACATGATATTTCTGTTTGTATACATGATATTTTATGCACTTGCCAAAGAAAGGAGTTTGCTTTTCTCCAAAACCATTTTTACTATGATTTGCTTGGTCTATTGCATACAAATTCCACACCACTTTGTCCGGATATGACTGCATGAAACCGGAAATATCCGGTTTTCTTTTGGCTATCTCAATCCAAGATTGCCACAGCCACTGTGTTTGTGTTTTCTGGATATTATGAATGATCATTATTGTTTTGAAAGTTTTTTTTATCAGGGAACATTTAATTTTGTACTGGGAAACACTCAGTGGTTCCACATGGAGACACCAGCTCGACACATTCGTATTTTCTAAGCGAGAAACTAGAGGAACTGTGGCAAACAAACATGATATTTCTGTTTGTATACATGACATTTTATGCACTTGCCTAAAGAAAGGAGTTTTCTTTTCTCCAAAACCATTTTTACTATGATTTGCTTGGTCTGTTGCATACAAATTCCACAGCACTTTGTCCAGATATGACTGCATGAAACCGGAAATATCCGGTTTTGTTTTGGCTAACTCAATCCCAGATATTGCCACAGCCCCTGTGTTTGTGTTTTCTGGATATTATCAATGGTCATTATTGTTTGGAATGTTTTTTTTTTCATCAGGGAGCATTTAATTTTGTACATGGAAACAATCACTGGTTCCACATGCAGAAACCAGTTCTTCCTATTCGTGTATTCTAGGGAGAAAACTAGAGGAACTGCGGCAAACAAACATGATATCTCTGTATTCATGACATTTTATGCACCTGCCTAAAGAAAGGACATTTCTTTTCTCCAAAACCATTTTTACTATGATTTTTTCGGTCCATTATATAGGAATTCCACACCACTTTGTCCGGATATGACTGCATGAAACCGGAAATATCCGGGTTTTTTTTTTGGCTAACTCAATCCCAGATTGCCACAGCCTCTGTGTTTGTGTTTTCTGGATATTATCAAAGGATTTATTGTTTTGAATGTTTTTTATCAGGGAACATTTAATCTTGTACTGGGAAACTCTAATTGGTTCCACATGGAGACACCAGCTCTACACATTCGTATTTTCTAGGAGGAAGCTAGAAGAACTGTGTCAAAAAAAACATGATATTTCTGTTTGTATACATGATATTTTATGCACTTGTCCAACGAAAATACCTTTCTTTTCTCCAAAACCATTTTTACTATGATTTGCTTGGTCTATTGCATACAATTTCCACACCACTTTGTCCGGATATGACTGCATGAAACCAGAAATATCCGGTTTTGTTTTGGCTAAGTCAATCCCAGATTGCCACAGACTCTGTGTTTGTGTTTTCTGGATATTACCAATGGTGATTATTGTTTTGGACTTTTTTTTTTTTTTAATCAGGGAGCATTCAATTTTGTACAGGGAAACAATCACTGGTTCCACATGCAGAAACCAGTTCTTCCTATTCGTGTATTCTAGGGAGAAAACTAGAGGAACTGCGGCAAACAAACATGATATTTCTGTTTGTATACATGACATTTCATGCACCTGCCTAATGAAATGACTTTGCTTTTCTCCAAAACCATTTTTACTATGATTTGCTTGGTCTATTGCATACAAATTCCACACCACTTTGTCCGGATATGACTGGATGAAAGGGTAAATATCCGCTTTTGTTTTGGCTAGCTCAATCACAGATATTGCGACAGCCTCTGTGTTTGTGTTTTCTGGATATTATCAAAGGACTTTATTGTTTTGAATGTTTTTTATCAGGGAACATTTAATTTTGTACTGGGAAACTCTAATTGGTTCCACATGGAGACACCAGCTCTACACATTCGTATTTTCTAGGAGAAAGCTAGAAGAACTGCGGCAAGCAAACATGATATTTCTGTTTGTACACATGACATTTTATGCACTTGTCCTACGATAATACTTTGCTTTTCTCCAATACTAGTTTCACCGTAATTTCCCAGTCCATTGCATACGAATTCCACACCATTTTGTACGGATATGACTGGATGAATCCGAAAATATCCGTTTTTTTTTTTTTCTAACTCAATCCCAAAATGCCAAAGCACCTCTGTTTGTGTTTTCTGGATATTATCAATGTTCACTACAGTTTTGAAAGTTTTTCTTTATCAGGGAACATTTAATTTTGTACTGGGAAATACTCACTGTTTCCATATGCAGAAATCAGCTCTACACTTTCGTATATTCTAGGGAGAAAACTTGAGGAACTCCGGCAAACAAACATGATATTTCTGTTTGTATAGATGGCATTTTATGCACTTCCCTAAGGAAAAGTCTTTGCTTTTTTTAAAACCATTTTCACTGTAATTTTCTCAGTCCCTTCCATACGAATTCCACACAACTTTTTCCTTATATGACTGGATGAAACCCGAAATATCTGGTTTTGTTTTGCTAACTCAATCCCAGATATTGCCACAGCCCCTGTGTTTGTGTTTTCTGGATATTATCAATGAACATTATTGTTTTGAAATGTTTTTTTTTTATCAGGGAACATTTAATTTTGTACTGGGAAACACTCAGTGGTTCCACATGGAGAAAACAGCTCTACACTTTCGTATTTTCTAGGGAGAAAGCTAGAGGAACTGCAGCAAACAGTCAGGATATTTTGGTTTGTATAGATGGCATTTTTTGCACTTGCCAAACTAAAAGAGTTTGCTTTTCTCCAAAAACATTTTTACTGTGATTTTTGTCGGTCCATTGCATACGAATTGCACTCCACTTTGTCCGGATATGACTGGATGAAACCTGAAATATCCGGTATTGGTTTGGCCATTGAATCCCAGATATTGCCAGATCCTGTGTTTGTGTTTTCTGGATATTATCGATGGACTTTATTGCTTTGAAAGTTGTTTTTTTTTTTTTAACCAGGGAACATTTAATTTTGTACTGGGAAACACTCACTGGTTCCACATGAAGACACCAGCTCTACAATTCGTATTTTCTGGGCAGAAATCTAAAGGAACTGCGGCAAACAATCATGATATTTTCGTTTGTATAAATGGCATTTTATGCACTTGCGTAACGAAAAGACTTTGCTTTTCTCCAAAACCATTTTTACTCTGATTTTCTCGGTCCACTGCATAGGAATTCCATACCACTTTGTAGTGATATGACTGGATGAAAGGCGAAATATCCACTTGTGTTTTGGCTAACTCATTCCCAGATATTGCCACACCCCTGAGTTTGTGTTTTCTGGATATTATCAATGGACATTATTGTTTTGAAAGTTTTTTTTCACAGGGAACATTTAATTTTGTACTGGGAAACTCTAATTGGTTCCACATGGAGACACCAGTTCTACACATTCGTATTTCCTAGGAGAAAGCTAGAGGAACTGTGGCAAACAAACATGATATTTCTGTTTGTATATATGATATTTTAATTTTTAACTGGGAAATACTCACTGCTTCCTCATGCAGAAATCAGCTCTACACTTTCATATTTTCTTGGAGAAAGCTAGAGGAATTACATCAAACAAACATGATATTTCTATTTATATAGATGACATTCTATGCACTTTCCTAACGAAAAGACTTTTTTTTTTCTCCAAAACCATTTTTACTGTGATTTTCTCGGTCCATTGCATAGGATTTCCACAGCACTTTGATCGGATATGACTGGATGAAACCAGAAATATCCGGTATTTTTTTGGCTAACTCAATAACAGATATTTCCACAGAAACTGTGTTTGTGTTTTTTTGATATTATCGAATGACTTTATTGTTTTGAGAGTTTTTTTTTTTTTTAATCCGGGAACATTTAATTTTGTACTGGGAAACACTCAGGGCTTCCACATGGAGAAACCAGCTCTACACATTCGTGTTTTCTCCAAAAGCTAGAGGAACTGCTGCAAACAAATATTATATTTCTGTTTTCATACATGACATTTTATGCACCTGCCTAACGAAAATACTTTGCTTTTCTCCAAAACCAGTTTCACCGTAATTTTCTCAGTCCATTGCGTACGAATTCCACGCCACTTTGTCCGGATATGACTGGATGAAAATGGAAATATCCGGTTTTGTTTTGGCTAACTCAATCCCAGATATTGCCACAGCCCCTCTGTTTGTATTTTCTGGATATCATCAATGGTCATTATTGTTTTCAACGTTTTTTTTTTTTATCAGGGAACATTTAATTTTGTACTGGGAAACACTCAGTGGTTCCACATGGAGAAACCTGCTCTATACATTCGTATTTTCTAGCGAGAAAGCTAGAGGAACTGTGGCAAACAAACATGATATTTCTGTTTGTATGCATGACATTTTATGCACTTGCCTAATGAAAAGACTTTGCTTTTCTCCAAAACCAATTTCATTGTAATTTGCTCAGTCCATTGCATACGAATTAGACAACACTTTTTCCGGATATGACTGGATGCAACCGGAAACATCCGGTTGTTTTTGGCTAACTCAATCGCAGATACTGCCACAGAGCCTGTGTTTGTGTTTTCTGAATATTATCGAAGGACTTTATTGTTTTGAAAGTATTTTTTTATTTTTATCTCAGGGAACATTTAATTTTATACTGGGAAACTCTAATTGGTTCCACATGGAGAGACCAGCTCCACACATTCGTATTTTCTAGGGAGAAATCTAGAGGAACTGCAGCAAACAAACATGATATTTATGTTTGTATACATGATATTTTATGCACTTGCCTAACGAATGGACTTTGCTTTTCTCCAAAGGCATTTTTGCTGTGATTTTCTCTGTCCATTGCATATGAATCCACACCACATTGTCTGGATATGACTGAATGAAACCAGAAATATCCATTTTTTTTTGGCTAACTCAATCCAAGATATTGCGACAGCCAGTGTGTTTGTGTTTTCTGGATATTATCAATGGTCATTATTGTTTTGAATGTTTTTTTTTATTTGTTCATCAGGGAACATTTAATTTTGTCCTGGGAAACTCTAATTGGATCCACATGGAGACACCAGCTCTACACATTCGTATTTTCTAGTGAGAAAGCTAGAGGAACTGTGGCAAACAAACATGATATTTCTGTTTGTATACATGACATTTTATGCACTTTTCTAATGAAAAGACTTTACTTTTCTCAAAAACCACTTTCACTGTAATTTTCTCAGTCCATTGCATAGGAATTCCAAACCACTTTGTCCGGATATGACTGGATGCAACCCGAAATATCCGGTTGTTTTTGGCTAACTCAATCCCAGATATTGCCACAGAGCCTGTGTTTGTGTTTTCTGGATATTATCGAAGGACTTTATTGTTTTGAAAGTTTTTTTTTTTATTTTTTTATCAGGGAACATTTAATTTTGTACTGGGAAATACTCAGTGATTCCCCAAGGAGAAACCAGCTGTACGCAATCGTATTTTCTAGAGAGAAAGCTAGAGGAACTGCGGCAAACAAACATGATATTTCTGTTTGTATACATGACATTTTATGCACTTGCCTAACGAAAAGATTTTGCTTTTCTCCAAAACCATTTTTATTGTGATTTTCTCGGTCCATTGCATACGAATTCCACACCACTTTTTCCAGATATGACTGGATGAAACCGGAAATATCCGGTTTTGTTTTGGCTAACTGAATCCCAGATATTGTGATAGCCTCTGTGTTTGTGTTTTCTGGATATTATAAAAGGACTCTATTGTTTTGAAATTTTTTTTATCAGGGAACATTTAATTTTGTACTGGGAAACTCTAATTGCTTCCACATGCAGAGACCCAGCTCTACACATTCCTATTTGTTAGGAAGAAAACTAGAGGAACTGCGGCAAACAAACGGGATACTTCTGTTTGTATACATGACATTTTATGCACTTGCCTAACGAAAAGACTATACTTTTCTCCAAAACCACTTTCACTGTAATTTTCTCAGTGTATGGTGTACGAATTCCACACCATTTTGTCCAGATATGACTGGATGAACCAGAAATATCCCGTTTTGTTTTGGCTAACTCAATCCCAGATATTGCCACAGCCCCTTTGTTTGTATTTTCTGGATATTATCAAAACACTTTATTGTTCTGAAATTTTCTTATCAGGGATCGTTTAGTTTTGTACTGGGAAACTCTATGGGGTTCGACATGGACACTCCACCTCTACACATTTGTATTTTCTAGGGAGAAAGCTAGAGTAACTGCGGTAAACAAACATGATATTTCTGTTTGTATACATGACATTTTATGCACTTGCCTAACGAAAAGACTTTGCATTTCTCCAAAACCTTTTTTACTGTGATTTTCCCGGTCCATTGCATAGGAATTCCACACCACGTTGTCCAGATATGACTGGATGAAACCAGAAATATCCGGTTTTGTTTTGGCTAACTCAAACCCAGATTTTGCCACAGCCCCTGTGTTTGTGTTTTCTGGATATTATCGAAGGACTTTATTGTTTTGAAAGATTTTTTTTTAATCAGGGAACATTCAATTTTGTACTGGAAAACTCTAATTGGTTCCACATGGAGACAGCAGCTCTACACATTCGTATTTTCTAGGAGAAATCTAGAGGAACTGCGGCAAACAAACATGATATTTCTGTTTGTATATATGACATTTTATGCACTTGCCTAACAAAAAGTCGTTTCTATTCTCCAAAATCACTTTCACTGTAATTTTCTCATTCCATGGCCTATGAATTCCCCACCACTTTGTCCAGATATGACAGGATGAAACCGGAAATATCCGGGTTTTTTTGTCTAACTCAATTCCAGATTGCCACAGCCCCTGTGTTTGTGTTTTCTGGATATTTTCGAAGGACTTTTTTGTTTTGAAAGTTTTTTTTTTATCAGTGAACATTTAATTTTGTACTGGGAATCTCTAATTGGTTCAACATGGAGACACCTGCTCTACACTTTCGTATTTTCTAGTGAGAATGCTGGAGGAACTGTGGCAAACAAACATGATATTTCTGTTTGTATAGATGGCATTTTATGCACTTGCCTAACAAAAGACTTTGCTTTTCCCCAAAACCATTTTTACTGTGATTTTGTCTTTCCATTGCATACAAAGTCCACACCACTTTGTCCGAATATGACTGGAAGAAAGGGGAAATATCCGCTTCTGTTTTAGCTAACTGAACCCCAGATATTGCGACAGCATCTGTGTTTGTGTTTTCTGTTTATTATCAATGCTCATTATTGTTTTTAATGTTTTTTTCTTTCTTTTATCAGGGAACATTTAATTTTGTACTGGGAGACTCTAATTGTTTCCACATGGAGACACCAGCTCTACACATTCTTATTTTCTAGGAGAAAGCTAGAGGAACTGCGGCAAACAAACATGATATTTCTGTTTGTATACATGACATTTTATGCACTTGCCTAACGAAAAGATTTTGCTTTTCTCCAAAAGCATTTTTACTGTGATTTTCTCAGTCCATTGCATGCGAATTCCACACCACTTTGTCCGGATATGACTGGATGAAATGGGAAATATCTGCTTGTGTTTTGGCTAACTGAATCCCAGATATTGCGACAGCCTCTGTGGTTGTGTTTTCTGGATATTATCGAAGGACTTTATTGTTTTGAACCTTTTTTTTATCAGGGAACATTTAATTTTGTACTGGGAAATTCCAATTGGTTCCACATGGAGACAGCAGCTCTACACATTTGTATTTTCTAGGAGAAAGCTAGAGGAACTGTGGCAAACAAACATGATATTTCTGTTTGTATAGATGGCATTTTATGCACTTGCGTAACGAAAAGACTTTGCTTTTCTCCAAAACCATTTTTACTGTGAGTTTCTCCGTGTGTTGCGTACGAATTGCACACCACTTTGTCTGGATATGACTGGATGAAACCGGAAATATCCGGTTTTGTTTTGGCTAACTCAATCCCAGATATTTTTTTTTCTTTTTTTAGAAAGATTTTATGTAATAAATTTCATAGGTACAGCTTTTGTAATATAGCAGTTCTTCCTCTATACCTGTCCTCCCACCCGCACTCCCATCCCACCTCCTACACCCTCTCCCATTCCATTCTTCATTAAGATTCTTTTTTAATTATCTTTATATACAGAAGATCAACTCTATACTAAGTAAAGATTTCAACAGTTTGCACCCACACAGACACACAAAGTATAAAGTGCTGTTTGAAGACTAGGTTTACCGTTAATTCTCATAGTACAACTCATTAAGGACAGAGGTCCTACATGGAGAGCAAGTGCACAGTGACTCCTGTTGTTGATTTAACAATTGACACTCTTATTTATGATGTCAGTGATCACCCAATTCCAATTTTTAAATGTTATATTCAGTGGGGAACACACCAGGCATTTTATGTTTTGGTTTGTTTCCTTGTTTTCCCATTTATAAAATTGTCCCCTGCATGTTTAAAATGCATCAGGGCAAGATACAAAATAGAAAACATTTAATTAAATATATAAAGCAGAACACTAATATGGTAGCATAATCAATGCTAATGACAATATGAAAATATTATAGTGACTTTTGAAAACGTAGGAGAAAACCATAGGTTAGTGTTTATAATATAGGATATGAAATATTTCAACTTGCAATTCCACATAATAAGTAAGAATACCACATGTGATCATACTAGATATAAATTGCATTATTTAAAAATAGTACTGTTTACTTCACTATTTCATTTCATATTTCTGAGATAAGTGTACTAAAAGCAAACCACTTAATTCAAGAAGGTTTTTTGGATCAAAGTTCAGAAAGCAGATATGGGTAAGTATGAATATATTTGGAATGATTTCCCTTTGCCAATAATGATCATTTTTGTCAATTCAGGCTGTTTTTTATGCCTTATGATTTAGTCAGGCAAATACGTGTGGGAAATATTTTATTTGCAAATAAATCCCTTTAACATTTGTAATGCAGACATAAGCCCATAGCTGATCCCAGCCTGCTTTCTCCAAAGAATTAAAAAGCAACTTCAACAGCTGACCCTTATAGAAATCTCAACATGATTAAGGAAGACTCAGGATGAGCTATGACTTGGGGTGGCAATATATCCAGGGATAAAACATCTTTCCATTATTAGCGAAGGTGTTCTCCGGGATCATAAGGAAAACAAAAAGCTATCTGATAGAGCTTAGCTTTAGAAGGAACTGTTATACAGTTTTGAGATGGCCTTACATGAATCACATAGTCCATTTATTTAGGATAATTTAGTATGTTTAGAAGCCTTGTTATTTGAGAATATATGCTCAGAATAGGTCTTCAACATGCTCCATCCCCAGCAAGAAGGGACAGTGCCTATGTTGCTATGGAAATCAGACTTTCAGTCCTTGGCCTCTGTGTGTCCTATTTTTCCATGCCGAGGAGGAAATTGTCCTGGTAGCTAACATTCCCCAGGGACCTGACACCCTGTGGCTTTCCTGGTACATTCCATGGAATACGTCAAGCTGAGGATAAAGTGATGCCGCTGGCCCCATTCTTATTTCCTAGAGCTGGTCACCGTGGCCACCATTTGACTTGGCAGTGGCTCAGAAGAAGGTCTTTGGACATGGATTGTTGTGGACCTTAAAATGTTTTTATCAGTTTGTGCCCACACAGAAACACAAAGTATAAAAATTCTGTTTCACTACTAGTTGTAGCATCACTTCGCTTTAGAGGACACATTAGGGACAGATCCCACATGGGGTGTAAGTGCACAGTGACTCCTGTTGCTGATTTAACAATTTGACACTCCTGTTCATGGCGTCAGTAATCTCCCTAGGCTCTAGTCATGAGTTGCCAGGGCTATGGAAGCCTTTAGAGTTCGCTGACTTTGATCTTATTCCAATAGGGTCATAGTCAAAGTGGAAGTTCTCTCCTCCCTTCGGAGAAGGGTACCTCCTTCTTTAATGGCCCCATACTTTCCACTGGGATCTCACTCACAGAGATCATTTATTTAGGTCTTTTTCTTTTCCATGATATCTTGGCTTTCCATGCCTGCTATACTCTCATGGGCTCTTCAGCCAGATCCGAATGCCTTGAGGGCTGATTCTGAGGCCAGAGTGTTGTTTAGGACATCTGCCATTCTATGAGTCTGCTGTGTATCCCACTTCCCATGTTGGATATTTCTCTCCCTTTTTGATTCTATCAGTTAGTATTAGCAGATACTTGTCTTGTTTGTGTGATCTCTTTGACTCTTAGACCTTTCAGAGCTATCAACTGTGAGCTGAAATTGATCACTTGGACTAGTGCGATGGCATTGGTACATGCCATCTTGGTGGGATTGTGTTGGAATCCCCTGGCACATTTCTAACTCCAGCATTTCCGGCAAGTCTGATTGAGCATTGCCACAGCCCCTGTGTTTTTGTTTTCTGGATATTATCAATGGACTTTATTGTTTTGAAATTGTTTTTATCAGGGAACTTTTAATTTTGTACTGGGAAACATTCAGAGGTTCCACATGGAGACACCAGCTCAACACATTCGTATTTTCTAGCGAGAAAGCTAGAGGAACTGCGACAAACAAACATGATATTTCTGTTTGTATACATGACATTTTATGCACTTGTCTAAAGAAAGGACTTTGCTTTTCTCCAAAACCATTTTTACTATGATTTGCTTGGTCTATTGCATACAAATTCCACACCACTTTGTCTGGATATGCCTGGATGAACCTGGAAATATCCACTTATGTTATGGCTAACTCAATCCCAGATATAGCCACAGCCCCTGTGTTTGTGTTTTCTGCATATTACCGAAGGACATTATTGTTTTGAATCTTTTTTTTTATCAGGAAACATTTAATTTTGTACCGGGAAACTCTAATTTGTTCCACATTAAGACACCGGCTCTAAACTTTCGCATTTTCTGGGAGAAAGCTACAGGAACTGCGACACACAAACATGATATTTTTGTTTGTATACATGACATTTTATGCACCTGCCTAATGAAAAGACTTTGCTTTTCTCCAAAACCACGTTCACTGTAATTCTCTCAGTCAATTGCATACGAATTGCAGACCACTTTGTCCGGATATGACTGGATGAAAGGGGAAATATCCGCTTGTGTTTTGGCTAACTCAATCCCAGATATTGCGACAGCCTCTGTGTTTGCGTTTTCTGGATATTATCGAAGGACTTTATTTCTTTAAATGTGTTTTTATCGGGGAACATTTAATTTTGTACTGGGAAACTCTAATTGGTTCCTCATGGAGACTCCAGCTCTACACATTCGTATTTTCTAGGAGAAAGCTAGAGGAACTGCGGCAAACAAACATGATATTTCTGTTTGTATAGATGGCATTTTATGCACTTGCCTAACGAAAACACTTTGCTTTTGTCCACAACCATTTTTACTGTGATTTTCTCGGTCCATTGCATACGAATTGTACTCTACTTTGTCCGGATATGTCTGGATGAAACCAGAAAATCCGGTTTTGTTTTGGCTAACTCAATCACAGATATTGCCACAGCCTCTGTGTTTGTGTTTTCTGGATGTTATTGAAGGACATTATTGTTTTGAAAGTTTTTTTTTTTAATCTGGGAGCATTTGATTTTGTACTGGGAAACTCTAATTCGTTCTAAAGGGAGACACCTGCTCTACACATTTGTATCTTCTAGGAGAAAGCTAGAGGAACTGCGGCAAACAATCATGATATTTCGGTTTGTATAGATGGCATTTTATGCACTTGCCTAACGAAAGGACTTTGCTTTTCTCCAAAACCATTTTTACTGTGACTTTGTCTATCCATTGCATACGAATTCCAGACCAATTTGTCCGGATAAGACTGCATGAAAGGGGAAATATCCGGTTTTGTTTTGGCTAACTGAATCTAGATATTGCCACAGCCCCTGTGTTTGTGTTTTCTGGATATTATCTATGGACTTTCTTGTTTTGAATGTTTATTATCAGGGAACATTTAATTTTGTACTGGGAAACTCTAATAGGTTCCACATGGAGAAAGCAGCTCTACACATTCGTATTTTCTAAGAGAAAGCTAGAGCAACTGCGGCAAACAAACATGATATTTCTGTTTGTATACATGACAGTTTAGGTACTTGCCTGACGAAAATACTTTGCTTTTCTCCAATAACAGTTTCACCGTAATTTCCCAGTCCATTTCATATGAATTCCACACCACTTTGTCCGGATATGACTGGATGAAACCGAAAATATCCGTTTTTTTTTTTTGTTTTTGTTTTTTTTGCTAACTCAATCCCAAAATGCCAAAGCACCTGTGTTTGTGTTTTCTGGATATTATCAATGGTCACTACACTTTTGAAAGCTTATCTTTATCAGGGAACATTTAATTTTATACTGGGAAATACTCACTGTTTCCACTTGCAGAAATCAGCTCTACACTTTCAAATTTTCTAGGGAGAAAGCTTGAGGAACTCCGGCAAACAAACATGATATTTCTGTTTGTATAGATGGCATTTTATGCACTTCCCTAGGGAAAAGTCTTTGCTTTTTTTAAAACTATTTTCACTGTAATTTTCTCAGTCCCTTCCATACGAATTCCACACAACTTTTTCCTGATATGTCTGGATGAAACCAGAAATATCTGGTTTTGTTTTAGCTAACTCAATCCCAGATATTGCCACAGCCCCTGTGTTTGTGTTTGCTGGATATTATAAATGAACATTATTGTTTTGAAAGGTTTTTTTTTATCAGGGAACATTTAATTTTGTACTGGGAAACACTCAGTGGTTCCACATGGAGAAAACAGCTCTACACTTTCGTATTTTCTAGGGAGAAAGCTAGAGGAACTGCAGCAAACAGTCAGGATATTTTGGTTTGTATAGATGGCATTTTTTGCACTTGCCAAACTAAAAGAGTTTGCTTTTCTCCAAAAACATTTTTACTGTGATTTTTGTCGGTCCATTGCATACGAATTGCACTCCACTTTGTCCGGATATGACTGGATGAAACCTGAAATATCCGGTATTGGTTTGGCCATTGAATCCCAGATATTGCCAGATCCTGTGTTTGTGTTTTCTGGATATTATCGATGGACATTATTGTTTTGAAAGTTTTTTTTTTAACCAGGGAACATTTAATATTGTACTGGGAAACACTCACTGGTTCCACATGAAGAAACCAGCTCTACCATTCGTATTTTCTGGGCAGAAATCTAAAGGAACTGCGGCAAAAAACCATGATATTTTCGTTTGTATAGATGGCATTTCATGCACGTGCCTAACGAAAATAATTTGCTTTTCTCTAAAACCATTTTTACTCTGATTTTCTCGGTCCACTGCATTGGAATTCCACACCACTTTGTAGGGATATGACTGGATGAAAGGCGAAATATCCGCTTGTGTTTTGGCTAACTCAATCAATATATTGCCACAGCCCCTGTGTTTGTATTTTCTGGATATTATCAATGGTCATTATTGTTTTGAAACTTTTTTTTATCAGGGAACATTTAATTTTGTACTGGGAAACACTCAGTGGTTCCACATGGAGAAACCAGCTCTACAAATTCGTATTTTCTAGCGAGAATGCTAGAGGAACTGTGGCAAACAAACATGATATTTCTGTTTGTATACATGGCATTGTATGCACTTGAATAACGAAAGACTTTGCTGTTCTCCAAAACCATTTTTACTGTGATTTTCTCAGTCCATTGCATAGGATTTCCACAGCACTTTGTCCGGATATGACTGGATGAAACCGGAAATATCCGGTTTTATTTTGGCTAACTCAATAACAGACATTGCCACAGATCATGTGTTTGTGTTTTCTGGATATTATCGAATGAATTTATTGTTTTAAAGTTTTTTTTTTTCAGGAAACATTTAATTTTGTTCTAGGAAACTCTGGTTCCAGATGGAGACAACAGCTCTACACATTCGTATTTTCTACGAGAAACCTAGAGGAACTGCGGCAAACAAACATAATATTTCTGTCAGTATACATGACATTTTATGCACTTGCCTAACGAAAAGCCTTTGCTTTTCTCCAAAACCATTTTTACTGTGAGTTTCTCCGTCCATTGCATATGAATTGCACTCCATTTTGTCCGGACATGACTGGATGGAACCTGAAATATCCGGTTTTGGTTTCTCTAACTCAATCCCAGATATTGCCATAGCCCCTGTGTTTGTGTTTTCTGGATATTATCAAAGGACTTTATTGTTTTGAAAGTTTTTTTTTTTTTTAATCAGGGAACATTTAATTTTGATCTGGGAAACTAATTGGTTCCACATGGAGACACCAGCTCTACACATTCGTATTTTCTAGGAGAAAGCTAGAGGAACTGTGGCAAACAAACATGATATTTCTGTTGGTATACATGATATTTTATGCACTTGACTAACGAAAAGACTTTGCTTTTCTCCAAAACCATTTTTACTGTGATTTTTCTCGGTGCATTGCATACGAATTCCAAACTACTTTTTCCAGATATGACTGGATGAAACCTCAAATATCCGCTTGTCTTTTGGCTAACTCAATCCCAGATATTGAAACAGCCTCTGTGTTTGTGTTTTCTGGATATTATCGAAGGACTTTTTTGTTTTGAATGTTTCTCTATCAGGGAACATTAATTTTGTACTGGAAAACTCTAATTGGTTCCACATGGAGACACCAGCTCTACATATTCGTATTTTCTAGGGAGAAAGCTAGAGGAACTGCGGCAAACAAACATGATATTGCTGTTTGTATACATGACATTTTATGCACTTGCCTAACGAAAGCACTTTGCTTTTCTCCAAAACCATTTTTACTGTGATTTTCTCGGTCCATTGCATATGGATTCCACACCAGTTTGTCCAGATATGACTGGATGAAAGGGGAAATATCTGCTTGTGTTTTGGCTAACTGAATCCCAGATATTGCGACAGCCTCTGTGGTTGTGTTTTCTGGATATTATCGAAGGACATTATTGTTTTGAAAGTTTTTATCAGGGAATTTTTCATTTTGAGCTCGGAAACATTCACTGGTTCCACATGGAGACACCAGCTCTACACATTCGTATTTTCTAGCAGAAAGCTAGAGGAACTGCGACAAACAAACATGATATTTCTGTTTATATACCTGACATTTTATGCACTTGCCTCACAAAAAGACTTTGCTTTTCTCCAAAAGCATTTTTAGTGTGATTTTTTCGGTCAATTGCATAGGAATTCCATACCACTTTTTGCGGATATGACTGGATGAAACCAGAAATATCCGGTTTTGTTTTGGCTAACTCACTTCCAGATTGCTACAGGCCTGTGTTTGTGTTTTCTGGAAATTATCAATGGTCATTATTGTTTTGAAAGATTTTTTTTAATCAGTGAACATTAATATTATACTGGGAAACACTCACTGGTTCCACATGCAGAAACCAGCTCTACACATTCCTATTTTCTAGGAGAAAGCTAGAGGAACTGCGGCAAACAAGCATGATATTTCGGTTTGTATACATGGCATTTTATGCACTTGCCTAACGAAAGGACTTTGCTTTTCTCCAAAACCATTTTTACTGTGATTTTCTCGGTCCATTGCATATGGATTCCACACCACTTTGTCCGGATATGACTGGATGAACTGCTTGTGTTTTGGCTAACTGAATCCCAGATATTGCCGCAGCACCTGTGTTTGTATTTTCTGGATATTATCGAAGGACTTTATTGTTTTGAATGTTCTTATCTGGGAACATTTAATTTTGTGCTGGGAAACATTCACTGGTTCCACATGGAGACACCAGCTCTACACATTCATATTTTCTAGGAGAAAGCTAAAGGAACTGCGACAAACAAACATGATATTTCTGTTTGTATACATGACATTTTATGCACTTGCCACACATAAAGACTTTGGTTTTCTCAAAAGCATTTTTACTGTGGTTTTCTCGGTCCATTGCATAGGAATTCCATACCACTTTGTCCGGATATGACTGGATAAAACCAGAAATATCCGGTTTTGTTTTGGGTAACTCACTTCCAGATTGCCACAGCCCCTGTGTTTGTGTTTTCTGGATATTATCAATGGTCATTATTGTTTTGAAAGATTTTTTTTTTCATCAGGGAACATTTATTTTTTTCCGCTTTTTTTAAAGATTTATTTATTATTTGTTTTTTTTAATTTTATTTCGTTTTTAATTTTTATTTAATGAATATAAATTTCCATTGTGCAGCTTATGGAGTACAATGGCTTCCCCCTCCCATAACTTCCCTCCCACCCACAACCCTCTCCTCTCCCGCTCCCTCTTCCCTTCCATTCACATCAAGATTCATTTTCAATTCTCTTTATATACAGAAGATATATTTAGTATAAAGTTTTCAACAGTTTGCACCCACATAGAAACACAAAGTGAAACATACTGTTTGAGTACTAGTTATAGCATTAAATCAAAATGTACAGCGCATTAAGGACAGAGATCCCACATGAGGAGCAAGTGCACAGTGGCTCCTGTTGTTGACCCAACAAATTGACACTCTAGTTTATGGCGCCAGTAACCACCCTAGGCTGTCGTCATGAGTTGCCAAGGCTATGGAAGCCTTCCAAGTTTGCCGAATCTGATCATATTTAGACAAGGTCATAAAAGACAGAGTGAGGATAGTAACCAATGATCCTAAGAGTGGCATTTACCAGGTTTGAACAATATACAGCATGAAGTGGGGACGAGGACCATCAGTACACACAGGTTGGGAGTAGAGCCATTGGTGGTAGAGTAGAGGTTATGATTACAAAGGAATGAGGCCCAAGTGCCACAGCACCTGTGTTTGTGTTTTCTTGATACTATCAAAGGACTTTATTGTTTTGAAAGTTTTTTTTTATCAGGGAACATTTAATTTTCTACTGGGGACACTCAGTGGTTCCACATGGAGAAACCAGTTCAACACATTTGTATTTTCTAGCGAGAAATCTAGAGGAACTGTGGCAAAGAAACATGATATTTCTGTTTGTGTACATGACTTTTTATGCACTTGCCTAATGAAAAGACTTTGCTTTTCTCCAAAACCATTTTTACTGTGATTTTCTCGGTCCATTGCATATGAATTCCACACCACTTTGTACGGATATGACTGGATGAAACCGGAAATATCCGGTTTTGTTTTGGCTAACTCAATCCCAGATATTGCCACAGCCCCTGTGTTTGTGTTTTCAGGATATTATCAATGGACTTTATTGTTTTGAAATTTTTTTTATTCTGGGAACATTTAATATTGTACTGGGAAACTCTAACTGGTTTCACATGGAAGCACCGGCTCTACATATTCGTATACTCTGGGGAGAAATCTGAAGAACTTCGGCAAACAATCATTATATTTCTGTTTGTATAGATGGCATTTTATGCACTTGCCTAACAAAAATACTTTCCTTTTCTCCAAAACCATTTTCACTGCAATTTTTTCAGTAGATTGCATACGAATTCCACACCACTTTGTCCGGATAAGAATGGATGTAAACGGAAATGTCCGGTGTTTTTTAGCTAACTAAATCCCAGATTGCCACAGCACCTGTGATTGTGTTTTCTGGATATTATCGAAGTAATTTATTGTTTTGAAATTTTTTTTTGTAAGGGAACATTTAATTTTGTACTGGGAAACACTGATTCCACATGGAGACACCAGCTAAACACATTCATATTTTCTAGCGAGAAAGCTAGAGGAACTGCGGCAAACAAACATGATATTTCTGTTTGTATACATGACATTTTATGCACTTGCCAAACGAAACGACTTTGCTTTTCTCCAAAACCAGTTTGAGTGTGATTTTCTCGGTCCATTGCATACGAATTCCACACCACTTTGTCCGGATATTTCTGGATTAAACCGGAAATATTCTGTTGTGTTTTCGCTAACTTAATCCGAGATATTGCCGCAGCCCCTGTGTTTGTGTTTCCTGGATAATATCGAAGGACTTTATTGTTTTGAAAGTTTTTTTTTTTTATCAAGGAACATTTAATTTTGTACTGGGAAACTCTAATTGGTTCCACATGGAGACACCAGCTCTACACATAATTGTTTTCTGAGGAGATATCTAAAGGAACTGCGGCAAACAATCATGATATTTCTGTTTGTATAGATGGCATTTTATGCAATTGCCTAAAGAAAAGACTTTGCTTTTCTCCAAAACCATTTTCACTGCAATTTTCTCAGTCGATTGCACATGAATTTCACACCACTTTTACCAGATATGACTGTTTGAAACCGGAAATATCCGGTTTTGTTTTGGCTAACTCAATCCCAGATATTGTGGCAGACCATGTGTTTGTGTTTTCTGGATCTATCGAATGACTTCATTGTTTTGAAAGTTTTTTTTTATTTGTTCATTAGGGAACATTTAATTTTGTCCTGGGAAACTCTATTTGATTCCACATGAAGACACCAGCACTACAGATTCGTATTTGCTAGGGAAAAAGCTAGAGGAACTGCGGTAAAGAAACATGATATTTTTGTTTGTATACATGACAATTTATGCACTTGCCTAATGAAAATACTTTACTTTTCTCCAAAATCATTTTCACTGCAATTTCCTCAGTCCATTGCATACAAATTCCACAACACTTTTTCCGGATATGACTGGATGAAACCGAAAATATCCGGTTTTGTTTTGGCTAACTCAATATCAGATATTGCCACAGCCCCTGTGTTTGTGTTTTCTGGATATTATCAATGGACATTATTGTTTTGAAAGTTTTTTTCAATCAGTGAACATTTAATTTTGTACTGGAAAACTCTCACTGATTCCACATGGAGACACCAGCTCTACACATTCGTATTTTCTAGCGAGAAAGCTAGAAGAACTGCGGCAAACAAACATGATATTTCTGTTTGTATACATGACATTTTATGCACTTTCCTAACGAAAGGACTTTGCTTTTTTCCAAAACCATTGTTACTGTCATTTTCTCGGTGTATTGCATACGAATTCCACACCACTTTGTCCGGATATGACTGGATGAAAGGGGGAATATCCGCTTGTGTTTTGGCTAACTGAGTCCCAGATATTGGGACAGCCTCTGTGTTTGTGTTTTCTGGATATTATTGAAGGACTTTATTGTTTTAATTATTTTTTATCAGGGAACATTTAATTTTGTATTGGGAAACTCTAATTGGTTCCACATGCAGACACCAGCTCTACACATTCGTATTTTCTAGCGAGAAACCTAGAGGAACTGCGGAAAACAAACATGATATTTCTTTTTGTATACATGACATTTTATGCACTTGCCTAACGAAAGACCTTGCTTTTCTCTAAAACCATTTTCATTGCAATTTTCGCACTCAATTGCATAAGAATTCCACAGCACTTTGTGCGGATATGACTGGAGGAAACCAGAAAGATCCGTTTTTTTTTTTTTTTGGCTAACTCAATCCCAGATATTGGCACAGCACCTGTGTTTGTGTTTTCTGGATATTATTGAAGGACTTTATTCTGTTGAAAGATTTTTCATCAGGGAACATTTAATTTTGTACTGGGAAACACTCAGTGGTTCCACATGGAGACACCAGCTCTACACATTCATATTTTCTAGTGAGAAAGCTAGAGGAACTGTGAAAACAAACATGATATTTCTGTTTGTATGCTTGACATTTTATGCACTTGCCTAAAGAAAAGACTTTACTTTTCTCCAAAACCATTTTCACTGCAATTTTCGCAGTCCCTTGCATACGAATTCCACACCACTTTGTCTGGATATGAGTGGATGAAACCAGAAATATGCGGTTTTTTTTGGCTAACTGAATCTCAGACATTGTGACAGCCCCTGTGTTTGTGTTTTCGGGATATTATCGAAGGACTTTATTGTTTTGTATGTTTTTTGTCAGGGAACATTTAATTCTGTATTGGGCAACTCTAATTGGTTCCACATGGAGACAACTGCTCTACACATTCGTATTTTCTGGGGAGAAATCTAGAGGAACTGTGGCAAACAAACATGATATTTCTGTTTGTATACAAGACATTTTATGCAGATGCCTAATGAAAAAACTTCTCCAAAACCACTTTCACTGTAAATTTTCTCAGTCCATGGCATACGAATTGCACAGCACATTGTCCGGATATGACTGGATGAACCAGAAATATCCGGTTTTGTTTTGGCTAACTGAATCCCAGATATTGCCACAGCCCCTGTGTTTGTGATTTCTGGATATTATCGAAGCACTTTATTGTTTTGAAACTTTTTTTTTAATCAGGGAACATTTAATTTTGTACTGGGAAACTCTAATTGGTTCCACATGGGGACACCAGCAATACACATTTGTATATTCTACTGAGAAAGCTAGAGGAACTGCGGCAAACAATCATATTTCTGTTTATATAGATGACATTTTAAGCACTTGCCTAACGAAAAGACTTTGCTTTTCTCCAAAACCGTTTTCACTGTGATTTCCTCAGTCCATTGCATGCGAATTCCACACCACTTTGTCCGGATATGACTGGATGAAAGGGGAAATATCCGGTTTTGTTTTCGCTAACTCAATTCCAGATATTGCCACAGCCCCTGTGTTTGTGTTTTCTGGATATTATCGAAGTACTTTATTGTTTTGAATGTTTTTTGTCAATGAACATTTGATTTTGTACTGGGAAACTTTATTGGTTCCACATGGGGACACAAGCTCTACAAATTCGTATTTTGTAGGGAGAAACCTAGAGGAACTGCGGCAAGCAAACATGATATTTCTGTTTGTATACATGACATTTTATGCACTTGGCTAATGAAAAGACTTTGCTTTACTCCAAAACCATTTTTACTGTGATTTTCTCGGTCCATTGCATACGAATTTCACACCACTTTTTCCAGATATGACTGGATGAAACCGGAAATATGCGGTTTTGTTTTGGCTAACTCAATCCCAGATATTGCCACAGTCCCTGTATTTGTGTTTTCTGGATATTATCAAAGGACTTTATTGTTTTGAAAGTTTTTTTTAATCAGGGAACACTTAATTTTGTACTGGGAAACTCTAATGGGTTCCACATGGAGACACCAGCTCTACACATTATTATTTTCTAGGGAGAAAGCTAGAGGAACTGCGGCAAATAAACCTGATATTTATATTGGTATAGATGGCATTTTATGCACTTGTCTAACGAAAAGACTTTGCTTTTCTCCAAGACCATTTTCACTGTAATTTTCTCTGTCTATTGCATACGAATTGCACAACACATTGTCCGGATATGACTGGATGAACCGGAAATATCCGGTTTTGTTTTGGCTAACTCAATCCCAGATATTGCCACAGCCCCTGAGTTTGTGTTTTATGGATACTATCGAAGGACTTTATAGTTTTGAAAGTTTTTTTTTAATCAGGGAACATTTAATTTTGTACTGGGAAACTCTAATTGGTTCCACATGGAGACACCACCTATACACAAATGTGTATTCTACAGAGAAAGCTAGAGGAACTGCAGCAAACAATCATGATATTTCGGTTTGAATAGATGGCATTTTATCCTCTTGCCTAATGAAAATATTTTGCTTTTCTCCAAAACCATATTTATTGTGATTTTCTCTCTCCATTGCATACGAGTTGCACACAACTTTGCCCGGATATGACTGGATTAATACGGAAATGTCCGGTTTTGTTTTGGGTAACTCAACCCCAGATATTCCCACAGATCCTATGTTTGTGTTTTCTGGATATTATCGAAGGACTTATTGTTTTGAAAGTTTTTTTTTTAATCAGGGAACATTTAATTTTGTACTGGGAAACTCTAATTGGTTCCACATGGGGACACCAGCTCTACACATTCGTATTTTCTAGGGAGAAAGCTAGAGGAACTGCGGCAAACAAAAATGATGTTTCTGTTAGTTTAGATGGCATTTTATGCACTTTCCTAACGAAAAGACTTTGCTTTTCTCCAAAACCATTTTTACTGTGATTTTTTCTTTCCATTGCATAGGAATTCCAAACCACTTTGTCCGGATATGACTGGATGAAACCGGAAATATCTGGTTTTGTTTTGGCTAACTCAATCCCAGATATTGCCACAGACCTTGTGTTTGTGTTTTCTGGATATTATCAATGGACTTTATTGTTTTCAAATTTTTTTTAATCCAGTAAATTTCAATTTTCTACTGGGAAACTCTAATTGGTTCCACATGGAGACAGCAGCTCTACACATTCGTATTTTCTGGGGAGAAATCTAGAGGAACTGCGGCAAACAAACATGATATTTCTGTTTGTATAGAAGACATTTTATGCACATGCCTAATGAAAAAACTTTTCTCCAAAACCACTTTCACTGTAAATTTTCTCAGTCCATGGCATACGTATTCCACACGACTTTGTCAGGATATGACTGGATGAAACCGAAAATATCCGCTTGTGTTTTAGCTAACTGAATCCCAGATATTGTGACAGCCCCTGTGTTTCTCTTTTCTGGATATTATCGAAGGACTTTATTGTTTTGAAACTTTTTTTTTAATTAGGGAACATTTTATTTTGTACTGGGAAACTCTAATTGGTTCCACATGGGGACACCAGCTATACACATTTGTATATTCTACTGAGAAAGCTAGAGGAACTGCGGCAAACAATCATATTTCTGTTTATATAGATGGCATTTTATGCACTTGCCTAACGAAAAGACTTGGCTTTTCTCAAAAACCGTTTTCACTGTGATTTTCTCGGTCCATTGCATATGAATTCCACACCACTTTGCCCGGATATGACTGGATGAAACCGGAAATATCCGGTTTTGTTTTGCCAACTCAATTCCAGATATTGCCACAGCCCCTGTGTTTGTGTTTTCTGGATATTATTGAAGTTCTTTATTGTTTTGATTGTTTTTCGTCAAGGAACATTTCATTTTGTACTGGGAAACTTTATTGGTTCCACATGGGGACACCAGCTCTACAGATTCGTATTTTGTAGGGAGAAAGCGAGAGGAACTGTGGCAAACAAACATGATATTTCTGTTTGTATACATGACATTTTTTGCACTTGCCTAACAAAAAGACTTTGCTTTTCTCCAAATCCATTTTTCTGTGATTTAATCGGTCCATTGCATATGAATTGCACACCACTTTGTCCGTATATGACTGGATGAAACCAGAAATATGCGGTTTTGTTTTGGCTAACTCAATCCCAGATATTGCCACAGCCCCTGTGTTTGTGTTTCCTGGATATTATCAAAGGACTTTATTGTTTTGAAAGTTTTTTTTTTTATCAGGGAAATTCAATTTTGTACTGTGAAACTCTTATTGGTTCCACATGGAGACTCCAGCTCTACACATTCGAATTTTCTAGAAAGAAATCTACAGGAACTGTGGCAAACAATCATGATATTTCTTTTTCTATAGATGGCATTTTATGCACTTCCCTAACGAAAAGTCTTTGCTTTTCTCCAAAACCATTTTCACTGTGATTTTCTCGGTCCATTGCATAAGAATTCCACACCACTTTTTCCGGATATGACTTGATGAAAGGGGAAATATCCGCTTGTGTTTTAGCAAACTCAGTCCCAGATATTGTGACAGCCCCTGTGTTTGTGTTTTCTGGATATTATCGAAGTATTTTGTTGTTTTGAATATTTTTATCAGCGAACATTTAATTTTGTACTGGGAAACTCTGATTGGTTCCACATGGAGACACCAGCTCTACACATTCGTATTTTCTGGGGAGAAATCTAGAGTAACTGCGACAAACAAACATCATATTTCTGTTTGCATACATGACATTTTATGAACGTGCGTAACGAAAAAACTTTTCTCGAAAACCACTTTCACTGTAATTTTCTCAGTCCATGGCATACGAATTCCACCCCACTTTCTCAGGATATGACTGGATGAAACCGGAAATATCCCCTTGTGTTTTAGCTAATTCAATCCCCGATATTGTGACAGCAACTGTGTTTGTGTTTTCTGGATATTATCGAAGTATTTTATTGTTTTGAATGTTTATGTCAGGGAACATTTAATTTTGTACTGGGAAACTCTAATTGGTTCCACATAGAGACAGCAGCTCTACACATTCGTATTTTCTAGTGAGAAAGCTAGAGGAACAGGGCAAATAAACATGATATTTCTGTTTGGATACATGACATTTTATGCACTTGCCTGAAGAAAAGACTTTGCTTTTCTCCAAAACCATTTTACTGCGATTTAGTCGATCCATTGCATACGAATTCCACACCCTTTTGTCCGGATATGAGTGGATGATACCAGAAATATCCGGTTATATTTTGGCTAACTCAATCCCAGATATTGCCACAGCCTCTGTGTATGTGTTTTCTGGATATTATCGAAGGACTTTATTGTTTTGAAAGATTTTTTTTATCAGGGAACATTTAATTTTGTACTGGGAAACTCTAATTGGTTCCACATGGAGACACCACTCTACAGATTCGTATTTTCTAGCGTGAAAGCTAGAGGAAATGTGGCAAAGAAACATGATATTTCTGTTTGTATAGATGGCATTTTATGCATTTGCCTAAAAACGGACTTTGCTTTTCTCCAAAGCCATTTTACTGTGATTTTTTTCTGTCTATTGCATACGAATTGCACACCACTTTCTCCGGATTTGACTGGATCAAACCGGAAATATCCAGTTGTGTTTTGGCTAACTCCATCCCATATATTGTGAGAGCACGTGGTGTTCACTTTCTGGATATTATCAATGCACTTTATTGTTTTGAAAGTTTTTTTTATCAGGGAATATTTAATTTTGGATTGGGAAACTCTAATTGGTTCCACAAGGAGACAACAGGTGTAAACGTTCGTATATTCTAGGAGAAAGCTAGAGGAACTGCAGCAAACAATCATGATATTTCTGTTTGTATACATGAAATTTTATGCACTTGCCTAACGAAAAGACTTTACTTTTCTCCAGAACCATTTTTACTGTGATGCTCCCGGTCCATTGCATACGAATTCCACACCACTTTGTCTGGATATGACTGGATGAAACCAGAAATATGCGGTTTAGTTTTTACTATCTAAATCCCAGATATTGCCACAGCCCCTGTGTTTGTATTTTCTGGATATTATCGAAGGACTTTATTGTTTTGAAAGTTTTTATCAGGGAACATTTAATTTTGTGCTGGGAAACTCTAACTGGTTCCACATGGAGACACCAGCTATACACCTTTGGATTTTCTAGTGAGAAAGCTAGAGGAACTGCGGCAAAAAAACATGACATTTCTCCTTGTATAGATAGCATTTTATGGACTTGCCTAACGAAAAGAATTTGCTTTTCTCCAAAACCATTTTTACTGTGATTGCCTCAGTTGATTGCATAAAAATTCCAAACCACTTTGTCCGGATATGACTGATTTAAACCTGAAATATCCGGTTATGTTTCGGCTAACTCAATCCCAGATATTGCCACAGCCCCTGTTTTTGTGTTTTCTGGATATTATCAATGGATATTATTGTTTGAAAGTTTTTTTTTTATCAGGGAACATTAATTCTGCACTGGGAAAAACTCTATGTTCCACATGGAGACACCAGCTCTACACATTCGTATTACTGGGGAGAAATGTAAAGGAACTTCGGCAATAATCATGATATTTCTGTTTGTATAGCTGGCAGTTTATCCACATGAATAACCAAAAGACTTGTCTTTTCTCCAAAACCATTTTCACTGCGATTTTCTCAGTTTATTGCACGAATTTCACACCATTTTTCCGGATATGACTGGATGAAACCGGAAATATCCGGTTTTGTTTTGGCTAACTCAATCCCAGATATTGCCAGAGCCACTGTGTTTGTGTTTTCTGGTTATTATCAAAGGACTTTATTTTTTTATCAGGGAACATATATATATATATATATATATATATATATATAGGCCTATATATATATATATATATATATATATATATATATTGTTGAAAGTTTTTTTTTTTAACGGAACATTTAATTTTGTACTGGGAAACACTCAGTGGTTCCACATGCAGAAACCAGTTCTACACATTTGTATTTTCTAGCTTGAAAGCTAGAGGAACTGTGGCAAACAAACATGATATTTCTGATTGTATACATTACATTTTATGCACTTGCCTAACGAAAGGACTTTTCTTTTCTACAAAACAATTTTACTGTGATTTTCTCGGTCCATTGCATAGGAATTACACCACTTTGTCCGGATATGACTGGATGAAACTGGAAATATCCGCTTGTGTTTTAGCTAACTGAATCCCAGATATTGCAACAGCCTCTGTGTTTGTGTTTTCTGGATATTATCGAAGGACTTTATTGTTTTGAATGTTTTTTTTTTCAGGGAAAGTTTAATTTTGTACTGGGAAACTCTAATTGGTTCCACATGCAGAAACCAGTTCTACACATTTGTATTTTCTAGCTTGAAAGCTAGAGGAACTGTGGCAAACAAACATGATATTTCTGATTGTATACATTACATTTTATGCACTTGCCTAACGAAAGGACTTTTCTTTTCTACAAAACAATTTTACTGTGATTTTCTCGGTCCATTGCATAGGAATTACACCACTTTGTCCGGATATGACTGGATGAAACTGGAAATATCCGCTTGTGTTTTAGCTAACTGAATCCCAGATATTGCAACAGCCTCTGTGTTTGTGTTTTCTGGATATTATCGAAGGACTTTATTGTTTTGAATGTTTTTTTTTCAGGGAAAGTTTAATTTTGTACTGGGAAACTCTAATTGGTTCCACATGCAGAAACCAGCACTACACATTCGTATTTTCTAGCGAGAAAACTAGAGGAACTGTGGCAAACAAACATGATATTTCTGATTTTATACATTACATTTTATGCACTTGCATAACGAAAGGACTTTTCTTTTCTACAAAACCATTTTACTGTGATTTTCTTGGTCCATTGCATAGATATTACACCACATTGTCCGGATATGACTGGATGAACCTGGAAATATCCGCTTGTGTTTTAGCTAACTGAATCCCAGATATTGCCACAGCCTCTGTGTTCGTGCTTTCTGGATATTATCAAAGGACTTTATTGTTTTGAATGTTTTTTTTTTATCAGGGAAAATTTAATTTTGTACTGGGAAACTCTAATTGGTTCCACATGCAGAAACCAGCTCTACACATTCGTATTTTCTAGAGAGACAGCTAGAGGAACTGCGGCGAATAAACATGATAATTCTGTTTGTATACATGGCATTTTATGCACTTGCCTAATGAAAAGCTTTGCTTTTCTCCAGAACCATTTTTACTCTGATTTTCTCGGTCCATTTCATAAGAATTCCAGACCAATTTGTCCAGATATGACTGGATGAAACCGGAAATATCCGCTTGTGTTTTGGCTAACTGAATAACAAATATTGCCACAGCTCGTGTTTTTGTGCTTTCTGGATATTATCAATGGACTTTATTGTTTTGAAAAAAATTTTTTTAATCAGGGAACATTTAATTTTTTACTGGGAAACTCTAATTGTTTCCACATGGAGACACCAGCTCTACACATTCGTATTTTCTAGGAGAAAACTAGAGGAACTGCGGCAAACAAACATGATATTTCTGCTTGTATACATGACATTTTATGCACTTGCCTAACGAAAAGACTTTTCTTTTCTCCAAAACCATTTTTACTGTGATTTTGTCTCTCCATTGCATACGAATTGCACACCACTTTGTCCTGATATGACTGGATGAAACCGGAAATATCCGCTTGTGTTTTGGCTAACTCAATCCCAGTTATTGCCACAGCCCCTGTGTTTGTGTTTTCTGGATATTATCAGTGGACATTATGGTTTTGAAAGTTTTTTTAATCAAGGAACATTTAATTTTGTACTGGGAAACTCTAATTGGTTTCACATGGAGACACCAGCTCTACACATTCATATTTTCTGGGGAGAAAGCTAGAGGAACTGTGGCAAACAATCATGATATTTCTGTTTGTTAGATGGCATTATACGCACTTGCCTAACGAAAGGATTTTGCTTTTCTCCAAAACTATTTTCACTGTAATTTTCTCAGTCCATTACATACGAATTCCACACAACTTTGTCCGGATGTGACTGGATGAAACCGGAAATATCCGGTTTTGTTTTGGCTAACTCAATCCTAGATATTACGACAGGTTCTGTGTTTGTGTTTTCTGGATATTATCAAAGGACTTTATTGTGTTGAAATTTTTTTATCAGGGAACATTTAATTTTGTACTGGGAAACACTCAGTGGTTCCACATGGAGACACAAGCTCTACACATTCGTATTTTCTAGCGAGAAAGCTAGAGGAACTGCGGTAAACACACATGATATTTCTGCTTGTATAGATGACATTTTATGCACTTGCCTATGGAAAGACTTTGCTTTTCTCCAAAACAATTTTTACTGTGATTTTGTCTGTCCATTGCATATGAATTCCATACCACTTTGTCCGGATATGACTGGATGAAACCGGAAATATCCGGTTTTGTTTTTGCTATCTCATATACCGATATTGCGACTGCATCTGTGTTTGTATTTTCTGGATATAAAAGAAGGACTTCATTGTTTTGAAAGTTTTTTTAATAAGGGAACATTTAATTTTGTACTGGGAAACGAATTGCTTCCACATGGAGACACCAGCTCTACACATTCGTATTTTCTAGGGAGAAAGCTAGAGGAACTGCGGCAAACAAAAATGATATTTCTGTTTGTGTAGTTGGCATTTTATGCATTAGGCTAACGAAAAGACTTTGCTTTTCTCCAAAACCATTTTTACTGTGATTTTCTTAGTCAATTACATACGAATCCCACACCACTTTGTCCGGATATGACTGGATGAAACCGGAAATATCAGCTTCTGTTTTGGCTAACTGAATCCCAGATATTGCCGCAGCCTCTGTGTTTGTCTTTTCTAGATATTATCGAAGGAATTTATTGTTTTGAATGATTTTTTTATCAGGGAACATTTATTTTTGTACTGGGAAACTGTGATTGGTTCCACATGGTGACACCTGCTCTACACATTCGTATTTTCTAGGGAGAAATCTAGAGGAACTGCGGCAAACCAACATAATATTTCTGTTTGTATACACGACATTTTATGCACTTGCCTAACAAAAAGACTTTGCTTTTCTCCAAAACCATTTTTACTGTGATTTTGTCTCTCCATTGCACATGAATTGCACACCACTTTGTCCATATATGAGTGGATGAAACCGGAAATATGCGGTTCTGCTTTGGCTAACTGAAACCCAGATATTTCCTAAGAGCCGGTGTTTGTGTTTTCTGGATATTATCGATGGAATTTATTGTTTTGAAAGTTTTTTTAATCAGGGAACATTTAATTTTGTACTGGGAAACTCTAATTACTTCCACATGGAGACACAAGGTCTACACATTCGTATTTTCTAGGAGAAAGCTAGATGAACTGCGGCAAACAAACATGATATTTCTGTTTGTATACATGACATTTTATGCACTTGTCTAATGAAAAGACTTTGCTTTTCTCCAAAACCATTTTTACTGTGATTTTCTAGGTCCATTGCATACGAATTGCACACCACTTTTTCCGGATATGACTGGATGAAACCGGAAATATGCGGATGTGTTTTGGCTAACTCAATCCCACATATTGCAACAGCCTCTGTGTTTGTGTTTTCTGGATAATATCGACACTGTATGGTTTTGAAAGTTATTTTTTATAAGGGAACATTTAATTTCCTAATGAGAAACACTCACTGGTTTCACATGGAGAAACTATTCTGCACCTTCGTATTTTCTAACAAGAACCCTAGAGGAACTGCGGCAAACAAACATGATATTTCTGTTTGTATGCATGACATTTTATGCACTTGCCTAACGAAAGGACTTTGCTTTTCTCCAAAACCATTTTAACTGTGATTTTGTCTGTCCATTGCATACGAATTCCCCAACATTTTGACCGTATATGAGTGGATGAAACTGGAAATATCCGGTTCTGTTTTGGCTAACTGAAACCCAGATATTGCCAAAGAGCCTGTCTTTGTGTTTTCTGGATATTATCGATGGACTTTATTGTTTTGAAAGGTTTTTTTTTTGTCAGTGAACATTTAATTTTGTACTGGGAAGCACTCACTATTTCCACATGGAGACACCAGCTCTACACATTCGTATTTTCTAGGAGAAAGCTAGAGGTACTGTGGCAAACAAACATGATATTTCTGCTTGTATAGATGACATATTATGCTCTTGTCTAACAAAAAGACTTTGCTTTTCTCAAAAACATTTTTATTGTGATTTTCTGGGTCCATTGCATACGAATTCCACACCAATTTGTCCGGATATGAGTGGATGAAACCGGAAATATCCGGGTGTGTTTTGGCTAACTGATATGCAGATATTGCTACAGCCACTTTGTTTCTGTTTTCTGGATATTATCGAAGGACTTCATTGTTTTGAAAGATTTATTTATCAGGGAACATTTAATTTTGTACTGGGAAACACTCACTGGTTCCACATGCAGACACCAGCTCTACACATTCGTATTTTCTAGCGAAAAATCTAGAGGAACTGTGGCAAACAATCATGATATTTCTGCTTCTATAGATGACATATTATGCACTTGCCTATCAAAAAGACTTTGCTTTTCTCCAAAACCATTTTTACTGTGATTTTCTGGGTCCATTGCATACGAATTCCACACCACTTTGTCCGGATATGAGTGGATGAAACCGGAAATATCCGGTTGTATTTTGGCTAACTGATACCCAGATATTGGACAGCCTATGTGTTTGTGTTTTCTGGATATTATCGACGTACTTTATTGTGTTGAAAGATTTTTTTTCATCAGGGAACATTTAATTTTGTACTGGGAAACTAATTGGATCCACATGGAGACACAAGCTCTACACCTTCGTATTTCCTAGCGAGAAAGCTAGAGGAACTGCGGCAAACAAACATGATATTTCTGCTTGTATAGATGACATTTTATGCACTTGCCTAACGAAAAGACTTTGCTTTCCCCCAAAACATTTTTATTGTGATTTTGTCTGTCCATTGCATATGAATTCCACACCCATTTGTCTGAATATGACTGGATGAAACAGGAAATATCTGGTTTTGTTTTGGGTAACTGAATCCCAGATATTGCCGTAGCCTTTTTGTTTGTGTTTTCTGGATATTATCGATGGAATTTATTGTTTTTAAAGTTTTTTTTTTTTTATCAGGGAACATTTAATTTTTTTTTTTGACAGGCAGAGTGGATAGTGAGTGAGAGAGACACAGAGAAAGGTCTTCCTTTTTGTCGTTGGTTCACCTTCCAATGGCCGCTGCGGCTGCGCATCTCGCTGATCCGAAGCCAGGAGCCAGGTGCTTCTCCTGGTCTCCCATGCGGGTGCAGGGCCCAATGACTTGGGCCATCCTCCACTGCCTTCCCGGGCCATTGCAGAGATCTGGCCTGGAAGAGGGGCAACAGGGCTAGAATCCGGCGCCCCAACCGGGACTAGAACCTGGTGTGCCGGCACCGCAAGGTGGAGGATTAGCCTGTTAAGCCACAGCGCCAGCTGAACATTTAATTTTGTACTGGGAAACTCTGATTGGTTCCACATGGAGACACAAGCTCTGCACATTCATATTTTCTAGGAGAAACTAGAGGAACTGCGGCAAACAAACATAATATTTCTGTTTGTATCGATGACATTTTAAGAACTGCCTAACGAAAAGACTTTGCTTTTCTCCAAAACCATTTTTACTGTGATTTTGTTTGTCTATTTCATAAATTCCACATCACTTTGTCCGGATATGACTGGATGAAACCGGAAATATCTGGTTGTGTTTTGGCTAACTCAATCCCCGATATTGCCACAGATTCTGTGTTTGTGTTTTCTGGATATAATCGAAGGACTTTATTGTTTTGAATGTTTTTTATCAGGGAACGTTTAATTTTGTACTGGGAAACACTAATTGGTTCCGCATGGTGACACCAGCTCTACACATTCATATTTTCTAGGGAGAAATCAAGAGGAACTGCGGCAAACAAACATAATATTTCTGTGTGTATACATGACACTATATGCACTTGAATAACAAAAGGACTTTGCTTTTCTCCAAAGCCATTTTTATTGTGATTTTGTCTGTCCATTACATACGAATTGCACACCACTTTGTCCGTATATGAGTGGATGAAACCGGAAATATCTGATTCTGTTTTGTCTAACTGAAACCCAGATATTGCAGAAGACCCTGTGTTTGTATTTTCTGGAAATGATTGATGGACTTTATTGTTTTGAATGTTTTTTTTTATCAGGAAACATTGAATTTTGTACTGGGAAACTCTAGTTGGTTCCACATGGAGACACCAGCTCTACACATTCATATTTTCTAGGAGAAATCTGGAGGAACTGTGGCAAACAAACATGATATTTCTGTTTGTATAGATGGCATTTTATGCACTTGCCTAAAGAAAAGACTCTGCTTTTCTCCAAAACCATTTTTGATGCGATTTTCTCAGTCCATTGCATACGAATTCCACACCACTGTGTCCGGATATGACTGGATGAAACTGGAAATATCCGGTTTATTTTGGCTAACTCAATCCCAGATATTTTTGCAGCCCCTGTGTTTGTGTTTTATGGATATTATCGAAGGACTTTATTGTTTTGAATGCTTTTTATCAGGGAACATTTAATTTTGTACTGGGAAACTCTAATTAGTTCCACATGGAGACACCAGCTCTACACATTTGTATTTTCTAGGAGAAAGCTAGAGGAACTGCGGCAAACAATCATGATATTTCTGTTTATATAGATGACATTTTATGCACTTGCCTAACGAAAAGACTTTGCTTTTCTCCAAAACCACTTTCACTGTAATTCTCTCAGTCCATTGCATAGGAATTCCACATCACTTTTTCCGGATATGACTGGATGAAACCGGAAATATCCGGTTTTGTTTTGTATAACTCAATCCCATATATAACAACAGCCCCTGTGTTTTTGATTTCTGGATATTATCAATGGATTTATTGTTTTAATTTCTTTTTTATCAGGGAACATTTAATTTTGTACTGGGAAACACTCAGTGGTTCCACATGGAGACACCAGCTCTACACATTCGTATTTTCTAGGAGAAAGCTAGAGGAACTGTGGTAAACAAACATGATATTTCTGTTTCTATACATGACATTTTAATCACTTGCCTAACGAAAGGACTTTGCTTTTCTCAAAAAACATTTGTACTGTGATTTTCTCAGTCCATTGCATACGAATTCCACACCACTTTGTCCGGATATGACTGATGAAACCAGAAATATCCGGTTTTGTTTTTGCTAACTCAATCCCAGATATTGCCACAGCCCCTGTGTTTGTGTTTTCTGGTTATTATCGAAGGGCTTTATTGTTTTAAAGTTTTTTTTTATTAGGGAACATTTATTTTTTTTGATTTTTTTAAATTTTATTTAATGAATATAAATTTCCAGTAAACAGCTTATCTATTACAGTGGCTTCCCCCTCCCGTAAGTTCCCTCCCACCCGCAACCCTCCCCTCTCCCGCTCCCTCTCCTCTTACATTTGCATCAAGATACATTTTCAATTCTCTTTATATACAGATCAATTTAGTATAAAGATTTCAACGATTTGCACCCACATAGAAACACAAAGTGAAACATACTGTTTGAGTACTAGTTATAGCATTAAATCACAATGTACAGCACATTAAGGACAGAGATCCCACATGAGGAGCAACTGCACAGTGGCTCCTGTTGTTGACCCAACAAATTGACACTCTAGGTTATGGCGCCAGTAACCACCCTAGGCTGTCGTCATGAGTTGCCAAGGCTATGGAAGCCTTCCAGGTTTGCCGAATCTGATCATATTTAGACAAGGTCATAAAAGACAGGGTGAGGATAGTAATCAAGGATCCTAAGAGTGGCATTTACCAGGTTTGAACAATTATACAGCATGAAGTGGGGAAGAGGACCATCAGTACACACAGGTTGGGAGTAGAGCCATTGGTGGTAGAGAAGAGGTTATGATTACGAAGGAATGAGGCCCAAGTGCACTAGACAGGGCCTAGAACAAAGGACAGAGTCATTATTAGAGGAGCTAAGAAAGGTGCTGTCTAAGCTACAATTAAGTTTTCTGATTGAGAGGCAAATAGAACCTGATAGAAGGGGCTTGATAATAATCTGTTGGGCTTTAGGCCTTGTAAGTTAAGAGGCCCAGACCTATATGTCTCTTCACATGGGGTATATCCTAAGGGAGGTGTGAACCTCCTAGGGGAAGGCACTCTGTTGACTTTCATTACCTGGCTGGCCTGGGAGGAGAGCTGGCCAGGTAAAGGCAGGTGGCATCTCTAACAAGAAATGTACAGTTCTGCCTGCAATGTTGCTGACCCTACTTGACCATCTCCTCAGCTGCAGTGGTCACTTTGGAAGTTGGGCTGAGTGAAGGGCTTTTCGGCTTAGAGCCAATAAGATCTGTGGCTCTGACCTGGGCATCCTTCGACTCCAGGGCAGGTCCATTTCCAGTGATCCAACTCTTGGCAGAGCTGCCAGGGCTCTTCACAAGCTGACTTCTGCTGAAGCCCAGGCTTACCACATTGAAAGCCACTGCAGTGGACTGGCCTGTTGGGTCTCCTTGAGGGCAGATCACTGTACAGATCAGCCATTAATAGGCCTGCCACCCATTGCTTCTGATGCCGAGCTTTCTTTTCCTCCTGGTTTGTGTTAAAGCAGTCCAGAGGATGCAAGTCAAGGGAGTGCCCATGTCCCATCTCTAATCTTCAGTGGCCTGAACTACAAGTCTATAGTCACAGGCATGTTCTGTAGTAGTTTTTCTAAAGTAGACAATGCCCATGAGGAAAATTATATTCTCACTTTAAAACTTTCTTTCCCTTTGGTCTGAAAGGGAGGTTTTTTTTTTCTACTTACTGTATACTTCACTGATGGCGAAGTGAATCTAGCTATGAGATTATTATTTAAGTTCTTATTTTGGCTATGCTATTACAGAAAAATGTTAGCCATCTTTTTTATAAGGTCTAAAGGTTAAATTGTGCATCCTACAGATTCCTTTATAGTAGAATTAGTTTCCTACCTTGAAGAGAATAGAGAAATGAAAGAAGAAGTTGGGCTTAGAATAGAGAAATGAGGGAGCAAGTCCTAGATCGCTTGCTGACAATAGCAATATTACATGAATACTTAGCAAACCATTACAACCATTAGATAACAACTTAAGAAAACATTTACCAGAAGGTCCAATGCCTTCTATAAATTTTAAGAATCATGTATTTGAAAACACCTCTTAAATATCTAACATGGTGTAGTTTGTTTAGCCAGTAAACTTAAGCACAACCATCTAAAATGTTTTTAGTTTCTTTCTACCAACACGTTTAAAACATATGATACACAGATTCAGGTCACACAAATTAAAATGTATCTTTGATTGATTTTAGCAGCTTAAATGTATGGACAATCTTATCTATAAGCCATTTAAAATCAAACTCTTAATAAAATTTCCCCATGTGGACATACAATATGTACACACATATAACATAGCATAATAGACCAATATAGCAATTTTAATAATAGCTTTTAAAATCTTTATCTCTTTTTATAGATTGCCAATGGATTTGAATTGCTTTTTGTTTTTAGTCACCTCAGTTAACCATACTTTCTCTCAGTTGGTACTGGTAATACATTATTGGCTTCATCTGTTTACAGAGCCATCCCAAAGTACTGAATACAATAAAAGTGGCTGGAAAAAGTCCATAGGAACCTATAGGAGGACAGCTAAGCACAGAACCAACAACACTTTGGTTTTATGAGCAGCACATCATATATAACTATGGATGACAAAAGACTTTAAGTCGCCATGTTTAAAATTATAAACTCATCAACCAACAAGAGGCACTTGCTTACTTCACAGTATTTTTGAAAGCACCTGTAGGATTTTACAAGTATTTAACCCTTTAGGCCTCTGGAGCTTTCTCATTGAGATAACTATCATGTCTAGTAACACAAGATCATTAGACTTTTTAATTCTCAAACATTTGTATTAATAGCATTTTCCATTATAGAAACTGGTACCACATCACATCTTGACAGTCCTTCTAATATAATCCAAATAGACTGATTAGTTGGTGTCTCTATAAGATGAGAGATATAGGTCCTTTGATTTTTTCAGTTGGGCCCAAACTGGAAAAACCAAAGTCCAGGTTTACTGGAAATTTTAGAGACCAGATTGTTTGAAACTTTGATTTTTTGAATGCCTGTCAAGAAAGCCAAGAAGGCTCAAAATCCAAAATATCTGGTTGAAATAAGATTCCTTAAAATCATGACATAACATAGACCAAATTTGATCATTGTTACAAGGTGATTATTCAAATCTTTGAAAATAAGCACATATTTAAATAACCCATAGCTCTTAATAAAAATGCAGCTGTTTTTGAACAATTAGAATTGAACAGACATCAAGAGAACATAATAGATTACTTTAACACATTGCTTTAACAGAGCATCAGAGTTTAATTCTATGTCAAAGAGAAATTGAGCTTCCTGTGGTCTTTTGCTGTGAGGTTTCCTTCCTTTACCTTCTTTCATATTGGTGACCATGTTTCTGTGTTTCTGTGTGTAACACATCGTTAAGCATCTTTTGCAGGGCAGGATGAGTGGCCACAAATTCTTTCAGTTTCTGTTTGCTATGAAAAGTCTTAATTTCACCTTCATTCACAAATGAGAGCTTTGCAGGATATAGTATTCTGGGCTGGCAGTTTTTCTCTCTTAGTACCTGGGCTATGTCTCGCCATTCCCTTCTAGCTTGTAGGGTTTCTGATGAGAAGTCAGCTGTGAGTCTAATTGGAGATCCTCTAAGAGTAATCTGACGTTTCTCTCTTGCACATTTTAGGATCTTTTCTTTATGTTTCACTGTGGTGAGTTTGATTACAACATGTCGTGGTGAGGATCTCTTTTGGTCATGTTTATTAGGGGTTCTATAAGCTTCCTGTACTAAGATGCCTCTGTCCTTCTCTAAACCTGGGAAATTTTCTGCTAGTATGTCACTGAAAATGCCTTCTAATCCTTTCTCCCTCTCCATGCCTTCAGGAACTCCTAGAACCCGAATGTTGGGTTTTTTAATAGTATCCTGTAGATTCTCGACAATATTTTTTATATTTCTGATTTCTTCTTCTTTTCTTTGGTTTGCCTGTTTCCTTTCATGTTCTCTGTCTTCTAAGTCTGATATTTGCTCTTCTGCTTTGCTCATTCTGTTTTTAAGACGCTCTAATGTGTTTGTCATTTGATCTATTGAATTCTTCATTTCATTATGATATCTGGTCACTATCCCAGTTTCTTGTTCCACTAGTTGTTTCATTTCATTTTGATTCCTCCTTAATATTTCATTTTCATGAGAGAGATTTTCTATCTTGTCCATTAAAGATTTCTGTAGTTCAAGAATTTGTTTTTGAGAACTTCTTAATGTTCTTATCAATTTTTTGAGATCCGCTTCTTGAATTTCTTCTATCTCATCAGCTTCATAATCTTGAATTGGGGTGTCTTTTTCATTTGGGGGCGTCATAGTGTCTTCCTTGTTCTTGTTACCTCGGTTTTTGCGTTTGTTGTATGGCATGTTGGAGATATTTGGTTTCTTCACTGTGGTGTTTTTTCTTGTTACACTATGGCTCTATATTAAGTGGACTGTCTGCTTTCAGTGGAGCCTTAGAGGCTTGAGATGAGTGTGGACTGAGAGCTGTGTTTGATTCCTCAGGGTTGAGGGTGTGTCAAAGATGACACTCCCAGGTTAGGTGTGGTAAATCTCTCTTTCTTTTTTTTGATTCAAAAGGGAAGTAATTCCGCACAGCTGAACGTAATTGGAGGTAGTTAGCAGGCAAATGATATACCCACAGGAGCCAGAGATCAGAAGCTCTTTCCCAAGGACCACACAGGGAATCTGTGCTGCCCTCAGTGTGGGCTCCAATTCTCCTGCAGTCTCCCACTGGGTTGCCAAGTTAGATCCTAATCTCCTGTTATTTCACCCCTCCCCTCAGAGTCCGGTGTTTCTGCTAGGCACAAGGGCCGGTGCAGACCTGAGGTCGCCCTGCTTATGACGTATGTCCAAAATGGCGCCTGCTCTGTCTGCTCGCCTTTGAGAGGTGAGCGGAGAGAGAGAAACTTGTGTCCGTATTGGTCACTTTTTAAATTTTTTTCCTCTCTCTCTTCTAGTTAGCCTGGTGAATTTTTCCCCACGGAGTTTCAAGCCTCGTTCCCTCTAGCCTCCTCTTTCCACTTGCCCACTGGTGTCTTGGGCTATTGAGGTTCAGCTCACCTCGCGTTCCAGCGGTGGTGTGTTGAGTCAGCCGCTGCGGCAAACAATCATCATATTTCTGTTTATATAGATGGCATTTTATGCACTTGCCTAACGAAAAGACTTTGCTTTTCTCCAAAACCATTTTTACTGTGATTTTGTCTGTCCATTGCAAACAAATTACACACCACTTTGTCCAGATATGACTGGATGAAACCGGAAAAATCCCATTTTGTTTTGGCTAACTGAATCCCAGATATTGCCACAGCCCCTGTGTTTGTGTTTTCTGGATATTATCGAAGGACTTTATTGTTTAGAATGTTTTTTATGAGGGAACATTTAATTTTGTACTGGGAAATTCTAATTGGTTCCACATGGAGACGCCAGCTCTACATATTCGTATTTTCTTTTTTTTTAACTTTATTTTTTTATTTTTTTATTAAACTTTTATTTAATGAATATAAATTTCCAAAGTATAGCTTATGGGTTACAATGGCTTCCCCCCTCCCATAACTTCCCTCCCGCCCGCAACCCTCCCCCCTCCCGCTCCCTTTCCCCTTCCATTCATGTAAAGATTCATTTTCAATTCTCTTTGTATACAGAAGATCAATTTAGTATGTATTAGGTAAAGATTTCAACATTTTGCCCATATAGCAACATCAAGTGAAAAAACGACCATTGGATTACTAATTATAGCATTAAATAGCAATGTGCAGCACATTAAAGACAGAGATCCTACATAATTTTTTTTTTCAAAATAATTAATTTTCTATGCCATTTCCATTTTAACACCAGGTTGTTTTTTTTTTCATTTCCAATTCTCTTTATATACAGAAGATCACTTCAGTATATAATTAGCAAAGACCTCATCAGTCTGCACCCACACAGAAACGCAAAGTATAAAAATACTGTTTCAGTACCAGTCATAGCATCACTTGGCTTTAGACGACACATTAGGGACAGATCCCGCATGGGGTGTAAGTACACAGTGACTCCTGTTGCTGACTTAACAATTTGACACTCCTGTTCATGGCGTCAGTAATCTCCCTAGGCTCTAGTCATGAGTTGCCAGGGCTATGGAAGCCTTTAGAGTTCGCTGACTTTGGTCTTATTCCGATAGGGTCATAGTCAAAGTGGAGGTTCTCTCCTCCCTTCGGAGAAGGGTACCTCCTTCTTTGATGGCCCCGTTCTTTCCACTGGGATCTCACTCACAGAGATCATTCATTTAGGTCTTTTTTTTTCCATGATATCTTGGCTTTCCATGCCTGCTATACTCTCATGGGCTCTTCAGCCAGATCTGAATGCCTTGAGGGCTGATTCTGAGGCCGGAGTGTTGTTTAGGACATCTGCCATCCTATGAGTCTGCTGTGTATCCCACTTCCCATGTTGGATCTTTCTCTCCCTTTTTGATTCTATCAGTTAGTATTAGCAGATACTTGTCTTGTTTGTGTGATCTCTTTGACTCTTAGACCTATCAGAGCTCTCAATTGTGAGCTGAAATTGATCACTTGGACTAGTGCGATGGCATTGGTACATGCCATCTTGATGGAATTGTGTTGGAATCCCCTGCACATTTCTAACTCCACCATTTGCGGCCAGTCCGATTGAGCATGTTCCAAATTGTTCATCTCCTCCCTCTCTTTTTCCACTCTTAGATTTAACAGGGATCACTTTTCAGTTAAAATTTAAACACCTGAGAATAATTGTGTGTTAATTACTGAGTTCAACCAATAGTACTAGAACAACAACAACAACAACAAATACTAAAAAGGATAAAGTATTACATTGTACATCTAAAGTCAGGACAGGAGCTCATCAGTTCATTGTCGCTTATAGTGTCCATTTCACTTAACAGGTTTCCTCTTTGGCGCTCAGTTGTCATCGATCAGGGAAAACAAATGATATATTTCTCTTTGGGACTGGCTTAATTCACTCAGCATGATGTTTTCCAGATTGCTCCATCTTGTTGCAAATGACTGGGTTTCATTGTTTCTTACTGCTGTATAGTATTCTATGGAGTACATGTCCCATAATTTCTTTATCCAGTCTACTGTTGATGGGCATTTGGGTTGGTTCCAGGTCTTAGCTATTGTGAATTGAGCTGCAATAAACATTAATGTGCAGATGGCTTTTTTATTTGTCAAATTAAATTCCTTTGGGTAAATTCCAAGGAGTGGGATGGCTGGGTTGTATGGTAGGGTTATGTTCAGGTTTCTGAGGAATCTCCAGACAGACTTCCATAGTGGCTTAACCAGTTTGCATTCCCACCAACATTGGGTTAGTGTCCCTTTTTCCCCACATCCTCTCCAGCATCTGTTGTTGGTAGATTTCTGAATGTGAGCCATTCTCACCGGGGTGAGATGGAACCTCATTGTGGTTTTGATTTGCATTTCTCTGATTGCTAGTGATCTTGAACATTTTTTCATGTGTCTGTTGGCCATTTGGGTTTCCTCTTTCGAAAAATGTCTATTGAGGTCCTTGGCCCATCTCTTAAGTGTGTTGTTTGTTTTGTTGTTGTGGATTTTCTTGATTTCTTTGTAGATTCTGGTTATCAATCCTTTATCTGTAGTATAGTTTGCGAATATTTTTTCCCATTCTGTTGGTTGCCTCTTCACTTTCCTGACTGTTTCTTTTGAAGTACAGAAACTTCTCAATTTGATGCAATCCCAAATGTTAATTTTGGCTTTGACTGCCTGTGCTGTTGGAGTATTTTCCAGGAAGTCTTTGCCTGTGCCTATATCTTGCAGGGTTTCTCCAATGCTCTCTAATAATTTGATGGTTTCGGGTCATAGATTTAAGTCTTTAATCCATGTTGAGTGAATTTTTGTGTAAGGTGATAGGTATGGGTCTTGCTTCAAGCTTCTGCATGTGGAAATCCAATTTTCCCAGCACCATTTATTGAATAGACTGTCCTTATTCCAGGGATTAGATTTGGATCTTTGGTCAAATATAAGTTGGCTGTAGATGTTTGGATTGATTTCTGGTGTTTCTATTCTGTTCCATTGGTCTATCCATCTGTTTCTGTACCAGTACCATGCTGTTTTGATAACAACTGCCCTGTAGTATGTCCTAAAATCAGGTATTGTGATTCCTCCGGCTTTGTTTTTGTTGTACAGGATTGCTTTGGCTATTCGAGGTCTTCTGTGTCTCCATATGAATTTCAGCATCATTTTTTCTAGATCTGAGAAGAAGGTCTTCGGGATCTTGATGGGTATTGCATTGAATGTATAAATTGCTTTTGGGAGGATAGACATTTTGAGGATATTGATTCTTCTAGTCCATGAGCATGGAAGATTTCTCCATTTTTTGGTATCCTCTTCTATTTCTTTTTGTAAGGTTTTGTAGTTTTCATCGTAGAGATCTTTAACGTCTTTGGTTAAGTTTATTCCAAGGTATTTGTTTTTGTAGCTATTGTGAATGGGATTGATTTTAGAAGTTCTTCCTCAGCCGTGGCATTGCCTGTGTATACAAAGGCTGTTGATTTTTGTGCATTGATTTTATATCCTGCTACTTTGCCAAACTCTTCGATGAGTTCCAGCAGTCTCTTAGTAGAGTTCTTTGGGTCCCCTAAATAAAGAATCATATCATCTGCAAAGAGGGATAGTTTGAGTTCGCCCTTCCCGATTTGTATCCCTTTAATTTCTTTTTCTTGCCTAATAGCTCTGGCCAAAACTTCCAGAACTATATTGAATAGCAGTGGTGAGAGAGGGCATCCCTGTCTGGTACCAGATTTCAGTGGAAATGCTTCCAACTTTTCCCCATTCAATAGGATGTTGGCCGTGGGTTTTTCATATATTGCTTTGATTGTATTGAGGAATGTTCCTTCCATACCCAGTTTGCTTAGAGTTTTCATCATGAAAGGGTGTTGTATTTTATCAAATGCTTTCTCTGCGTCTATTGAGAGAATCATATGGTTTTTCTTCTGCAGTCTGTTAATGTACTGTATTACGTTGATTGTTTTGCAAATGTTGAACCATCCCTGCATACCGGGGATGAATCCCACTTGGTCTGGGTGGATGATCTTTCTGATGTGTTGTTGCATTCTATTGGCCAGAATTTTATTGAGGATTTTTGCATCTATGTTCATCAGGGATATTGGTCTGTAATTCTCTTTCAATGTTGCGTCTCTTTCTGGCTTAGGAATTAAGGTGATGGTGGCTTCATAGAAAGAATTTGGGAGGATTCCCTCTTTTTCGATTGCTCTGAATAGTTTGAGAAGAATTGGAGTTAGTTCTTCTCTAAATGTCTGGTAGAACTCAGCAGTGAATCCATCTGGCCCTGGGCTTTTCTTTGTTGGGAGGGCCTTTATTACTGTTTCAATTTCTGTGTCAGTTATTGGTCTGTTTAGGTTTTCTATGTCTTCCTGGCTCAATTTAGGGAGGTTGTATGTGTCCAAGAATCTGTCCATTTCTGATAGATTTCCCTGTTTGCTGGCATACAAGTCCTTGTAGTAATTTCTGATGATTCTTTTTATTTCTGTGGCGTCTGTTGTTACGTTTCCCATTTCATCTCTGATCCTATTGATTTGGGTCTTTTCTCTTCTTTTTTTAGTTAGTTGGGCCAATGGGGTGTCAATTTTGTTTATTTTTTCAAAAAACCAGCTCCTCGTTTGGCTGATTTTTTGTAATGTTTTTTTGGATTCAATCCTGTTGATTTCTTCTCTGATTTTAATTATTTCTCTTCTCCTACTGGGTTTGGGTTTGGTTTGCTGCAGATTTTCTAGATCCTTGAGATGACTTGAAAGCTCATCTATTTGGTGCCTTTCCAATTTCTTGATGTAGGCACCTATTGATATAAACTTTCCTCTTAACACTGCTTTTGTTGTATCCCATAGGTTTTGGTATGTTGTGCTGTTATCCTCATTTACTTCCAGAAAATTTTTGATTTCTCTTTTAATTTCTTCTATGACCCGTTGTTCATTCAGGAGCATGTTGTTCAATCTCCATGTGTTTACACGTGCTCTAGGGATTCCTGAGTTGCCAATTTCCAATTTCATTCCTTTGTGTCTGAGAAGCTGCATGGTATGATTCTAATTCTTTTGAATTTGCTGAGACTTGCTTTATGGCCTAGTATGTGGTCAATCCTAGAGAGGGTTCCATGTACTGCTGAGAAGAATGTAAAGTCCTTAGATGTAGGATGAAATGTTCTGTAGATGTCTGTTAGATCCATTTGGGCTATAGTGTCATTTAAATCTACTGTCTCCTTGTTGATCTTCTGTCCTGTTGATCTGTCTATCTCTGAGAGTGGAGTATTGAAGTCCCCCAGTACTATTGTATTGGGGTCTAAGTCTCCCTTTAAGTCCCTTAACAAGTCTTTTAAATAAGCTGGTGCCCTGTAATTAGGTGCGTATACGTTGATAATCGTTATATCTTCCTGTTGAATGGATCCCTTAATCATTATATAGTGCCCCTCTTTGTCTCTCCTAACAGTTTTTGTGGTAAAGTTTATGTTGTCCAATATTAAGATGGCTACGCCCGCTCTATTTCATTTCTGTTGGCGTGGTATATCTTTTTCCAGCCTTTCACTCTCATCTTGTATGGATCATTGTTGGATAGATGGGTTTCTTGTAAGCAGCAAAAGGATGGGTTTTGTTCCTTAATCCAATCAGCCAATCGGTGTCTTTTAACTGGACAGTTCAAGCCATTAACATTCAATGTGACTATTGAGAAGGAGTAACTTTGCCCTGCCATTTGCCAAAGATATTTTCTAATATCTGGTTTGAGATTCCTGTGATCTTTTGCTCTGAGGTTTCCTTCCTTTACCTTCTTTCATATTGGTGACCGTGTTTCTGTGTTTCTGTATGTAACACATCTTTAAGCATCTTTTTCAGGGCTGGATGAGTGGCGACAAATTCTTTCAATTTCTGTTTGCTGTGAAAGGTCTTAATTTCACCTTCATTCACAAATGAGAGCTTTGCAGGATATAATATTCTGGGCTGGCAGTTTTTCTCTCTTAGTACCTGGGCTATATCTCGCCATTCTCTCCTGGCTTGTAGGGTTTCTGATGAGAAATCAGCTGTAAGTCTAATTGGAGATCCTCTGAGAGTAATCTGTCGTTTCTCTCTTGCACATTTTAGGATCTTTTCTTTGTGTTTCACTGTGGTGAGTTTGATTACAACATGTCGTGGTGAGGATCTCTTTTGATCATGTTTATTAGGGGTTCTCTGAGCTTCCTGTACTAGGATGTCTCTGTCCTTCTCCAAACTTGGGAAATTTTCTGCTAGTATCTCATTAAAAAGGCCTTCTAATCCTTTCTCCCTTTCCATGCCTTCAGGAACTCCTAGAACCCGAATGTTGGGTTTTTTAATAGTATCCTGTAGATTCCTGACAGTATTTTTTAGATTTCTGATTTCTTCTTCTTTTCTTTGATTTGACTGTTTCCTTTCCTGTTCTCTGTCTTCTAATTCCGATATTCTCTCTTCTGCTTCATCCATTCTGTTTTTAAGGCTCTCTAATGTGTTTGCCATTTGATCTATTGAGTTCTTCATTTCATTGAGGTTTTTTTTCACTATCGCAGTTTCCTGTTCCACTAATTGTTTCATTTCATTTTGATTCCTCCTTAATATTTCATTTTCACGGGAGAGATTTTCTATCTTGTCCATTAAGGATTTCTGTAGTTCAAGAATTTGTTTTTGAGAACTTCTTAATGTTCTTGTGAATTTTTTGAAATCTGCTTCTTGCATTTGCTCTATCTCTTCATCTTCATAATCTTGCATTGGCATGTCTTGTTCACTTGGGGGCGTCATAGTGCCTTCCTTGTTCTTGGTACCTCCGCTTCTATGTTTCTTGCTTGGCATGTTAGAGATAATTTGTGGTGTTTTTGTTTTTGTTTTTTTTCTCTCGTTATACTATGCCTCTAAGTGAGCTGTCTGTTTTGTTGGAGCCTTAGGGGCTGTGATGGGTGTGGCCAGAGAGCTATGCTTGTTTCTTGAGGTTTAAGGATGTGTAAAGAGCGACTCTCCCAGAGTATTTGCTCCTTGCTGGGACGCTCTCTCTCTCTCTCTCTCTTTTTTTTTTTTTTGACTTAGTTGGGAGTGGGGTTGAGGGTAGTTGAAATCTAGCCTCTGTGAGTATTCGTTTGATCTACCCCTGGGACCATACACAGAGTTTATGCAGCCCTCAATGTGTTCTCCAGTTTCGCTAAAGATACTGAGTTTGGCTGAGCTTTACATATGTAAAATCGCGGTGCTCTTTGTTTTGCTTGGTGAGTGAAGGGAGAGGCCTCTGTTCCCCCTCCCCCCAATGTCTCGGACTTCTCAGGTCTTTGTCTTTCTTACCCTCCTCCGTTCCCGCTTGGCAAGTTAGAGATAATTTGTGGTGTTTTTGTTTTTGTTTTTTTTTTCTCTCGTTATACTATGCCTCTAAGTGAGCTGTCTGTTTTGTTGGAGCCTTAGGGACTGTGATGGGTGTGGCCAGAGAGCTATGCTTGTTTCTTGAGGTTTAAGGCTGTGTAAAGAGCGACTCTCCCAGAGTATTTGCTCCTTGCTGGGACGCTCTCTCTCTCTCTCTTTTTTTTTTGACTCAGTTGGGAGTGGAGTTGAGGGTAGTTGAAATCTAGCCTCTGTGAGTATTCGTTTGATCTACCCCTGGGACCATACACAGAGTTTATGCAGCCCTCAATGTGTTCTCCAGTTTCGCTAAAGATACTGAGTTTGGCTGAGCTTTACATATGTAAAATCGCGGTGCTCTTTGTTTTGCTTGGTGAGTGAAGGGAGAGGCCTCTGTTCCCCCTCCCCCCAATGTCTCGGACTTCTCAGGTCTTTGTCTTTCTTACCCTCCTCCGTTCCCGCGCTGGCGAGATTCTGCCACTCGGCTCCTCTCGGTTGGTTTTCCACGCGGTGGGTTCCCTGTAAGTCCTCTGTGTCTCCTCCACAAGATCCGGAAGCGATTCCTCTGCAGTTTTTTTCTTCAGTCTTTTCCTGAGGCTACAGTAATTCCACTTTTATGAAAGTTTATTTCCCCAAACTAAGGCACACGTCCTCACTATCCGCCATCTTGGCTCCGCCCCTCCATATTCGTATTTTCTAGGGAGAAAGCTAGAGGATCTGTGGCAAGCACACATGATATTTCTGTTTGTATACATGACATTTTATGCCCTTGCCTAACGAAAAGACTTTCGTTTTCTCAAAAACAAATTTACTATGATTTTCTTGGTCCATTGCATACAAATTCCAAACCACTTTGTCCGGATATGACTGGATAAAAGGGGAAATATCTGCTTGTGTTTTGGCAAAATGAATCCAATTTATTGCGACAGCCTCTGTGTTTGTGTTTTCTGGATATTATCGAAGGACTTTATTGTTTTAAAAGTTTTTTTTTTTATCAGGGAACATTTAATTTCGTACTGGGAAACTCTAATTGGTTCCACATGGAGAAACCAGCTCTACACATTCGTATTTTCTGGTTAGCAATCTAAAGGAACTGTGGCAAACTAACATGATATTTCTGTTTGTATACATGACATTTTATGCACTTGACTAACGAAAAGACTTTGCTTTTCTCCAAAACGATTATAACTGTGATTTTCTCGGTGCATTTATACGAATTCCACACCACTTTGTCCGGATATGACTTGATGAAACCGGAAATATCCGGTTTTGTTTTGGCTAACTCAATCCCAGATATTGCCACAGCCCCTGTATTTGTGTTTTCTGGATATTATCGAAGGACATTATTATGTTGAAACCTTTTTTTTTAAATCTGGGAACATTTAATTTTGTACTGGGAAACTCTAATTGGTTCCACATAGAGACACCAGCTCTACTCATTCGTATTTTCTAGGAAAAATCTAGAGGAAATGCGGCAAATCAACATGATATTTCTGTTAGTATACATGATATTTTATGCACTTGCCTAACGAAAAGACTTTGCTTTTCTCCAAAACCATTTTCACTGCAATTTTCACAGTCCATGGCATACATATTCCACACGACTTAGTCCGGATATGACTGGATGAAACTAGAAATATCCGGTTTTGTTTGGCTAACTCAATCCCAGATATTGCCAGAGCCTCTGTGTTTGTGTTTTATGGATATTATCAATGGCCATTATTGTTTTGAAAGTTTTTTTTATTAGGGAACATTTAGTTTGGAACTAGGAAACACTCAGTGGTTTCACATGGAGACACCAGCTCTACACATTTGTATTTTCAAGCGCGAAAGCTAGAGGAACTGGTGCAAACAAACATATAAATTTGTTTGTATACATAACATTTTATGCACTTGCCTGACGAAAAGACTTTGCTTTTCTCCAAAACCATTTTCATTGCAATTTTCTCCATCCATTGCATACGAATTCCACACCCCTTTGTCCGGATATGACTAGATGAAACCAGAAATATGCGGTTGTGTTTTCGCTAACTGAATCCCAGATATTCCGACAGCCCCTGTGTTTGTGTTTTCTGGATATTATCGAAGGACTTTATTGTTTTGAAATTTTTTTTTATTAGGGAACATTTGATTTTGTACTGGGAACTCTCGTTGGTTCCACATGTAGACACCAGCTCTACACATTCGTATTTTCTAGGGAGAAAGCTAGAGGAACTACGGCAAACAAACATGATATTTCTGTTTGTATAAATGACAATTTATGCACTTGCCTAACGGAAAGACTTTGCTTTTCTCCAAAACATTTTTACTGTGATTTAGTCGGTCCATTGCATACGAATTCCACACCACTTTGTCCGGATGTGTCTTGATGAAACCAGAAATATGCGGTTTTGTTTTGGCTAACTGAATCCCAGATATTGCCACAGCCCCTGTGTTTTTCTGGATATTAGCAATGTACATTATTGTTTGAAAGTTGGTTTTTTTTTTTAATCAGGGAACATTTAATTTTGTACTGGGAAACACTGGTTCCACATGGAGACACCAGCTCTACACATTCGTATTTTCTAGCGAGAAAGCTAGAAGAACTGCGGGAAACAAACATGACATTTCTGTTTATATATATGGCATTTTATGCACTTCTCTAACTATAAGATTTTGCTTTTCTTCAAAACCATTTTTACTGTGATTTTGTTGGTCCATTGCATACAAATTCTACACCACTTTGTCCGGATATGACTGGATGAAAGGTGAAATATCCGGTTTTGTTTTGGCTAACTCAATTCCAGATATTGCCACAGTCCCAGTATTTGTGGTTTTCTTGATATTATCAAAGGACATTTTTGTTTTGAAAGTTTTTATTTTTTTTAATCATGGCACTTATAATTTTGTACTGGGAAACACTCACTGGTTTCACATGGAGACACCAGCTCTACACATTCGTATTTTCTAGGAGAAATCGAGAGGAACTGTGGCAAACAAACATGATATTTCTGTTTGTATACATGACATTTTATGCACTTGCCTAACGAAAAGACGTTGCTTTTCTCCAAAACCATTTTCACTGCAATTTCGCAGTCCATTGCATATGAATTCCACACCACTTTGTGTGGATATGACTGCATGAAACCGGAAATATCCGGTTTTGTTTTGGCTAACTTAATCCCAGATATTGCCACAGCCCCTGTGTTTGTGTTTTCTGGATATTATCAATTGACATTATTTTATTGAAAGATTTCTTTATCAGGGAACATTTAAATTTGTACTGGGAAACACGCAGTGGTTCCACACAGAGAAACCAGCTCTAAACATTCGTATTTTCTTGGGAGAAAGCTAGAGGAACTGCGGCAAACAAACTTGATATTTCTCTTTGTACACATATTTTATGCACTTGCCTAACGAAAGGACTTTGCTTTTCTCCAAAACCATTCTTACTGTGATTTTCTCTAACCATTGCGTACGAATTCCACACCACTTTGTCTGGATATGAGTGGATGAAACCACAAATATGCGGTTGTGTTTTGGCTAACTGAATCCCAGATATTGCGACAGCCTTTCTGTTTGTGTTTTCTGGATATTATCGAAGGACATTATAGTTTTAAAAGTTGGTTTTTTATCCGGGTACTTTTTATTTTATACTGGGAAACTCTAATTGGCTCCACATGGAGACACCAGCTCTACACGTTCGTATTTTCTAGGAGAAATCTAGAGGAACTGCGGCAAACAATCATGATATTTCTGTTTGAATAGATGGCATTTTATCCACTTGCCTAATGAAAAGACTTTGCTTTTCTCCAAAACAATTTTCACTGTGATTTTCTCGGTCCATTGCATACGAATTCCACACCACTTTGTCCGGATATGACTGGATGAAACCGGAAATATCCGGTTTTGTTTTGGCTAAATCAATTCCAGATATTGCCACAGCCCCTCTGTTTGTGTTTCTGAATATTATCGAAGTATTTTATTGTTTTGAAAGTTTTTTGTCAGGGAACATTTGATTTTGTACTGGGAAACTTTATTGGTTCCACATGGAGACACCAGCTCTACACATTCCTATTTTCTAGGGAGAAAGCTAGAGGAACTGTGGCAAACAAACATGATATTTCTGTTTATACAGATTGCATTTTATGCACCTGCCTAAGGAAAAGAATTTGCTTTTCTCCAAAACCATTTTACTGTGATTATCTCAGTCCGTTGCATACGAATTCCACACCACTTTTTCCGGATATGACTGGATGAAACTGGAAATATCCGGTTTTTTTTTTGGCTAAATCAATCCCAGATTGCCACAGCCTCTGTGTTTGTGTTTTCTGGATATTATCAATGGTCATTATTGTTTTGAAAGTTTTTTTTTTCCTCAGGGAACATTTAATTTGGTACTGGGAAACACTCACTGGTTCCACATGCAGAAAATAGCGCTACATATTCGCATATTCTAGTGAGAAAACTAGAGGAACTGGGCAAACAAACATGATATTTCTGTTTGTATACATAACATTTTATGCACTTACCTAAGGAAAAGAAATTTCCTTTTCTCCAAAACCATTTTTACTGCGATTTTCTCGGTCCATTGCATAGGAATTCCACAGCACTTTGTCCGTATATGACTGGATGAAACCGGATATATCCGGTTTTATTTTGGCTAACTCAATCCCAGATATTGACACAGCCCCTGTGTTTGTGTTTTCTGGATATTATCAATGGACATTATTGTTTTGAAAGGTATTTTTTATTTAGTCGGAAACATTTAATTTTGTACTGGGAAACACTTAGTCATTCGACATGGAGACACCAGCTCTACACATTCGTATTTTCTAGAGAGAAACTAGAGGAACTGTTTGTATACATGACATTTTATGCACCTGCCTAATGAAAAGACTTTGCTTTTCTCCAAAACCACTTTCACTGTAATTCTCTCAGTCGATTGCATACGAATTCCACACCATTTTGTCCGGATATGACTGGATGAAAGGGGAAATATCTGCTTGTGTTTTGGCTAACTCAATCCCAGATATTGCGACAGCCTCTGTGTTTGTGTTTTCAGGATATTATCGAAGGACTTTATTGCTTTGAATGTTTTTTTATCAGGGAACACTTAATTTTGGACTGGGAAACTCTAATTGGTTCCACATGGAGACACCAGCTCTACACATTCGTATTTTCTAGGAGAAACCTAGAGGAACTGCGGGAAACAAACATGATATTTCTGTTTGTATAGATGGCATTTTATGCACTTGCCTAACGAAAAGACTTTCCTTTCCTCCAAAACCATTTTTACTGTGATTTACTCATTCCCTTGCATACGAATTCAACACCACTTTGTCCGGATATGACTGTATGATACCGGAAACATCCAGTTTTTTTTTTTTTTTTGGCTAACTCAATCCCAGATATTGCCACAGCCCCTGTGTTTGTGTTTTCTGGAAATTATCAAAGGACTTTACCGTTTTGAATGTTTTTTTTTTATCAGGGAACATTTACTTTTGTACAGGGAAACTCTATTTGGTTCAACATGGAGACACCATCTCTACACATTCGTATTTTCTAGGAGAAAGCTAGAGGAACTGCGGCAAACAAACATGATATTTCTGTTTCTATACATGACGTTTTATGGACTTCCCTAACGAAAGACTTCGCTTTTCTCCAAAACCACTTTCACTGTAATTTTCTCAGTCCATTGCATAAGAATTGCACACCACTTTGTCCAGATATGACTGGAAGAAACTGGAAATATCGGGTTTTTTTTTTTTGGCTAACGCAATCCCAGATTCCCACAGAAACTGTGTTTATGTTTTCTGTATATTATCAATGGTCATTTTTCTTTTAACCCTTTTTTTTTATCAGGGTACATTTAGTTTTGTACTGGGAAACACTCAGTGGTTCCACATGTAGAAACCAGCTCTACGATTCGTATTTTCTAGGGGAAAACTAGAGGAACTGCGGCAAACAATCACGATATTTCTGTTTGAATAGATGGCATTTTATCCACTTGCCTAACGAAAAGACTTTCCTTTTCTCCAAAACCATTTTTTACTGTGATTTTCTCGGTCCATTGCATATGAATTCCACACGACTTTCTCTAGATATGACTGGATGAAACCGGAAATATCCGGTTTTGTTTTGGCTAACTCAATCCCAGATATTGCCACAGACTGTGTTTGTGTTTTCTGGATATTATCGAAGGTTTTTATTGTTTTGAAATTTTTTTTATCAGGGAATATTTAATTTTTTACTGGGAAACTCTAATTGGTTCCACATGGAGACACCACCTGTTCACATTCATATTTTCTAGGAGAAAGTGAGAGGAACTGCGGCAAACAAATATGATATTTCTGTTTGAATACATGGCATTTTATGCACTTGCCTAGTGAAAAGACTTTACTTTTCTCCAAAACCATTTTACTGTGATTTTCTTGGTCCATTTCATAGGAATTCCACAGCACTTTGTCCTGATATGACTGGATGAAACCGGAAATATCCGGTTTTGTTTTGGCTAACTCAATCCCAGATATTGACACAGCCCCTGTGTTTGTGTTTTCTGGATATTATCAATGGACATTATTGTTTTGAAAGGTATTTTTTTAGTCAGGAAACATTAATTTTGTACTGGGAAACACTTAGTGGTTCGACATGGAGACACCAGCTCTACACACTCATATTTTCTAGGAGAAAGCTAGAGGAACTGAGGCAAAGAAACATGATATTTCTGTTTGTAAACATGACATTTTATGCACTTGTCTAACGAAATGACTTTGCATTACTCCAAAACCATTTTTACTGTGATATTGTCGGTCCATTGCATACGAATTCCATACCGCTTTGTCAGGATATGACTGGATTTAACCGGAAATATCTGGTTTTGTTTGGCTAACTCAATCCCTGATATTGCCACAGATCCTGTGTTTCTCTTTTCTGGACATTATCAATGGTCATTATTGTTTTGAACATTTTTTTTATCAGGGAACATTTAATTTTGTACTGGAAAACTCTAATTGGTTCCACATGGAGACACCAGCTCTACACATTCGTATCTTCTAGGAGAAATCTAGAGGAACTGCCGCAAACAATCATGATATTTCTGTTTGTATAGATGATATTTTATGCACTTGCCTAACGAAAGGACTATGCTTTTCTCCAAAACCATTATTACTGTGATTTTGTCTGTCCATTGCATTTGAATTCCACACCATTTTGTCTGGATATGACTGGATGAAACCGGAAATATCCAATTGCGTTTTGGCTAACTGAATCCATATATTGCCACAGCACCTGTGTTTGTGTTTTCTGGATATTATCAATTTACATTATTGTTTTGAAAGTTTTCTTTATCAAGGAACATTTAATTTTGTACTGGGAAACACTCAGTGGTTCCACATGGAGAAACCAGCTCTACACATTCGTATTTTCTACTGAGAAAGCTAGAGGAACTGCAGCAAACAAACATGATATTTCTGTTTCTATAGATGGCATTTTATGCACTTGCCTCACGAAAAGACTTTACTTTTCTCCAAAACCATTTTTACTGTGATTTGCTCCGACCTTTGCATACGAATTCCACACCACTTTGTCAGGATATGACTGGATTTAACCGGAAATATCCGATTGTTTTTTGGCTAACTCAATCCCTGATATTGCCAAATCCCCTGTGTTTGTTTTCTGGATAATATCGAAGGAATTTATAGTTTTGAAAGATTTTTTTTTCAGGAAACATTTAATTTTGTACTGGGAATCTCCAAATGGTTCCACATGGAGACACCAGTTCTACACATTCGTATTTTCTAGGGAGAAAGCTAGAGGAACTGTGGCAAACAAACATGATATTTCTGTTTGTATAGATAGCATTTTATTCACTTGCCTCACGAAAAGATTTTGCTTTTCTGCAAAACCTTTTTCACTGTAATTTTCTCAGTCCATTACATACGAATACACACCTCTTTGTCTGGATATGAGTGGATGAAAACAGAAATATGCGGTTGTGTTTTGTCTAACTCAATCCCAGATATTGCCACAGCCCCTGTGTTTGTGTTTTCTGAATATTATCGAAGCACTTTATTGTTTTGAAAGTTTTTTTTTAATCAGGGATCATTTAATTTTGTACTGGGTTACTGTAATTGGTTTCACATGGAGACACCAGCTCTACACATTCGTATATTCTAGGAGAAAGCGAGAGGAACTGCGGCAAACAAACTTGATATTTCTGTTTGTATAGATGGCATTTTATGCACTTGCTTAATGAAAAGAGTTTGCTTTTCTCCAAAACCATTTTTACTATGATTTTGTCGGTCCATTGCATACGAATTCCACAACACTTTGTCCGGATATGAATGGATGAAACCAGAAATATGCGGTTGTGTTTTGGCTAACTCAATCCCAGATATTGCCACAGCCCCTGTGTTTTTGTTTTCTGGATATTATCAATGGACATTATTGTTTGAATTCTTTTTTTATCACGGAACTTTTAATTTTGTACTGGGAAACACTAACTGGTTCCACATGGAGAAACTAGCTCTACATATTCATATTTTCTTTGGTGAAATCTCAATTAACTGTGGCAAACAATCATGATATTTCCGTTTGTATAGATGGCATTTTATACACTTGCCTAACGAAAAGACTTTGCTTTTCTCCAAAACCATTTTCACTGTAATTTTCTTAGTCCATTGGATACGAATTCCACACCACTTTTTGCTTATATGACTGGAGGAAACAAGAAATATCCGGTTTTGTTTTGGCTAACTCAATCCCAGATATTGACACAGCCCCTGATTTTTTTTTTCTGGATATTATCGAAGGACTTTAGTGTTTTGAAAGTTTTTTTTTTATCAGGAAACATTTAATTTCATACTGGGAAATTCTACTTGGTTCCACATGAAGACAGAAGCTTTACACATTCATATTTTCTAGGAGAAATATATAGGAACTGCGGCAAACAAACATGATATTTCTGTTTGTATAGATGGCATTTTATGCACTTGCCTATGAAAAGACTTTGCTTTTCTCCAAAACCATTTTTACTGTGATTTTGTCTGTCCATTGCATACGAATTGCACAACAGTTTGTCCGGATATGACTGGATGATACCGTAAATATCCGGTTTTATTTTGGCTAACTCAATCCCAGATATTGCCACAGCCCCTGTGTTTGTATTTTCTAGATATAATCGAAGGACTTTGTTGTTTTGAAAGTTTTTATTAGGGAACATTTAATTTTGTGCTGGGAAACTCTAATTGGTTCCACATGGAGACAGCAGCTCTACACATTCGTAATTTCTAGGTTGAAAGCTAGAGGAACTACGGCAAACAACTATGATATTGCTGTTTCTATACATGACATTTTATGCACTTGCCTAACGAAAACACTTTGCTTTTCTCCAAAATCATTTTTACTTTGATTTTCTCGGCCCGTTGCATATGAATTGCACACCACTTTGCCCGGATATGACTGGATCAAACGCGAAATGTCCAGTTGTGTTTTGGCTAACGGATTCCCAGAAAGTGCGACTGCCTCTGAGTTTGTGTTTTCTGGATATTATCAATGGACATTATATTTTGAAATTTTTTTTATCAGGGAACTTTTAATTTTGTACTGGGCAACACTCAGTGGTTCCACACACAGACACCAGCTCTACACATTCGTATTTTCTAGGAGAAAGCTAGAGGAACTGCGGCAAACTAACATGATATTTCTGTTTGTATACATGACATTTTATGCACTTGCCTAATGAAAAGACTTTGCCTTTCTCCAAAACCATTTGCACTGCAATTTTCACAGTCCATTGCATACAAATTCCACACCACTTTGCCTGGAAGTTACTGGATGAATCCCAAAATATCCGGTTTTGTTTTGGCTAACTCAATCCCAGATATTGCAACAGCCCCTGTGTTTGTGTTTTCTGGATATTATCGATGTACTTTCTTGTTTTAAATGTTTTATATCAGGGAAAATTTAATTTTGTACTGGGAAACTCTAATTGGTTCCACATGGAGACACCAGTTCTACACATTCGTACTTTCTAGGAGAAATCTAGACGAACTGCGGCAAACAAACATGATAGTTCTTTTTGTATACATGACATTTTATGCACTTGCCTAACGAAAACACTTTCCTTTTCTCTAAAACCATTTTTACTGTGATTTTCTCGGTCCATTGCATATAAATTCCACACCACTTTGTCCGGATATGTCTGGATGAAACCGGAAATATCCGGTTTTGTTTTGGCTAACTCAATCCCAGATATTGCCACAGCCCCTGTGTTTGTTTTTTCTGGATATTATCAATGGACATCATTGTTTTGAAATTTTTTTTATCGTGGAACATTTAATTTTTTACGTGGAAACACTAATTCGTTCCACATGCAGACACCAGCTCTACACATTCGTAATTTGTAGGGAAAAATCTAGAGGAACTGCGGCAAACAAACATGATATTTCTGTTTGTATACATGACATTTTATGCACGTGCCTAATGAAAAGACTTTGCTTTTCTCCAAAACCATTTTTAATTTGATTATCTCGGTCTATTGCATACGAATTCCACACCACTTTGTCCGGATATGACTGTATGAAACCGGAAATATCCACTTGTGTTTTAGCTAACTCAATCCCAGATATTGTGACAGCCCCTGTGTTTGTGTTTTCTGGATATTATCGAAGTATTTTATTGTTTTGAATGTTTATATCAGGGAACATTTAATTTTGTACTGGGAAACACTCAGTGGATCCACATGGAGACACCAGCTCTACACATTTGTATTTTCTAGCGAGAAAGCTAGAGGAACAGCGGCAAACAAACATGATATTTCTGTTTGTATACATGATATTTTTTGTACTTGCCTAAGGAAAAATTTTGCTTTTCTCCAAAACCATTTTACTGTGATTTAGCCGGTCCATTGCATACGAATTCCACACCATTTTGTCCGGATATGAATGGATGAAACCAGAAATATCCGGTTATGTTTTGTCTAACTCAATCCCAGATATTGCCACAGCCTCTGTGTATGTGTTTTCTGGATATTATCGAAGGACTTTATTGTTTTGAAAGATTTTTTTAATCAGGGAACATTTAATTTTGTACTGGGAAACTCTAATTGGTTCCACATGGAGACATCAGCTCTACACATTCGTATTTTCTGGGGAGAAATCTAAAGGAACTGCGGGACTCAAACATGATATTTCTGTTTGTATAGATGGCATTCTATGCACTTGCCTAAAAACGGATTTTGCTTTTCTCCAAAGCCATTTTCACTGCGATTTTCTCAGTCTATTGCATACGAATTCCACACCACTTTGTCCGGATATGAGTGGATGAAACCGGAAATATCCGGTTTTTTTTTGGCTAACTCAATCCCAGATATTGCCACAGCCACTGTGTTTGTGTTTTCTGGTTATTATCAAAGGACTTTATTGTTTTGAAATTTTTTTTATTTTTTTGATCAGGGAACATTTAATTTTGTACTGGGAAACTCGAATTGGTTCCACATGGAGACACCAGTTCTACACATTCGTATTTTCTAGGAGAAAGCTAGAGGAACTGCAGGAAACAATCATGATATTTCTGTTAGTATAGATGGTATTTTATGCATTTGCCTAACGAAAAGACTCTGCTTTTCTACAAAACCATATTTACTGTGATTTTGTCTGTCCATTGCATACGAATTGCACACCACTTTGTCCGGGTATGACTGGATGAAAGCGGAAATATCCGCTTGTGTTTTGTCTAACTGAAATCCAGATATTGCGACAGCCCCTGTGTTTGTGTTTTCTGGATATTATCGAAGGACTTTATTGTTTTGAAAGTTTTTTTTTTAATCTGTGAACATTTAATTTTGTCCTGGGAAACTCTAATTGGTTCCACATGGAGACACCAGCTCTACACATTCGTATTTTCTAGGAAAATGCTAGAGGAACTGCGGCAAACAAACATGATATTTCTGTTTGTATACATGACATTTTATCCACTTGCCTAACGAAAAGACTTTGCTTTTCTCCAAAATCACTTTTCCTTGATTTTCTCAGTCCATTGCACACGAATTCCACCACACTTTGTCCGGATAGGACTGTTTGAAAGTGAAATATCCGGTTTTGTTTTGGATAACTGAATCGCAGATATTGCCACAGATCCTGTGTTTGTGTTTTCTGGATATTATCGAAGGAATTTATAGTTATGAAAGTTTTTTTTTATCAGGGAACATTTAATTTTGTACTGGGAAACACTCAGTGGTTCCACAGGTAGAAACCAGCTCGACACATTAGTATTTTCTAGGAGAAAGCTAGAGGAACTGCGGCAAACATACATATAAATTTGTTTGTATACATGACATTTTATGCACTTGCCTAACGAGAAGACTTTGCTTTTCTCCAAAACCATTTTTACTGTAATGTTGTCTATCCATTGCATACGAATTGCACACCACTTTTTCCGGATATGACTGGATGAAATCGGAAATATCCGGTTGTGTTTTGGCTAACTGAATCCCAGATATTGCCACAGTCCCTGTGTTTGTGTTTTCTGGATATTATCGAAGGACTTTATTGTTTAGAAATTTTTTTTATCAGGTAAAATATAATTTTGTACTGGGAAACTCTAATTGGTTCCACATGGAGACACCAGCTCTACACATTCGTATTTTCTGATTAGAAATCTAAAGGTACTGCGGCAAACATGATATTTCTGTTTGTATACATGACATTTTATGCACTTGCCTAACGAAATGACTTTAATTTTCTCCATAATCTTTTTTACTGTGATTTTCAGATCCACTGCATACGAATTCCACACCACTTTGTCCGGATATGACTGGATGAAACCAGAAATATCCGCTGGTGAAGTGCCTAACTGAATCCTATTTATTGCCACAGCCCCTGTGTTTGTGTTTTCTGGATATTATCAAAGGAATTTATTGTTTTGAATGTTTTTTATCAGGGAAAATTAATTTTGTACTGGGAAACTCTAATTGGTTCCACATGGAGGCACCAGCTCTACACATTCGTATTTTCTGGGGAGAAATCTAGAGTAGCTTCGGCAAACAAACATCATATTTCTGTTTGTATACATGACATTTTATGAACGTGCGTAACGAAAAAACTTTTCTCCAAAACCACTTTCACTGTAATTTTCTCAGTCCATGGCATACTAATTCCACACCACTTTGTCAGGATATGACTGTATGAAACCGGAAATATCCGCTTGTGTTTTAGCTAACTCAATCCCAGATATTGTGACAGCCCCTGTGTTTGTGTTTTCTGGATATTATCGAAGTATTTTATTGTTTTGAATGTTTATATCAGGGAACATTTAATTTTGTACTGGGAAACACTCAGTGGATCCACATGGAGACACCAGCTCTACACATTCGTATTTTCTAGCAAGAAAGCTAGAGGAACAGCGGCAAACAAACATGATATTTCTGTTTGTATACATGATATTTTTTGTACTTGCCTAAGGAAAAACTTTGCTTTTCTCCAAAACCATTTTACTGTGATTTAGCCGGTCCATTGCATACGAATTCCACACCATTTTGTCCGGATACGAATGGATGAAACCAGAAATATCCGGTTATGTTTTGTCTAACTCAATCCCAGATATTGCCACAGCCTCTGTGTATGTGTTTTCTGGATATTATCGAAGGACTTTATTGTTTTGAAAGATTTTTTTTAATCAGGGAACATTTAATTTTGTACTGGGAAACTCTAATTGGTTCCACATGGAGACATCAGCTCTACACATTCGTATTTTCTGGGGAGAAATCTAAAGGAACTGCGGGAAACAAACATGATATTTCTGTTTGTATAGATGGCATTCTATGCACTTGCCTAAAAACGGACTTTGCTTTTCTCCAAAGCCATTTTCACTGCGATTTTCTCAGTCCATTGCATACGAATTGCACACCACTTTGTCTGGATTTGACTGGATCAAACCGGAAATATCCAGTTGTGTTTTGGCTAACTCAATCCCTGATATTGTGACAGCATGTGTTGTTCATTTTCTGGATATTATCAAAGGACTTTATTGTTTTGAAAGTTTTTTTTATCAGGGAATATTTAATTTTGTACTGGGAATCTCTAATTGGTTCCACAAGGAGACAACAGGTGTACACTTTCGTATATTCTAGGAGAAAGCTAGAGGAACTGCAGCAAACAATCATGATATTTCTGTTTGTATGCATGAAATTTTATGCACTTGCCTAACGAAAAGACTTTGCTTTTCTCCAAAACCATTTTTACTATGATTTGCTTGGTCTATTGCATACAAATTCCACACCAGTTTGTGCGGATATGACTGCATGAATCCGGAAATATCCGGTTTCGTTTTGGCTAACTCAATCCCAGATATTGCCACAGCCCCTGTGTTTGTGTTTCCTGGATATTATCAATGGACATTATTGTTTTGAAAGTTTTTTTATAAGGAAATATTTAGTTTTGTACTGGGAAACACTCACTGGTTCCACATGGAGACACCAGCTCTACACACTCATATTTTCTAGGAGAATGCTAGAGGAAATGCAGCAAACAAACATGATATTTCTGTTTGTATACATGACATTTTATGCACTTGCCTAACGAAATGACTTTAATTTTCTCCATAATCTTTTTTACTGTGATTTTCAGATCCACTGCATACGAATTCCACAACACTTTGTCCGGATATGACTGGATGAAACCGGAAATATCCGCTGGTGAAGTGGCTAACTGAATCCTATTTATTGCCACATCCCCTGTGTTTGTGTTTTCTGGATATTATCAAAGGAATTTATTGTTTTGAATGTTTTTTATCAGGGAAAATTAATTTTGTACTGGGAAACTCTAATTGGTTCCACATGGAGGCACCAGCTCTACACATTCGTATTTTCTGGGGAGAAATCTAGAGTAGCTTCAGCAAACAAACATCATATTTCTGTTTGTATACATGACATTTTATGAACGTGCGTAACGAAAAAACTTTTCTCCAAAACCACTTTCACTGTAATTTTCTCAGTCCATGGCATACTAATTCCACACCACTTTGTCAGGATATGACTGTATGAAACCGGAAATATCCGCTTGTGTTTTAGCTAACTCAATCCCAGATATTGTGACAGCCCCTGTGTTTGTGTTTTCTGGATATTTTCGAAGTATTTTATTGTTTTGAATGTTTATATCAGGGAACATTTAATTTTGTACTGGGAAACACTCAGTGGATCCACATGGAGACACCAGCTCTACACATTCGTATTTTCTAGCGAGAAAGCTAGAAGAACAGCGGCAAACAAACATGATATTTCTGTTTGTATACATGATATTTTTTGTACTTGCCTAAGGAAAAACTTTGCTTGTCTCCAAAACCATTTTACTGTGATTTAGCCGGTCCATTGCATACGAATTCCACACCATTTTGTCCGGATACGAATGGATGAAACCAGAAATATCCGGTTATGTTTTGTCTAACTCAATCCCAGATATTGCCACAGCCTCTGTGTATGTGTTTTCTGGATATTATCGAAGGATTTTATTGTTTTGAAAGATTTTTTTTAATCAGGGAACATTTAATTTTGTACTGCGAAACTCTAATTGGTTCCACATGGAGACATCAGCTCTACACATTCGTATTTTCTGGGGAGAAATCTAAAGGAACTGCGGGAAACAAACATGATATTTCTGTTTGTATAGATGGCATTCTATGCACTTGCCTAAAAACGGACTTTGCTTTTCTCCAAAGCCATTTTCACTGCGATTTTCTCAGTCTATTGCATACGAATTGCACACCACTTTTTCCGGATATGACTGGATGAAACCGGAAATATCCGGTTTTGTTTTGGCTAACTCAATCCCAGATATTGCCACAGCCCCTGTGTTTGTGTTTTCTCGTTATTATCAAAGGACTTTATTGTTTTGAAAGTTTCTTTATTTTTTTGATCAGGGAACATTTAATTTTGTACTGGGAAACTCTAATTGGTTCCACATGGAGACACCAGCGCTACACATTCGTATATTCTAGGAGAAAGCTGGAGGAATTGCAGGAAACAATCATGATATTTCTGTTAGTATAGATGGTATTTTATGCATTCGCCTAACGAAAAGACTCTACTTTTCTACAAAACCATATTTACTGTGATTTTGTCTTTCCATTGCATACGAATTCCACACCACATTGTCCGGATATGACTGGATGAAAGCGGAAATATCCGCTTGTGTTTTGTCTAACTGAAATCCAGATATTGCGACAGCCCCTGTGTTTGTGTTTTCTGGATATTATCGAAGGACTTTATTGTTTTGAAAGTTTTTTTTTTTTTTAATCTGGGAACATTTAATTTTGTCCTGGGTAACTCTAATTGGTTCCACATGGAGACAACAGCTCTACACATTCGTATTTTCTAGGAAAAAGCTAGAGGAACTGCGGCAAACAAACATGATATTTCTGTTTGTATACATGACATTTTATCCACTTGCCTAACGAAAAGACTTTGCTTTTCTCCAAAATCACTTTTCCTTGATTTTCTCAGTCCATTGCACACGAATTCCACCACACTTTCTCCGGATAGGACTGTTTGAAAGTGAAATATCCGGTTTTGTTTTGGATAACTGAATCGCAGATATTGCCACAGATCCTGTGTTTGTGTTTTCTGGATATTATCGAAGGAATTTATAGTTATGAAAGTTTTTTTTTTATCAGGGAACATTTAATTTTGTACTGGGAAACACTCAGTGGTTCCACAGGTAGAAACCAGCTCGACACATTCATATTTTCTAGGAGAAAGCTAGAGGAACTGCGGCAAACATACATATAAATTTGTTTGTATACATGACATTTTATGCACTTGCCTAACGAAAAGATTTTGCTTTTCTCCAAAACCATTTTACTGTGATTTTCTCGGTCCATTGCATACGAATTCCACACCACTTTGTCCGGATATGACTGGATGAAACCGGAAATATGCGGTTTTGTTTTGGCTAACTGAATCCAAGATATTGCCACAGTCCCTGTGTTTGTGTTTTCTGGATATTATCGAAGGACTTTATTGTTTAGAAATTTTTTTATCAGGCAAAATATAATTTTGTACTGGGAAACTCTAATTGGTTCCACATGGAGACACCAGGTCTACACATTCGTATTTTCTGGTTAGAAATCTAAAGGTACTGCGGCAAACATGATATTTCTGTTTGTATACATGACATTTTATGCACTTGCCTAACGAAATGACTTTAATTTTCTCCATAATCTTTTTTACTGTGATTTTCAGATCCACTGCATACGAATTCCACAACACTTTGTCCGGATATGACTGGATGAAACCAGAAATATCCGCTGGTGAAGTGGCTAACTGAATCCTATTTATTGCCACATCCCCTGTGTTTGTGTTTTCTGGATATTATCAAAGGAATTTATTGTTTTGAATGTTTTTTATCAGGGAAAATTAATTTTGTACTGGGAAACTCTAATTGGTTCCACATGGAGGCACCAGCTCTACACATTCGTATTTTCTGGGGAGAAATCTAGAGTAGCTTCGGCAAACAAACATCATATTTCTGTTTGTATACATGACATTTTATGAACGTGCGTAATGAAAAAACTTTTCTCCAAAACCACTTTCACTGTAATTTTCTCAGTCCATGGCATACTAATTCCACACCACTTTGTTAGGATATGACTGTATGAAACCGGAAATATCCGCTTGTGTTTTAGCTAACTCAATCCCAGATATTGTGACAGCCCCTGTGTTTGTGTTTTCTGGATATTATCGAAGTATTTTATTGTTTTGAATGTTTATATCAGGGAACATTTAATTTTGTACTGGGAAACACTCAGTGGATCCACATGGAGACACCAGCTCTACACATTCGTATTTTCTAGCAAGAAAGCTAGAGGAACAGCGGCAAACAAACATGATATTTCTGTTTGTATACATGATATTTTTTGTACTTGCCTAAGGAAAAATTTTGCTTTTCTCCAAAACCATTTTACTGTGATTTAGCCGGTCCATTGCATACGAATTCCACACCATTTTGTCCGGATACGAATGGATGAAACCAGAAATATCCGGTTATGTTTTGTCTAACTCAATCCCAGATATTGCCACAGCCTCTGTGTATGTGTTTTCTGGATATTATCGAAGGACTTTATTGTTTTGAAAGATTTTTTTTTAATCAGGGAACATTTAATTTTGTACTGGGAAACTCTAATTGGTTCCACATGGAGACATCAGCTCTACACATTCGTATTTTCTGGGGAGAAATCTAAAGGAACTGCGGGAAACAAACATGATATTTCTGTTTGTATAGATGGCATTCTATGCACTTGCCTAAAAACGGACTTTGCTTTTCTCCAAAGCCATTTTCACTGCGATTTTCTCAGTCCATTGCATACGAATTGCACACCACTTTGTCTGGATTTGACTGGATCAAACCGGAAATATCCAGTTGTGTTTTGGCTAACTCAATCCCTGATATTGTGACAGCATGTGTTGTTCATTTTCTGGATATTATCAATGGACTTTATTGTTTTGAAAGTTTTTTTTTTATCAGGGAATATTTAATTTTGTACTGGGAATCTCTAATTGGTTCCACAAGGAGACAACAGGTGTACACTTTCGTATATTCTAGGAGAAAGCTAGAGGAACTGCAGCAAACAATCATGATATTTCTGTTTGTATGCATGAAATTTTATGCACTTGCCTAACGAAAAGACTTTACTTTTCTCCAGAACCATTTTTACTGTGTTGTTCCCGGTCCATTGCATACGAATTCCACACCACTTTGTCTGGATATGACTGGATGAAAACAGAAATATGAGGTTTAGTTTTTACTATCTAAATCCCAGATATTGCCACAGCCCCTGTGTTTGTATTTTCTGGATATTATCGAAGGACTTTATTGTTTTGAAAGTTTTTATCAGGGAACATTTAATTTTGTGCTGGGAAACTCTAACTGGTTCCACATGGAAACACCAGCTATACATGTTCAGATTTTCTAGCGAGAAAGCTAGAGGAACTGCGGCAAACAAACATGATATTTTGTTTGTATAGATGATATTTCATGCACCTGCCTAAGGAAAAGACTTTGCTTTTCTCCAAAAACCATTTTCACTGTGATTTCGCCGGTCCATTGCATACGAATTCCACACCACTTTTTCCGCATATGACTGGATGAAACCGGAAGTATACGGTATTGTTTTGGCTAACTCAATCCCAGATATTGCCACAGCCTCTGTGTATGTGATTTCTGGATATTATCGAAGGACTTTATTGTTTTGAAAGATTTTTTTTAATCAGGGAACATTTAATTTTGTACTGGGAAACTCTAATTGGTTCCACATGGAGACATCAGCTCTACACATTCGTATTTTCTGGGGAGAAATCTAAAGGAACTGCGGGAAACAAACATGATATTTCTGTTTGTATAGATGGCATTCTATGCACTTGCCTAAAAAAGGACTTTGCTTTTCTCCAAAGCCATTTTTACTGTGATTTTTTCTGTCCATTGCATACGAATTGCACACCACTTTGTCCGGATTTGACTGGATCAAACCGGAAATATCCAGTTCTGTTTTGGCTAACTCAATCCCTGATATTGTGACAGCACGTGTTGTTCATTTTCTGGATATTATCAATGGACTTTATTGTTTTGAAAGTTTTTTTTATCAGGGAATATTTAATTTTGTACTGGGAAACTCTAATTGGTTCCACATGGGGACAACCGCTCTACACATTCGTATTTTCCAGTGAGAAAGCTAGAGGAACTGCGGCAAACAATCATGATATTTCTGTTTGTACAGATGGCATTATATGCACTTGCCTAACGAAAGGATTTTGCTTTTCTCCAAAACTATTTTCACTGTAATTTTCTCAGTCCATTACATACGAATTCCACACCACTTTGTCCGGACATGAGTGGATGAAACTGGAAATATCCCGTTGTGTTTTGCCTAACTCAATCCCAGATATTACGACAGCCCCTGTGTTTGTGTTTTCTGGATATTATCAAAGGACTTTATTGTGTTGAAATTTTTTTTTATCAGGGAACAATTCATTTTGTACTGGGAAACTAATTGGATCAACATGGAGACACAAGCTCTACACATTCATATTTTCTAGCGAGAAAGCTAGAGGAACTGCGGCAAACACACATGATATTTCTGCTTGTATAGATGACATTTTATGCACTTGCCTATGGAAAGACTTTGCTTTTCTCCAAAACCATTTTACTGTGATTTTGTCTGTACATTGCATATGAATTCCACACCACTTTGTCCAGATATGACTGGATGAAACCGGAAATATCCGGTTTTGTTTTTGCTATCTCATATCCAGAATTTGCGACAGCATCTGTGTTTGTATTTTCTGGATATAATCGAAGGACTTTATTGTTTTGAAAGATTTTTTAAGAAGGGAACATTTAATTTTTTACTGGGAAACTAATTGCTTTCACTTGGAGACACCAGCTCTACACATTCATATTTTCTAGGGAGAAATGTAGAGGAACTGCGGCAAAAAAACATGATATTTCTGTTTGTGTAGTTGGCATTTTATGCATTAGGCTAACGAAAAGACTTTGCTTTTCTCCAAAACCATTTTTACTGTGATTTTCTCAGTCAATTACATACGAATTCCACACCACTTTGTCCGGATATGACTGGATGAAACCGGAAATATCCGCTTCTTTTTTGGCTAACTGAATCCCAGATATTGCCGCAGCCTCTGTGTTTGTGTTTCTGGATATTATCAATGGACTTTATTGTTTTGAATGATTTTTTTTATCAGGGAACATTTAATTTTGTACTGGGAAACTCTAATTGGTTCCACATGGTGACACCAGCTCTACACATTCGTATTTTCTAGGGAGAAATCTAGTGGAACTGCGTCAAACCAACATAATATTTCTGATTGTATACACGACATTTTATGCACTTGCCTAACAAAAAGACTTTGCTTTTCTCCAAAGCCATTTTTACTGTGATTTTGTCTGTCCATTGCACACGAATTGCACACCACTTTGTCCATATATGAGTAGATGAAACCGGAAATATCCGGTTCTGCTTTGGCTAACTGAAACCCAGATATTTCCGAAGAGCCGGAGTTTGTGTTTTCTGGATATTATCGATGGACTTTATTGTTTTGAAAGTTTTTTTTTAATCAGGGAACATTTAATTTTGTACTGGGAAACTCTAATTACTTCCACATGGAGACACAAGCTGTACACATTCGTATTTTCTAGGAGAAAGCTAGAGGAACTGCGGCAAACAAACATGATATTTCTGTTTGTATACATGACATTTTATGCAGTTGTCTAATGAAAAGACTTTGCTTTTCTCCAAAACCATTTTTACTGTGATTTTCTCAGTCCATTGCATACGAATTGCACACCACTTTTTCCGGATATGACTGGATGAAACCGGAAATATGCGGATGTGTTTTGGCTAACTCAATCCCACATATTGCAACAGCCTCTGTGTTTGTGTTTTCTGGATAATATCGACACTGTATGGTTTTGAAAGTTATTTTTTATAAGGGAACATTTAATTTCCTAATGAGAAACACTCACTGGTTTCACATGGAGAAACTATTCTGCACCTTCGTATTTTCTAACAAGAACCCTAGAGGAACTGCGGCAAACAAACATGATATTTCTGTTTGTATGCATGACATTTTATGCACTTGCCTAACGAAAGGACTTTGCTTTTCTCCAAAACCATTTTAACTGTGATTTTGTCTGTCCATTGCATACGAATTCCCCAACATTTTGACCGTATATGAGTGGATGAAACTGGAAATATCCGGTTCTGTTTTGGCTAACTGAAACCCAGATATTGCCAAAGAGCCTGTCTTTGTGTTTTCTGGATATTATCGATGGACTTTATTGTTTTGAAAGGTTTTTTTTGTCAGTGAACATTTAATTTTGTACTGGGAAGCACTCACTATTTCTACATGGAGACACCAGCTCTAAACATTCGTATTTTGTATAGAGAAATCTAGAGGAACTGCGGCAAACAAACATGATATTTCTGCTTGTATAGATGACATATTATGCTCTTGTCTAACGAAAAGACTTTGCTTTTCTCAAAAACATTTTTATTGTGATTTTGTGGGTCCATTGCATACGAATTCCACACCAATTTGTCCGGATATGACTGGATGAAACCGGAAATATCCGGGTGTGTTTTGGCTAACTGATATCCAGATATTGCTACAGCCACTTTGTTTCTGTTTTCTGGATATTATCGAAGGACTTCATTGTTTTGAAAGATTTATTTATCAGGGAACATTTAATTTTGTACTGGGAAACACTCACTGGTTCCACATGCAGACACCAGCTCTACACATTCGTATTTTCTAGTGAAAAATCTAGAGGAACTGTGGCAAACAATCATGATATTTCTGCTTCTATAGATGACATATTATGCACTTGCCTATCAAAAAGACTTTGCTTTACTCCAAAACCATTTTTACTGTGATTTTCTGGGTCCATTGCATACGAATTCCACACCACTTTGTCCGGATATGAGTGGATGAAACCGGAAATATCCGGTTGTATTTTGGCTAACTGATACCCAGATATTGGACAGCCTATGTGTTTGTGTTTTCTGGATATTATCGACGTACTTTATTGTGTTGAAAGATTTTTTTTTCATCAGGGAACATTTAATTTTGTACTTGGAAACTAATTGGATCCACATGGAGACACAAGCTCTACACCTTCGTATTTCCTAGCGAGAAAGCTAGAGGAACTGCGGCAAACAAACATGATATTTCTGCTTGTATAGATGACATTTTATGCACTTGCCTAACAAAAAGACTTTGCTTTCCCCCAAAACATTTTTATTGTGATTTTGTCTGTCCATTGCATATGAATTCCACACCCATTTGTCTGAATATGACTGGAGGAAACAGGAAATATCCGGTTTTTTTTGGGTAACTGAATCCCAGATATTGCCGTAGCCTTTGTGTTTGTGTTTTCTGGATATTATCGATGGAATTTATTGTTTTTAAAGTTTTTTTTTTATCAGGGAACATTTAATTTTTTTTTGACAGGCAGAGTGGATAGTGAGTGAGAGAGACACAGAGAAAGGTCTTCCTTTTTGTCGTTGGTTCACCTTCCAATGGCCGCTGCGGCTGCGCATCTCGCTGATCCGAAGCCAGGAGCCAGGTGCTTCTCCTGGTCTCCCATGCGGGTGCAGGGCCCAATGACTTGGGCCATCCTCCACTGCCTTCCCGGGCCATTGCAGAGATCTGGCCTGGAAGAGGGGCAACAGGGCTAGAATCCGGCGCCCCAACCGGGACTAGAACCTGGTGTGCCGGCACCGCAAGGTGGAGGATTAGCCTGTTAAGCCACAGCGCCAGCTGAACATTTAATTTTGTACTGGGAAACTCTGATTGGTTCCACATGGAGACACAAGCTCTGCAGATTCATATTTTCTAGGAGATAACTAGAGGAACTGTGGCAAACAAACATAATATTTCTGTTTGTATCGATGACATTTTAAGAACTTGCCTAACGAAAAGACTTTGCTTTTCTCCAAAATCATTTTTACTGTGATTTTGTTTGTCTATTTCATAAATTCCACATCACTTTGTCCGGATATGACTGGATGAAACCGGAAATATCCGGTTGTGTTTTGGCTAACTCAATCCCCAATATTGCCACAGATTCTGTGTTTGTGTTTTCTGGATATAATCGAAGGACTTTATTGTTTTGAATGATTTTATCAGGGAACGTTTAATTTTGTACTGGGAAACACTAATTGGTTCCGCATGGTGACACCAGCTCTACACATTCATATTTTCTAGGGAGAAATCAAGAGGAACTGCGGCAAACAATCATGATATTCCTGTTTGTATACATGGAATTTAATGCACTTGGCTAACGAAAAGACTTTGCTTTTCTCCAAAACCATTTTCACTGCAATTTTCTCAGTCCATTGCATATGAATTCTACACCAGTTTTTCCGGATATGACTGCATTAAACCGGAAGTATCCGCTTGTGTTTTGGCTAACTGAATCCCAAATATTGCGAGAGCCCCTGTGTTTGTGTTTTCTGGATATTATCAATGGACTTTATTGTTTTGAAAGTTTTTTTTTTTAATCAGGGAACATTTAATTTTTTACTGGGAAACTCTAATTGGTTCCACATGGAGACAGCAGCTCTACACATTCGTATTTTCTTGAGAGAAAGCTAGAGGAATTGAAGAAAACAAACATGATATTTCTGTGTGTTTACATGATATTTTATGTACTTGCCTAACGAAAAGGCTTTGCTTTTTTCCAAAACCATTTTCACTGCAATTTTCTCAGTCTATTGCATACGAATTCCACACCACTTTGTCCGGATATGACTGGATGAAAGGGGAAATATCCGCTTGTGTTTTGGCTAACTCAATCCAAGATATTGCGACAGCCACTATGTTCGAGTTTTCTGGATATTATCAATGGACTTTATTGTTTTGAAATTTTTTTTTATCAGGGAAGATTTAATTTTGTACTGGGAAACTCTAATTGGTTCCACATGGAGACTCCAGCTCTACACATTCGTATTTCCTACTGAGAAAGCTAGAGAAACTGTGGCAAACAAAGATGATATTTCTGTTTATATAGATGACATTTTATGCACTTGCCTAACGAAAAGACTTTGCTTTTCTCCAAAACCATTTTTACTGTGATTTTCTCAGTCCATTGCATACGAATTCCACACCACTTGTTCCTTATATGATTGCATGAAACCGGAAATATCCGGCTTTGTTTTTGCTAACTCAATCCCAGATATTGCCACAGCTCAAGTGTTTGTGTTTTCTGGATATTATCGTAGGACTTTATTGTTTTGAAAGTTTTTATTTTATCAGGGAACATTTTATTTTTTACTGGGATACTCTAATTGGTTCCACATGGAGACACCAGCTCTACACATAGTATTTTCTAGCGAGAAATGTAGAAGAACTACTGAAAACAAACATGATATTTCTGTTTGTATAGATGGCATTTTATGCACTTGCCTAACGAAAAGACTTTGCTTTTCTCCAAAACCATTTTTACTGTGATTTTGTCTGTCCATTGCATACGAATTCCACACCACTTTGTCCGGATATGAGTGGATGAAACCGGAAATATCCGCTTGTGTTTTTGCTAACTCAATCCCAGATATTGTCACAGCCCCTGTGTTTTTGTTTTCTGGATATTATCGAAGGACTTTATTGTTTTGAATGTTTTTTTTTATCAGGGAACTTTTAATTTTGTACTGGGAAACTCTAATTGGTTCAACATTGAGACACCAGCTCTACACATTTGAATTTTCTAGGAGAAAGCTAGAGGAACTGGGGCAAACATACATGATATTTCTGTTTATATAGATGGCATTTTATGCACTTGCCTAATGAAAAGACTTTGCTTTTCTCCAAAACCATTTTCACTGCAATTTTCTCGTTCCATTGCATACGAATTCCACCCCATTTTGTCCACATATGACTGGATGAAACTGGAAATATCCGGTTTTGTTTTGGCTAACTGAATCCCAGATATTGCCACAGCCCCTGTGTTTGTGTTTTCTTGACATTATCAATGGACATTATTGTTTTGAAAGTTTTTTTTTTTAATTAGGGAACATTTAATTTTGTACTGGGAAACTCTAATTGGTTCCACATGGAGACACCAGCTCTACACATTCGTATTTTCTAGCGAGAAAGCTAGAGGAACTGAAGAAAACAAACATGATATTTCTGTTTGTATACATGATATTTTATTTACTTGCCTAACGAAAAGGCTTTGCTTTTTTCCAAAACTATTTTCACTGCAATTTTCTCAGTCCATTGCATACGAATTCCACACCACTTTGTCCTGATATGACTGGATGAAAGGGGAAATATCCACTTGTGTTTTGGCTAACTCTATCCCAGATATTGCTACAGCCCGTGTTTGTGTTTTCTGTATATTATCAATGGACATTATTGTTTTGAAAGTTTTTTTTTTAATCAGGGAACATTTAATTTTTTACTGCGAAACACTCAGTGGTTCCACATGGATAAAACAGCTCTACACATTCTTATTTTCTACTGAGAAAGCTAGAGGAACTGCGGCAAACAAACATGATATTTCTGTTTATATAGATGGCATTTTATGGATTTGCCTAAGGCAAAAACTTTGTTTTTCTCCAAAGCATTTTTACTGTGGTTTTCTCGGTCCATTGCATACGAATTCCACACCAATTTGTCTTTATATGACTGCATGAAACCGGAAATATCCGGTCTTGTTTTGGCTAACTCAATCCCAGATATTGCCACAGATCGTGTGTTTGTGTTTTCTGGTTTTTATCGAAGGACTTTATTGTTTTGAATGTTTTTTTTTTTTATCAGGGAACATTTAATTTTGTACTGGAAAACTCGAATTGGTTCCACATGCAGACACCAGCTCTACACATTCGTATTTTCTAGCAGAACGCTAGAGGAACCGCGGCAAACGAACATGATATTTCTGTTTGTATAGATGGCATTTTATGCACCTGCCTAATGAAAAGAATTTGCTGTTCTCCAAAACTATTTTTACTGTGATTTTCTCGGTCCATTGCATACGAATTCCACACCACTTTGTCCGGATATGACTGGATGAAACCGGAAATATCCGGTTTTGTTTTGGCTAACTCAATCCCAGATATTGCCACAGCCCCTGTGTTTGTGTTTTCTGGATATTATCGAAGGACTTTATTGTTTTGAAAGTTTTTTTTTTTAATCAGGGAACTTTTTTTTTCTTTTTTATAAGATTTATTTATTTATTTATTTTAAACTTTTATTTAATGAATATAAATTTCCAAAGTATAGCTTATGGGTTACAATGGTTTCCCCCCTCCCATAACTTCCCTCCCGCCCACAACCCTCCCCCCTCCCACTCCCTTTCCCCTTCCATTCATGTAAAGATTCATTTTCAATTCTCTTTGTATACAGAAGATCAGTTTAGTATATATTAGGTAAAGATTTCAACATTTTGTCCATATAGCAACATAAAGTGAAAAAACTACCATTGGATTAATAATTATAGCATTAAATAGCATTGTACAGCACATTAAAGACAGATTTCCTACATAATTTTTTTTCAAATTAATTAATTTTCTATGCCATTTCCATTTTAACACCATGTTGTTTTTTTTTTCATTTCCAATTCTCTTTATATACAGAAGATCACTTCAGTATATAATTAGTAAAGACCTCAACAGTTTGTGCCCACACAGAAACGCAAAGTATAAAAATACTGTTTCAGTACTAGTTATAGCATCACTTGGCTTTAGAAGACACAGTAGGGACAGATCCCACATGGGGTGTAAGTACACAGTGACTCCTGTTGCTGATTTAACAATTTGACACTCCTGTTCATGGCGTCAGTAATCTCCCTAGGCTCTAGTCATGAGTTGCCAGGGCTATGGAAGCCTTTAGAGTTCGCTGACTTTGATCTTATTCCGATAGGGTCATAGTCAAAGTGGAAGTTCTCTCCTCCCTTCGGTATGGTACCTCCTTCTTTGATGGCCCCGTTTTTTCCACTGGGATCTCACTCACAGAGATCATTCATTTAGGTCTTTTTTTTTCCATGATATCTTGGCTTTCCATGCCTGCTATACTCTCATGGGCTCTTCAGCCAGATCTGAATGCCTTGAGGGCTGATTCTGAGGCCAGAGTGTTGTTTAGGACATCTGCCATCCTATGAGTCTGCTGTGTATCCCACTTCCCATGTTGGATCTTTCTCTCCCTTTTTGATTCTATCAGTTAGTATTAGCAGATACTTGTCTTGTTTGTGTGATCTCTTTGACTCTTAGACCTATCAGAGCTCTCAATTGTGAGCTGAAATTGATCACTTGGACTAGTGTGATGGCATTGGTACATGCCATCTTGATGGGATTGTGTTGGAATCCCCTGGCACATTTCTAACTCCACCATTTGCGGCCAGTCCAATTTTTTTTTTCCTGCTGGGAACGAGTTTTATTATTAACAAGTCACATGATACAAAAGAAGAGAACATTCACGGGGCACGCGGTGAAACCCTGCTTTGTCCCAAAGGGCAGGCACAGGAGGGTAAGGCACAGTGAACGCTTAGAAAACACGAGAAAAGCTGGGGAGTACAAACAGGAAATTGTGTGCGCACGCACACACACGCACACACACGCACCCCACGTGCCCATCGGGTAACAAGTCACCTGGAATCAACATTGCCTGACTGGATTCCGGGCACAGGCCGGGCAGCCTGGCGATGCTGAGCTGCTGCACAAGGGGACACAGGACATGTCCTGATGCCGCCCTGCAGCCCGGCTGCTCCTAGAGGTCTCCCCTGTCCACCTGGTCACCATGACGAACCCCCCAGACCCTACCATGGAGGGGCGGGCGGGGGTGGATGGGTTCTCCCGACAGCACCCTTTCCTCCCGTGGGCGTGGGAAAGGCAGAGCCCAGCACTGAGCCCCCAGGCCTGCCCGGAAAGCACGGGTCAGAGCTGCAGCCCCCCCACGGGCTCCTCTGGGAAGGCACGGAGAGAGCCAAGGGGAGCGTCCACACCCATGTTCCTTTGTTTTTTTTTTCCCCATAGGCAATTTTATTTTCAAGTTTGTTGGAAATAAACTGTATTGTTGGCCCTCATGTAATTATGAAGAAAATTGTGAATATGATTTTTTCCATATTTATGCCTTCCAAAGCCTACTACTTGGGAAGACTACACTGATTTACCTGAAATATTAAGCAACAACTGAAAGAAGTCCTTTCCTCTCATGAATTTTTAGTGGCTATCCATGTCAGGGTACCCTTCCCAAAGGGCAACTGGCATTACTCATTTTGTTTTGTTTTGGCTAACTCAATCCCAGATATTGCCACAGCCCCTGTGCTTGTGTTTTCTGGATATTATCGAAGGACTTTATTGTTTTGAAAGTTTTTTTTAATCAGGGATCTTTTAATTTTGTACTGTTAAACTCTAATTGATTCCACTTGGAGTCACCAGCTCTACACATTCGTATTTTCTAAAGAAAGCTACAGGAACTGCGGCAAACAAACATATTTCTGTTTGTATACATGACATTTTATGCAGTTGCCTAACGAAAGGACTTTGCTTTTCTCCAAAACCGTTGTTACTGTGATTTTCTCGGTCCATTGCATACAAATTCCACACAATTTTATCCACATATGACTGGATGAAACCGGAAATTTCCGGTTTTGTTTTCGCTAACTCAATCACAGATATTGTCACAAACCCTGTTTTTGATTTTTCTGGATATTATCGAAGGTCTTTATTGTTTTGAAAGGTTTTTTTTTTTTTTAATCAGGGAACATTTAATGTTGTACTGGTAAACTCTAATTGGTTCCACATGGAGACACCAGCTCTACACATTCGAATTTTCTAGGAGAAATCTGGAGGAACTGTGGCAAGCAATCATGATATTTCTGTTTGTATACATGATATTTTATGCACTTGTCAAGGAAAAGACTTTGCTTTTCTCCAAAACCATTTTCACTGCAATTTTCTCAGTCCATTGCATACGAATTCCACACCACTTTGTCCGGATATGACTGGATGAAACCGGAAATATCCGGTTGTGTTTTGGCTAACTCAATCCCAGATATTGCGACAGCCCCTGTGTTTAGGTTTTCTTGATATTATCAACGGACATTATGGTTTTGAAAGGTTTTTTTTTATTAGGGAACATTTAATTTTGTACTGGGAAACTCTAATTGGTTCCACATGGAGACAGCAGCTCTACACATTCGTATTTTCTAGGAGAAAGCTAGAGGAACTGAAGAAAACAAACATGATATTTCTGTTTGTATACATGATATTTTATGTACTTGCCTAACGAAAAGGCTTTCCTTTTTTCCAAAACCATTTTCACTGCAATTTTCTCATTCCAGTGCATACAAATTCCACACCACTTTGTCCGTATATGACTGGATGAAAGGGGAAATATCCGCTTGTGTTTTGGCTAACTCAATCCCAGATATTGCTACAGCCCCTGTGTTTGTGTTTTCTATATATTATCAATGGATATTATTGTTTTGAAAGTTTTTTTTTATCAGGGAACATTTAATTTTGTATGGGAAACACTCCGTGGTTCCACATGGAGAAACCAGCTCTAAACATTCTTATTTTCTACTGAGAAAGCTAGAGGAACTGCGGCAAAGATACATGATATTTCTGTTTATATAGATGGCATTTTATGCACTTGCCTAACAAAAACACTTTGGTTTTCTCCAAAACCATTTTTACTGTGATTTTCTCAGTCCATTGTATGCGAATTGCACACCACTTTGTCCGGATATGACTGGATGAAACCGGAAATATCCGGTTTTGTTTTGGCTAACTCAATCCCAGATATTGCCACAGCCCCTGTGTTTGCGTTTTCTAGATATTATCGAAGGACTTTATTGTTATGAAAGTTGTTTTTTTTTTTTATTCAGGGAACATTTAATTTTGGACTGCGAAACTCTAATTGGTTCAACATGGAGACACCAGCTCTACACATTCGTATTTTCTAGGGAGAAACTAGAGGAACTGCGGCAAACAAACATGATATTTCTGTTTATGTAGATGGCATTTTATGCACTTGCCTAATGAAAAGGCTTTCCTTTTTTCCAAAACCATTTTCACTGCAATTTTCTCATTCCAGTGCATACAAATTCCACACCACTTTGTCCGTATATGACTGGAAGAAAGGGGAAATATCCGCTTGTGTTTTGGCTAACTCAATCCCAGATATTGCCACAGCCACTGAGTTTGTGTTTTCTGAATATTATCGAAGGAGTTTATTGTTTTGAATATTTTTTATCAGGGAACATTTAATTTTGTACTGGGAAACTCTAACTGGTTCCACATGGAGAAACCAGCTCTACACTTTCTATTTTCTAGGAGAAAGCTAGAGGAACTGGGGCAAATGAACATGATATTTCTGTTTGTATACATGACATTTTATGCACCTACCTTACGAAAAGACTTTGTTTTTTTCCAAAACCACTTTCACTCTAATTTTCTCAGTCCATTGCATACGAATTCCAAACCACTTCGTCCAGATATGACTGGATGAAACTAGAAATATCCGGTTTTGTTTTGGCTAACTCAATCCAACATTGCCACAGCCCCTGTGTTTGTGTTTTCTGGATATTATCAATGGACATTATTGTTTTGAAAGTATTTTTTTAATCAGGGAACATTTAATTTTGTACTGGGAAACACTCAGTGGTTCCACGTGGAGAAACCAGCTCTACACATTCGTATTTTCTACGGCGAAAGCTAGAGGAACTTCGGCAAACAAACATGATATTTCTGTTTATATAGATGACATATTATGCACTTGCCTAACGCAAAGACTTTGCTTTTCTCCAAAACCATTTTTAATGTGATTTTCTCAGTCCATTGCATACGAATTCCACACCACTTGTTCCTTGTATGACTGGATGAAACCGGAAATATCGGTTTTGCTTTGGCTAACTCAATCCCAGATATTGCCACAGCCCCTGTGTGTGTTCTCTGGATATTATCGAAGGACTTTGTTGTCTTGAAAGTTTTTATTTTAACAGGGAACATTTAATTTTGTACTGGGATACTCTAATTGGTTCCACATGGAGACACCAGCTCTACACAATAGTATTTTCTAGTGAGAAAAGTAGAGGAACTACGGAAAACAAACATGATATTTCTGTTTGTATAGATGGCATTTTATGCACTTGCCTAACGAAAAGACTTTGCTGTTCTCCAAAACCATTTTACTGTGATTTTCTCTGTCCATTGCATACGAATTCCACACCACTTTGTCCGGATATGACTGGGTGAAACCGGAAATATCCGCTTGTGTTTTGGCTAACTGAATCCCAGATATTGCTACAGCATCTGTGTTTGTGTTTTCTGGATATTATTGAAGGACTTTGTTGTTTTGAAAGTTTTTTTTTTTTTAACCAGGGAACATTTAATTTTATACGTGGAATCTCTCATTGGTTCCACATGGAGACTCCAGCTCTACACATTCGTATTTTCTAGCAGAAAGCTAGAGGAACTGTGGCAAACAAACATGATATTTCTGTTTCTATAGATGGCATTTTATGCACCTGCATAACGAAAAGAATTTGCTGTTCTCCAAAACAATTTTTTACTGTGATTTTCTCGGTCCATTGCATACGAATTCCACACCACTTTGTCCGGATATGACTGGATGAAACCGGAAATATCCGGTTTTGTTTTGGCTAACTCAATCCCAGATATTGCCACAGACCCTGTGCTTGTGTTTTCTGGATATTATCGAAGGACTTTATTATTTTGAAAGGTTTTTTTTTATCAGGGATCTTTTAATTTTGTACTGCTAAACTCTAATTGATTCCACTTGGAGTCACCAGCTCTACACATTCGTATTTTCTGGAAGAAAGCTAGAGGAACTGTGGCAAACAAACATATTTCTGTTTGTATACATGACATTTTATGCAGTTGCCTAACGAAAGGACTTTGCTTTTCTCCAAAACCATTTTTACTGTGATTTTCTCAGTCCATTGCATGCGAATTGCACACCATTTTGTCCACATATGACTGGATGAAACCGGAAATATCCGGTTTTGTTTTCGCTAACTCAATCCCAGATATTGCCACAGCCCCTGTGTTTGTGTTTTCTGGATATTATCGAAGGACTTTATTGTTTTGAATTTTTTTTATCAGGGAACATTTAATTTTGTACTGGTAAACTCTAATTGGTTCAACATGGAGACACCAGCTCTACACATTCGAATTTTCTAGGAGAAAGCTAGAGGAACTGGGGCAAACAAACATGATATTTCTGTTTGTATAGATGGCATTTTATGCACTTGCCTAACGAAAAGACTTTGCTTTTCTCCAAAACCATTTTCACTGCAATTTTCTCAGTCCATTGCATACGAATTCCACACCACTTTGTCCGGATATGACTGGATAAAAGGGGAAATATCTGCTTGTTTTTTGGCTAACTCAATCCCAGATATTGCTACAGCCCGTGTTTGAGTTTTCTGTATATTATCAATGGACATTATTGTTTTGAAATTTTTTTTTCATCAGGGAACATTTAATTTTGTACTGGGAAACACTCAGTGGTTCCACATGGAGAAAACAGCTCTACACATTCTTATTTTCTACTGAGAAAGCTAGAGGAACTGCGGCAAAGATACATGATATTTCTGTTTATATAGATGGCATTTTATGCACTTGCCTAACAAAAAGACTTTGGTTTTCTCCAAAGCATTTTTCTTGTGGTTTTCTCGGTCCATTGCATACGAATTCCACACCACTTTGTCTGGATATGACTGGATGAATCCGGAAATATCAGTTTTATTTTGGCAAACTCAATCCCAGATATTGCAACAGCCCCTGTGTTTGCGTTTTCTGGATATTATCGAAGGACTTTATTGTTTTGAATGTTTTTTTTTTAATCGGGGAACATTTACTTTTGTACTGTTAATCTCTAATTGGTTACACTTGGATACACCAGCTATACACAGTCGTATTTTCTAGGAGAAAGCTAGAGGAACTGCAACAAACAAACATGATGTTTCTGTTTGTATACCTGACATTTTATGCACTTGCCTAACAACAGGACTTTACTTTTTTCCAAAACCGTTTTACTGTGATTTTCTCGGTCCATTACATACGAATTCCACACCACTTTGTGCGGATATTACTGGATGAAACCGGAAATATCCGGTTTTGTTTTGGCTAACTCAATCCCAGATATTGCCACAGCCGCTGTGTTTCTGTTTTCTGGATATTATCGAAGGACTTTATTGTTTTGAATGTTTTTTTTTATCATGGAACTTTTAATTTTGTACTGGGAAACTCTAATTGTTTCCACATGGAGACAACAGCTCTACACATTCGTATTTTCTTGCGAGGAAGCTAGAGGAACTGTGGTGAAGAAATATGATATTTCTGTTTTGAACATGACATTTTATGCACTTGCCAAAGGAAAAGACTTTGCTTTTCTCCAAAACCATTATGACTGCAATTTTCTCAGTCCATTGCATACGAATTCCACACCACTTTGTCCGGATATGACTGGATGAAACCGGAAATATCCGCTTGTGTTTTGGCTAACTGAATCCCAGATATTGCCACAGCCCCTGTGTTTGTGTTTTCTGGATATTATCAACAGACTTTATTGTTTTGAAAGTTTTTTTTTAAAGGGAACACTTCATTTTGTACTGGCAAACTCTAATTGGTTCCACATGGAGACACCAGCTCTACACATTCGTATTTTCTAGGGAGAAAGCTAGAGGAACTGCGGCAAACAAACGTGATATTTCTGTTTATGTAGATAGCATTTTATGCTCTTGCCTAATGAAAAGACTTTGGTTTTCTCCAAAACCATTTTTACTGTGATTTTCTCGGTCCATTGCATACGAATTCCACACCACTTTTTCCCAGATATGACTGGATGAAACCAAAAATATACGCCTTTGTTTTGGCTAACTCAATCCCAGATATGGCCACAGCCCCTGTGTTTGTGTTTCTGGATATTATCGAAGGACTTTATTGTTTTGAAAGTTTTTTTTTTTAATCAGGGAACATTTAATTTTGTACTGGGAAACACTCCGTGGTTCCACATGGTGTAACTAGCTCTAAAGGTTCGTATTTTCTAGCGAGAAAGCTAGAGGAACTGAGGCAAGCAATCATGATATTTCTGTTTGTATACATGACATTTTATGCACTTGCCTAACGAAAAGACTTTGTTTTCCTCCAAAACCATTTTTAGGTGATTTTCTCAGTCCATTGCATGCGACTTCCACACCACTTTGTCCGCGTATGACTGGATGAAACGGGAAGTATCTGGTTTTGCTTTGGTTATCTCAATCCCAGATATTGCAATAGCCCATGTGTTTGTGTTTTCTGGATATTATCTAAGGACTTTATTGTTTTGAATGTTTTTTTTATCAGGGAACATTTAATTTTGTACTAGGAAACTCTAATTGGTTCCACATGGAAACACCAGCTCTACAAATTCGTATTTTCTAGGAGAAAGCTAGAGGAACTGCGGCAAACAAACATGATATTTCTGTTTGTATACATGACATTTTCCCACATGTCTAACGAAAGGACTTTGCGTTTCTCCAAAACCATTTTTACTGTGATTTTCTCGGTCCATCGCATACGAATTCCACACCACTTTTTCCGGATATGACTGGATGAAACCAAAAATATACGCTTTTTTTTTGTGCTAACTCAATCCGAGATATTGCCACAGCCCCTGTGTTTGTGTTTTCTGGATATTATCAAGGACTTTATTGTTTTGAAAGTTTTTTTTTAATCAGGGAACACTTAATTTTGTACTGGGAAGCACTCGGTAGTTCCACATGGAGTAACCAGCTCTAAAGGTTCTTATTTTCTAGCGAGAAAGCTAGAGGAACTGCAGTAAACAATCATGATATTTCTGTTAGTATACATGACATTTTATGCACTTGCCTAACGAAAAGACTTTGTTTTCCTCCAAAACCATTTTTAGGTGATTTTCTCAGTCCATTGCATACGAATTCCACACCACTTTGTCCGCGTATGACTGGATGAAACGGGAAATATCTGGTTTTGTTTTGGCTAACTCAATCCCAGATATTGCAATAGCCCATGTGTTTATGTTTTCTAGATATTATCGAAGGACTTTATTGTTTTGAATGTTTTTTTTATCAGGGAACATTAAATTTTGTACTGGGAAACTGTTATTGGTTGCACATGGAGACACCAGCTCTACACATTCGTATTTTCTAGCAAGAAAGCTAGAGGAATTGCGGCAAACAAACATATTTCTGTTTGTATAGATGATATTTTATGCACCTGCCTAACGAAAAGACTTTGCTTTTGTCCAAAACCATTTTTACTGTGATTTTCTCGGTCCATTGCATACGAATTACACACCACTTTGTACAGATATGACTGGATGAAACCGGAAATATCCGGTTTCGTTTTGCTAACTCAATCCCAGATATTGCCACAGCCCATGTGTTTGTGTTTTCTGGATATTATCAATGGTCATTATTGTTTGAAAGTTTTTTTTTATCAGGGAACATTTAATTTTGTACTGGGAAACTCTAATTGGTTGCACAGGAAGACACCAGCTCTACACATTCGTATTTTCTAGGAGAACGCTAGAGGAATTGCAGCAAACAAACATGACATTTCTGTTTGTATAAATGGCATTTTATGCCCTTGCCTAATGAAAAGATTTTGATTTTCTCCAAAACCATATTCATTGCAATTTTCTCAGTGTATTGCATACGAATTCCACACCACTTTTTCCGGATATGACTGCATGAAACCGGAAATGTCCGGTTTTCTTTTGGCTAACTCAATCCCAGATATTGCCACAGCCCCAGTGTTTTTGTTTTCTGGATATTATCAATGGTCATTATTGTTTTGAACGTTTTTTTTTAATCAGGGAGCATTTAATTTTGTACTGGGAAACAATCACTGGTTCCACATGCAGAAACCAGTTCTTCCTATTCGTGTATTCTAAGGAGAATACTAGAGGAACTGCGGCAAACAAACATGATATTTCTGTTTGTATACATGACATTTTATGCACTTGCCTAAAGAAAGGACTTTGCTTTTCTCCAAAACCATTTTTACTATGATTTGCTTGGTCTATTGCATACAAATTCCACACCACTTTGTCCGGATATGACTGCATGAAACCAGAAATATCCGGTTGTGTTTTGGCTAACTCAATCCCAGATTGCCACAGCCTCTGTGTTTGTGTTTTCTGGATATTATCAATGGTCATTATTGTTTGAAAGTTTTTTTTTTATCAGGGAACATTTAATTTTGTACTGGGAAACTCTAATTGGTAGCACAGGAAGACACCAGCTCTACACATTCGTATTTTCTAAGCGAGAAACTAGAGGAATTGTGGCAAACAAACCTGATATTTCTGTTTGTATAAATGGCATTTTATGCACTTGCCTAATGAAAAGATTTTGCTTTTCTCCAAAACCATATTCATTGCAATTTTCTCAGTGTATTGCATACGAATTCCACACCACTTTGTGCGGATATGACTGGATGAAACCGGAAATATCCGGTTTTGTTTTGGCTAACTTAATCCCAGATATTGCCACAGCCCCAGTGTTTTTGTTTTCTGGATATTATCAATGGTCATTATTGTTTTGAACGTTTTTTTTTAATCAGGGAGCATTTAATTTTGTACTGGGAAACAATCACTGGTTCCACATGCAGAAACCAGTTCTTCCTATTCGTGTATTCTAGGGAGAATACTAGAGGAACTGCGGCAAACAAACATGATATTTCTGTTTGTATACATGACATTTTATGCACTTGCCTAAAGAAAGGACTTTGCTTTTCTCCAAAACCATTTTTACTATGATTTGCTTGGTCTATTGCATACAAATTCCACACCACTTTGTCCGGATATGACTGGATGAAATCGGAAATATCCGGTTTCATTTTGGCTAACTCAATCCCACATTGCCACAGCCTCTGTGTTTGTGTTTTCTGGATATTATCAATGGTCATTATTGTTTTGAAAGTTTTTTTTTCAGGGAACATTTAATTTTGTACTGGGAGACACTCAGTGGTTCCACATGGAGACACCAGATCTACACATTCGTATTTTCTAAGCGAGAAATTAGAGGAACTGCGGCAAACAAACATGAAATTTCTGTTTGTATACATGATATTTTATGCACTTGTCTAACGAAAAGACTTTGCTTTTCCCAAAACCATTTTTACTATGATTTTCTCGCTCCATTGCATAGGAATTCCACACCACTTTTTCCGGATATGACTGCATGAAACCGGAAATATCCGGTTTTCTTTTGGCTAACTCAATCCCAGATATTGCCACAGCCCCAGTGTTTTTGTTTTCTGGATATTATCAATGGTCATTATTGTTTTGAACGTTTTTTTTAATCAGGGAGCCTTTAATTTTGTACTGGGAAACAATCACAGGTTCCACATGCAGAAACCAGTTCTTGCTATTCATGTATTCTAGGAAGAAAACTAGAGGAACTGCGGCAAACAAACATGATATTTCTGTTTGTATACATGACATTTTATGCACTTGCATAAAGAAAGGACTTTGCTTTTCTCCAAAACCATTTTTACTATGATTTGCTTGGTCTATTGCATACAAATTCCACACCAGTTTGTGCGGATATGACTGCATGAAACCGGAAATATCTGGTTGTGTTTTGGCTAACTCAATCCCAGATATTGCCACAGCCCCTGTATTTGTGTTTTCTGGATATTATCGAAGGACTTTCTTGTTTTGAATGTTTTTTTATCAGGGAACATTTAATTTTGTACTGGGAAACACTCGGTGGTTCCACATGGTGCAACCAGCTCTAAAGGTTCGTATTTTCTAGCGAGAAAGCTAGAGGAACTGCGGCAAACAATCATGATATTTCTGTTTGTATACATGACATTTTATGCACTTGTCTAACGAAAAGACTTTGCTTTTCTCCAAAACCATTTTTACTATGATTTTCTCGCTCCATTGCATAGGAATTCCACACCACTTTTTCCGGATATGACTGCATGAAACCGGAAATATCCGGTTTTCTTTTGGCTAACTCAATCCCAGATATTGCCACAGCCCCAGTGTTTTTGTTTTCTGGATATTATCAATGGTCATTATTGTTTTGAACGTTTTTTTTTAATCAGGGAGCATTTAATTTTGTACTGGGAAACAATCACTGGTTCCACATGCAGAAACCAGTTCTTCCTATTCGTGTATTCTAGGAAGAAAACTAGAGGAACTGCGGCAAACAAACATGATATTTCTGTTTGTATACATGACATTTTATGCACTTGCCTTAAGAAAGGACTTTGCTTTTCTCCAAAACCATTTTTACTATGATTTGCTTGGTCTATTGCATACAAATTCCACACCAGTTTGTCCGGATATGACTGCATGAAACCGGAAATATCCGGTTTTTTTTTTGGCTAACTCAATCCCAGATATTGCCACAGCCCCTGTATTTGTGTTTTCTGGATATTATCAATGGTCATTATTGTTTTGAAAGTTTTTTTTTAATCAGGGAACATTTAATTTTGTACTAGGATTCTCTAATGGGTTCCACATGGAGACACCAGCTCTACACATTCGTATATTCTTGCGAGGAAGCTAGAGGAACTGTGGCGAAGAAATATGATATTTCTGTTTGTGTACATGACTTTTTATGCACTTGCCAAAGGAAAAGACTTTGCTTTTCTGCAAAACCATTATCACTGCAATTTTCTCAGTCCATTGCATACGAATTCCACACCACTTTCTCCGGATATGACTGGATGAAACCGGAAATATCCGTTTGTGTTTTGGCTAACTGCATCCCAGATATTGCCACAGCCCCTGTGTTTGTGTTTTCTGGATATTATCGAAGGACTTTATTGTTTTGAAGGTTTTGTTTTAAAGGGAACACTTCATTTTGTACTGGTAAACTCTAATTGGTTCCACATGGAGACACCAGCTCTACACATTCGTATTTTCTATGGAGAAAGCTAGAAGTACTGTGGCAAACAAAGGTGATATTTCTGTTTGTATACATGATATTTTATGCACTTGACAAAGAAAAAGACTTTGCTTTTCTCCAAAACCATTTTCACTGCAATTTTCTCAGTCCATTGCATACGAATTCCACACCACTTTGTCCGGATATGACTGGATGAAACCGGAAATATCCGGTTTTGTTTTGGCTAACTCAATCCCTGATATTGCCACAGCCCCTGTGTTTGTGTTTTCTGCATATTATCAATGGTCATTATTGTTTTGAACGTTTTTTTTTTAATCAGGGAGCATTTAATTTTGT